>NC_134492.1:31524554-31852054 GCF_040206685.1 Ascaphus truei
CCTGCTGTGGGCCAGTGTGCCCTACACCGGCCAGTCCGGCCTAATCCAATGGTACCCTCGGTCCTAGGCTTGGGACCAGTACCTAACGAAGACAAGGGTGAGTTGACTGCCCCAGGGGTGTTGGGTGTGAGCCTCCAGGTGACCGCAGAGCACGGTAGCTCCTTAAGTATGGCCACCAGGGCGAATGGCTCTACTCGGCATCGCGTCCTGGCGGAGGTGTCTCCCTTAGACGATAGCTGTCCAGTGGTGCGAGTGGACCGGTGCCTATCGCCTATCGTCCAAGTGAAGAGAACAGTCAGTCCCATCGTGGTATCCAGTGAAGCACAGATGGTACCTGACAGTATTCCAGAGGAAGAGGAATCCATAGCAAGCCAGCGGAGTGGTGAGGAACCTCCTTACTACCCACAGGCTCCGGTGGAGGTGGCCGTGAAAAATGCTCCAACTAAAGTTCATGCTGAGCAGAAGAACGTAGCTGGACATCAGTGTGCCAACACAACTGAACCGAGTGCGAGCCCGGGTGCTCTGACTCAAATGGTCCCAGGACTGGGATCCCACGCTTCTGAGTTTCCAGCGAGTAAGTGGACTGCCCCAGAAGTGCCGGGGACAGGTCCCAAGACAGACAGAGGTGGGAACTGACAGCGTCCCCGAGGACCTGTTGGCCACCGGGAATCACCGCAGTGGTAAGGTATCTACCCTTTACCCCCTGCCAGGTGAACAGAGACTTTGAGGAAAGAGACATTGTCCATTGCTCGCTTCCCAGTGGAAGCCTCGCCAGTATGTAGGGACAAAGACTGTGTGGCGATGGATGTAGTAAAAATTGCCTCCTTTAAGCCCAAAAAGGAGCGCTTCATTCACCACGTAGTGGACTGCGGGAAAGGTCCTGGCCTCCTGGCCTACTGCATCCATGCCGCGGAGGGCCGGGTAAAGGCCTGGCTAAGAGACGTTGTACTATTCCGTCCACCAGGGGGAGGAATGAGTATGGAACCGTTGACTGTCACTCCAGAGTGGGCTCTTCAAGAGATTTTTCTGGGGGAGGCTCACGGATGCAAAAGTGAGGTACCCCCACATGATCAGTTAGGGGCACCCCACAGAGGGTCTCAGCTCGCTTCGGGTATTGTATGTGGAGTGCATTGTAACCTGATGTTTAAAGTCACCGGTGATAAGTTGTACATATGCACTGCAATTTCATTGTATAACTGTGTACCAGGTTATGTCGTTCCCCAAGCGAGGGCGTTGGGTTTTTCACCAGGGGGAGAGTGTAGCCCTGGTCTCCAGCAGCTCCTTGAGACCCCCCTCTCTTGGTGCAGCACGGTCGCGGGTGCCGCCGGAGCCAGTGACGGACGCGACGGCTGCTTCCAAGGGTGGGGGCCGGAGCAGGGAGTAGTGCTCTGCCTCCGCGAGCGGGCCGGTTGCCGGGGATGCGATCGGGCCGTCGCTAGGGCCGCGATCGCGTCTCTAAGGTCCCGGCGGCTTGGTAAGCAGAGCGCCGCCATTACAGGTGCGTTGCGCATGCGCAAGGGCACCGGAGCGCCGGGAAGACCCCAGATAGATCACGCATGCGCAGGAAGGGCACTAGAGTCAGTTAGAGTCGCGTGAATGCCGGAGCAGAGTAGGGAAACAGTGAGGCAGCCCCAGATAGACTGCGCAGGCGCAGGACAAGGCACAGAAAGCCCGCGAAGCTGTAGCCTATTAGGGAAGGCTCCAGGCAGGGACTACAGATCCCAGGAGCCTCTGTGTGCCCCACGTGATACCAGGGAGCCAATAGGAAGTCTCAGAAGGTAAAAAGATACATTTCGCGGGCTCGGACCACGTTAGGCAGTCAGAGCCAGGAGCAGCCCAGGGAAGGAGGTAGGGTACAGGAGTCAGGGACTCCCTGTACTAGGCCAGCACACCCAGGGCCCGAGATAGCTTTAAGTACCCCATTAGAGTGAGTTTTGCCAGGGACCGCCCTAGGTTAGGGACCCTGTCACTCAGGTTTGTTAGTTGGAGCCAGGGAGCTGTGAGGGAAGGAAGGATGCGGGGAGCGAGTGCAGCTCCTGCACCCAGATAGGTACCCACACCCCAGGTAGGCCCCAACTCCCCACAAGGTTAGTGGGTAACTGAGTAGAGACGGCCCAAGATAGGGACGCTGCCCTTAGTGTTAGTGTGCTGTCTGGTCAGTGTCACGGCTGTCAGTGCCGTGAGGTCTGACAGGCAGGCACAGTGTTGTGCAGCACGTTGGCTGTCAGCATCCAGTGGGTCACAGCTTGTTGCAGCAGGCGCTGGGATCAGTTAAGTAATAGTCAGGACTGGGAAGAGTTAGGGGAGTGGGGCAGGTTATTAACCCCTGTAGGCCCCTAGGAGTTTCCCCATAAGCCATCAAGGTTGCTGTGCTGTAGGGACGGCCTATAGTACAGTATTGTCCATGTAGTTAGTGAAGTCAGTTAGGGACTCAGCGGGCGCTGCCTCCGTGTATTTAGGTGGGCGCAGTTCATCGTTGCGGCTGCAGCAGTCCTCCAGGTGGGATCGTCCTGGAGGTGGTTCCAGTGTTCTTCGGTCACCGGATCCTTTGCGAAGCCAGTTGGAGATCCGAGTACGGGAGTGCTCGGGCAGGTACTATTAAGTCAACAAGTGCACCAACGGGCCCTTAGTTTAATAGTGACTGCGCAGTCACCCACGTTCTCTCCAAGAGTGCGGGACATTGGGTGGGGATTCTCGGGACACTGGGTGGGATCACCTGGTGTTGGGGAAGCGTCCTGCGCGACGCAGTAAGTGTCTCCTCTAGAGAGGGACACAGGTTATTATGGTATTGCCGTGATATGTTGTCTTGCATGTTAGTAATGTCACTAGTTATTATACATCACTGTGTATTGGTTATTTGTATGTGTCCTGCGAGGAACCACTCCCCCTATGCTGGGAGCCATCGCAGGTGGAGGCGCTGTATTGAGTAAGTGGTTACCCATAGTATTATAATTGCCCCAGGTTCCCCGTGGCGGAAGCTCAGCCCTCTTGTGAGCCAACAGGTAACGCACCACACACCTGGTAACACCGTATGTTTCTCCGCACCCACAGTATAATCTGCGATTGGGGGGGGGGGAAAACCCGTTACATATATATACATATATATATACATATACATACACGCACGCACGCACATATATACAGACACACACATATATATACACACACATATACATACAATCACACACACTGTGACGGAAAGGGGACCAGGGACCAGCATAATAAAGGTTAAGTTCAGTCCCTGGCCTCTGCCTGTCCTGGAACTCATCTGGCCACCTGTAACTGTGATTTTTTATTCCTATGTGTTATAAACTGTATCGAAGTATGAAAACGTGACTGTTGTGCACACTGTAAAGCATAACCAAGGTCTCTGGACATGCGGGACTGAGAACCCCTTTGTGCAGCCTGCACAAATATTCAATACTTAGGCTAAAAAGTGGAAAAACACCTCTGGCAACTAGTTGCCTTAAAAAAAATATCAAACATAGAACATCAAAGTTGGCTAAAAACTAGACTTTGGGATTTGTAAGAGCTTTCAATGCAAGGCATGGAGATGCAACGCAATGTGAGGACGCTCCAACTGAAGGGGAACCCAGATACTGTATACTGTTCTAAAGCTGCAACGATAAACTCCTTTGTGAGTGAATTCTCTTTTCATTAATATACAGTATCGCACCATAGCCCGCACTTGTATTGCACAATTGCCTGTTTTTTTGTTTTTTTTAGGTATCCACAGTGGGAGGAAGAAAATATGTGAAACCCACCGTGGATGTGGATGAGAGAGACCATAGAAGCAAAGACCATATCAATATTTCACTGATGAAATTGTATTTTGTTAATGCAACTAACAAATATTAATAGTCTTATCCATGGAGGAATTCCTTTCAGGAATGACTTTGCCTTCAGCACATGGAGACAGAGTCCTTTGATGACACCAGAATCAGAGGAAAGAACCATCTTTTTTGGTTTGTGTGGAATGGGCTTGAAGAAGGGCCTAGGGAGGCTAGACATGTCACCCCCTTATTCAGTACCTTTCTGGTTATCTTTACTACAGTATCTCTGAACTCTTATGTTTTGGACTCCCATTGTTATTGATGGGCTGTCCTGGTAAATATTTATGTGAAATCTTAAATGACTCACTTTATTTGAATCTGTCCACATGGAATTACCATGTACAGTACCTTGTTTACATTTAGAGTAAAATCCTTCTGCTGATTCTCTCCATATTTATTACATATAAATAATATTTTTGCATCAATATTTGACTGGAGATAAACATTATAGGATTCATAATAGAGGCATTTTGAGGACACACCTTATCTCCCTGCACCATTTACTATATACTTTTCTGATTTTTTTTTGTCCCAAACTAAAAGTGCTGTCTTATTCCACTCATCTAATGACAAATATTAATAATTCATGGCATTTGCACGTATTACTACATTACATATTGGTTTTATTTTTTTTCCTCTTTTTTTTGGTTCTCTTTATGTTGTTTGTCCAATGTACTAAACTCACTAATTATTGTATTTAATCATCATATTTAATCACTGTATTCTATCTTGTTGCACCCTGGGATTTGAGTTTGTATAATTTTTTAAGTGAAACTCAAAATGCAATCTTAAATGAAGGCTACTTATAATTATATTATATTATACCATATTAAAACCTCCCTTTAGACTTTCAACTTACTGTATACAGCATAAAGGAATGACTAAAGCAATGCAATGATTAAACTGATATCAATTTCAATCTTCCCCTATCCCTATCTAAGGACTTAAAAGAACAGGTGTGTTGTACAAAAAAAAAAAAAAAAGGAACTTATTGTAAAAAAAGAGAAGACATTTCTTAATGAACCCCATGTATGTGCTTCCTGACAATAACAAAATGTCAACATTTATATAACATGTATTGTATATTATTTTAGAGAACAATTGTAACCCGTCCAACGTACCTGTAGCCAAGGCCGCCAACAGGGGGCAACAGCCGGGAATCCCGTCCCGGGCCAGTATAACGCTGCTGACTGCAGGACAGGATACGGACATGCAGGGCAGAGGTAGGGAGTAGGTACACTGACTTTGGCCTGGGATACGATGCCTCGGATGCAGGGGAAACACAGTTCTGGTTCCAGGGAAGATGCAGGCAAAGGCAGGGGGAAGACTCAGGACTCAGGAACAAATAAGTATGGAGGAATAACAGGAACAACACAGGGGGAACCGGACTTGAACAAAAGGAACAACGCAGGGGGAACCAGACTAGAACAAAGCAGGAACAACAGGAACAAGGCAAGAGGTAATCTGGTCCAGGCAGGAGTCAAGACAAACAGGATTAAAGGAAGAGCAAGACATAGAGTACTGGACTACTTTACACGAGCAACATCAGGTAGCAACTGCCTGCTATTTAAAGGCTAGTGGCAGCTCCTGGCAGTGAGAGCCAGAGTGAGGCTTACTTCCTGTCGGGGGAAAATGGCAGGATTTGCCAGGAAGCAAGATGGCCACGCTTCCTTCAGTGGGATTGAAGTTACTTCCTGTCGGGAACGGAGGGCAGGATTTGCCAGAAAGCGAGATGGTCCCGATTGCTTCAGTGAGGATGATGTAACTTCATGGCGGTGGCCATCTTAGGTATCGAACAGATCCCTTATAGTATCCCCCCCTTCAGGATCAAACTATAGTATCCCCCCCTTCAGGATCGAACTCCCCATAGGCTTGGGAAACAACCAAGAGAGAGTTCTTACCAAGGTGACGTGCAAGGCTGGGTTCTGGGCAGATTTCCATGGAGAGGTCAGAAGAGAGTCCAGGCTGCGGTCAATGCAAGGTACGTGGAACAGGAACTATGAACCGGGCATTAAAAACAGAACAACCTGGAAACTCATCGGAACAGAGCTCCCTGGTCTGGTGCTATCCGGAGGACGTCCAACATCCTTAAAAGCAGAACAGAATATCGGTAAGTGCTAACGTGGGATCTTCCAAGCTCAGAAATGATGAGTAAAGTGCTAATTTTAGCCGTAATGAGCCCTTGCATTATTATAACGGACGTTCCTTCTAATGAAATGCAAAACAGGCGGTCCATCTGACAACGCATATAAGCAGGGGGACGTTATGGGCTGGAGAGGGGGAGTAAGAGTGTAGAGAGAGTATTCGGCAGATACGGCGGGCCCTGGTGTGGTTTAGGAGTAAGAATAAGCAGCTGCACAGACGGGAATATTCAAACATGCTTTTCCCGCCAGTGCAGTTACTTATAACAGCTAGTCCCCGCCCACCAGGAAGGTGCTGATTGGCTCTACAACTAAGCTAGTCATTTGTGTTTCTTTCACTGACCTGTTGGCTGGCAGGTGGCCCGGGCTCCCTGACTCACCTGGCTATAAGGGGTCTGTTCGATACCTAAGATGGCTGTCGCCATAACATGACATCATCCTCACTGAAGCAATCGGGACCATATCGCTTCCTGGCATATCCTGCCCTCAGTTCCCGACAGGAATTGACTTCAATCCCACTGAAGGAAGCGTGGCCATCTTGCTTCCTGGCAAATCCTGCCCTTTTCCCCTGACAGGAAGTAAGCCTCACTCTGGCTCTCATTGGCAGCAGCTGCCACTAGCCTTTAAATAGCAGGCAGTTGCTACCTGATGTTGCTCGAGTAAAGTAGTCCAGTCTATGCCTTGCGCTTCCTTTGATGCTGTTTGTCTTGACCCCTGCTTGGACTGGATTACCTCCTGCTTTGTTCCAGTCCGGTTCCCCCAGTGTTGTTCTTGTTTTTCCAGTCTGGTTACTCCGTCCTTATTTGTTCCTGAGACCATTCCTGAGTCCGTTCCTGAGTCCTGAGTCTTTCCCTTACCTGTGCCTGCACCTTTCCTGGAACTGGACCTGTGTTTCCCGTGTATCCCAGACCTCAGATCCCAGGCCAAGGTCGGTGTACATACTCGCTACCTCTGCCCTGCGGGTCCATATCCTGTCCTGCAGACAGCAGCGTTACACATTGCATGAGCCACACAATTGACCCCGCAGAGGTAGGGAACACTGATTCCCCCCCCCCCCTCCCATCTTGGATCATCCAGGGGTCTTTCCTGAAAGGAGGGGTGATATGGGGTTCTGGCACGGCCAGCGCCCACTTTCTAGTACCTTGCACCATGGGTGTTCCTCGTCCTGGTTATTGCATGCTTTTTCCTACCTGGACTTCCACATGGACCCCTGCTTGTCTTCTTCTTGCTACCTGGATATTGGGACATTTCTCCCTCCATTAGAGAGGTATAGAAAACCGTTGCGGGTAGTGTAGGACCTGCTGAAGAGGGTTTACCATGATGTGGTAGCAGGCTTATAATCCTTTGGCCAACGCATTTAACTAAAGCACCCTTACTTTGCATATAGTGCTGCTTCTCACTTCCACTCTCCCTGAAGATTCGGCTGTCTTTGCTGTTACTGGATCCCACGTTAGCACTTACCGATATGTTAACGGAAATTAGAATATCATTCATTATTTAACTGTGTTATTCATTAAAGTGCAATAGTACTGATTAGCACTACCACAAGGACATTCCCATTCAAGTCAATGGGATTTTCCGTGTGGTACAACCTGATCGACACTTTACAATTTAATGAATAACCCCCATTAAGCTTACTTATTATTTTCAAGCCACTGAAGTATCTAAAATTAATATTATAATTCTGTTTATCACATAAAGTCAGAGTAATATCCTTGTGCATCTCTGTTAAGTAGGGGGGCATCATACAAAAATGTTTAAGGACTTCCAACTGTACGTACTTAGCAGGTACATATTAAATCCAGTTGTACCTTTTGTACCTATTTCTAACAGTAGTTAAAGGTCCGAACCTTTAGCTAATTAAAGCATCAGGGAACCTGATGGCCTTTCTGGTAATGATCAGCTGGTTATTGGCGACTCAATCCCACCCCTGTCATATGTGTATGTATGTGTGTGTATATATATATATATATATGTAAGATATATATGTATGTATGATTATATATATATATATATATATATATATATATATATATATATATATATATAGAGAGAGAGAGAAAGAGAGAGAGAGAGAGAGAATATATATATATATATGTGTAGCACCTTTATCCCCACCCTACGTGAAATTGGGTCGCTACCTGTATGTTCCATGGTGCTGTGCATACCTGTGAAGCAACAAGAGGCTCTGAGTTGCTCCACGATGGTGTGGAGAGAATCAGGACAGGCTTTTAGGATACTTCATTCTTTAGCAGTGCCTCCAGTCAGCATGGATCCTGGAACTTGTGCAGGATGATCCATAATGACACTATGTTCTCTCCAGGCAATAAACCACACCGTGTTATGATTCAACCGGTATTTATTACACACAGCAGAGTTACAACATTCCTTGCTTCCCCTGGAAGGTTACCTTGAGGCTTGAGGCCATCTAGATTCCCTTCTGATGCTCCTCCTGTATCCCCTTGTGGGATACAGGGTAGTGGTTGTCCACTCCACATGGGGAGGGAAGAGATTTTCCTGGGGGTTGGGCTTGTAACCCTGCCCCATAACAGGGCAAGTCTGATACTGACATGAGTTACATCAACCTCAGGTTGTTGCTAGGCCTGCCCTTGGATACAGTAAGTGTATCCAAAGCTGCAATAGCAAACTAGGCCTTCATGAAGACAACCCCTCCAGTGCCTGTCCCTAGCCGGACATACTGTAGGGGCCAAAGGAAAAAGGTAGCGGCCGGAGGCTATGCTACATAATATATAAATATATATATATATATATATATATATATATATATATATATATATATATATATATGAACAAACATTGTATTGTTAATACGATTTGTGCATAGTAAAATGCAGGAGGTGTCACTTGCTCGGAAGCTTCCGATCACGCACTGATGTGACAAATGAAGTCTACCTATTTTCATGTGTCACATGTTGGAGGGTCTGCAAACCAAGGGCTGATTTTGTGGAGAAGCTATAGGGCATGATTTTTAGGACTTTTTTTTTAGTGATAAAAAAAACTCCACATAGTGATTGTTGAACCTTTGCTTGCCTGCTGACGTATCCACCACATCATGGGGTCTGGCCATCCAGGGGAGATCGTATTCTGCCCACCTGTGGATCTAGAGGGAATGGAAGAGGAGAACTTTACCTCTTCTGTTCCCATCATCAGTGATGCTCCGAGAAACGGTCATGTGGTCGAAGTGTGCCGGAGGGGCAAAAATGGGGCTTGAATACTAACTGAGAATACATTTTTATTTTAACTCGCTACTCGCTTCCTTATTTAAAGCTGGATTCTTTATTGTAGTTTAGATGTAAACACATTTTTCTTTGGTTAGGCTACTGGCACTTTTCCCCTACAAAAAAAACTAATGACAACTACCATTAATGATCCGTAAAGGTGCAATCCTAGTCAGCCAGTTGAAATTCCTCTGAATGGGGAAGTGTTTATCAATCAAGTGCTTTTTAACCCATATCCCACCCGGTCCTTATCATTCAAGTCAATGATCTTTAGTGACTGATCGTGGCAAGCGCCTGATAATAAATGGTTTCCATGTTTGTTATTCATTAAAATATAACAGTGCCAATCAGGTCACCATTGCATGGAAACTCCCATTTTAGTCAATGGGAGTTCCCATGCAATAGTGCTCTGTTTGGCACTATTGCAGTTTAACAAATAAACCCAATGTCTCATTCCATATACAGTACCTATAGTCATACTCTCTTTAAGATTTGGTGAAGTTTCAGTCTCTCAGTATGTGAATATATATTATATCGGGTCTATAATACCATCTAGATTTGTCAACTGATCCACTCAAATCAAGTATCCTTTCTTCCTCGGACTATAAACCCTTGTTATGTTGCTTTCTTTATTAATTCAATTCCTAACTTCTTTTCTTTTGCCACTGAAGATTTCTTAAGCTGAATGAGTTTGATTTTTATGGATGCCTAAATAAATTGGGCTATTGCTATTCATACTCAGATATGCTGTATCTTAACACATTTACATTTGTACCGCAAATAACCAGTGGATTAAATATGTGACCCAAAAAACTAATAATATATAACCCCCCAAAATCTTTACTTTCAAACAATTTTGATCACCCTTCAACTCACAGCATATTTCCTGCCTCTAAAGTAGTTAATTTGCTTGATGCAAATAACAGAGAAATGCTTTCTAATTTATTGGCAAAACAGGCCCAGAGCCATAAAGCTCTGTTAAGTGAGGGCTCATAAAGCTATCTTATACAAATCAGTAACGGACGTTATGTTCCCTGAGGTTAACACAAATCCAAAAAGCGAATGATATAAATCCATAACAGGCGTTGGTTATCTCATTAGGATAACGCTATGTTAAATTAACACTGCCTTGCGTTAGGTAAGCATGACTCGCATTAAACCTGTCTTACCTAAAGATGGTGATAGTCCCATCCAGACACTATAATATGGGTGATACCTGACTAACGCATCGGTACATCCCGGCGTTAACTGTAACAGAGCTCTGTGGATATGCGTTGTTACAGGGAGCACCTTTTGCATAACATTAGCAAACTAATGTCCGTTTTACTAAGGGTTACTTATGGCTGAAAACAGCACTTAACACTGCGTTAGTGAGCTTTGAAGATACCCATTAGCACTTAACGAGGCTTTCAATTAATTTTACGCTTCGTTAAGTAAATAACGGCTCTTTGCCGGTCTGGACCATACTGTTGAATTACCTGTTTAGTTACCTAGTATCATACTAAGTCTAATTTAAGCAATTAAATAAATGCTAATAAGTTAGTTATTTTCCATAATATCAGAGAAAATTAATATTCAATGTTCCGGGGTTATTTTGAAGCATTTAAAAGGCCATACAAAGAAAGAATAGAAAAAATAGCAGCCTTCGCCCAACATAGCTGTATGTTCAGCAGAGCTGAATGAGAGAAACAGGGTCCTATGCAATTATTTATCCAATTTGGTACTGAAGCCTGTGGAGAGATATAATGATACTACGAGCTGAAAAAAGACAAACTAACATGATTTCTATTGAATAAACACTAGGCCTGCAATCAAGAATACACAGTGTTGATGAAAAAAATATTTTTTCAGAAGCAACATTTATATACATTTCTAAAAAAAATAAAATTGAAATATATCCAGTTGTCTTAGTGTGAAATAATTGTGCAGTACACTGCAGTCATACACTTGTTAGTGTCTGATTCATACTATCGGACAACATTTGACCAGTAGCTTTATTTTGGAATGTAAAAGCCCATTAAATTGATTTTATTTGGATCTCTGCCTGTTTATTTGCCTGTTTCCAAATACTTGGCTCACTTGAGCACCATGTACAATTTAGAAGCATGTGCTCTTTTCAGATGTACTAATCTGTCTGATATGCAGACGGTGTAGATCCAGTTTAGGAAACATCCTCAGGCGACACTTTGCCTCACTTTGCCTCACTTTGCCTCATGAGAATTTGCTCATGGTTAGCCTGCCTGGCCACTCACATCTCATGTGATGCATTAAAAAAGATATCTATAAACATATTCAAAATAGATGTAGCATTATATAATATTCAATAGTATCGAGGCTGAAACCAATGCATAATAATTTTTTTTTTTTTTTTAAAGCCTTATAGGGGAAAATATGTTAATGGCCTTTCAGCTACCATAAATAATTTAACAAAACAAAAAACATCTCTCTTCTGCTATTTCATTAGAATGGTCATTGTGCGTTCAAAACCACTGGTGCGCTTTAAGATATCTAGCCATTGGTATCTATAAGGAATTTTATGTTTCTTAAAAGGTTGTGATTTCTGTAAAGCCATAACTATATTATTATGTATATGGTACCAACATATTCTGTAGCATACAGTAAGGGATTTAAAGACTCAATTCAATGGGAGTAGAAAGGCAGGAGGGGATACGATAACAGTAGCACAGACTGGAAAACACCTTCAATGCATACCTTCTAATGCAAGAAGCCTAAGGGCTGTTATATGGTGTGTGCGGCAATGCGCGCGCGCGTGCCTGTGCAAAGGCGCGTGCATGTGCCGCACATGTTTTGTAAGTATACTGTGCGTGTATGTGTATGTATGTGTATGTATATGTGTGTGTATGTGTGTATATATATATGTGTGTGTGTGTGTGTGTGTTATAAAATAAATAAATCCTGTAATAATTTTTTTAATAACATTGTTCATACACACACACACACTTAAATTTTCAGCGGCAGTAGCTGCGCGATTTCTCTCTTTTTTTCATCTTCCCCCCTGTCGGCCGGTTCCACTCTCCTTGCCGTGCGCGTGTGCGGCGCCATTATAAGAAAAGCTGACTAACGTCAGCCAACTATAAATGCCGCGTGAGCGCACGGCGCAGCAAGCGCAGGCACTATATACTGTAACATGCCTAGCATAAAAAAATGGGGGAGCTTGAATTAATAACAAGAAGGGAGAAATATGATATCATGGGCATTACTGAAACATGGTTGGATGAAATTCATGGCTCACTTTTTCAGAGGGATCGAACAAATAGAATAGCTGGTGGAATATATTTATATATTAAACTGGATTTAAACCCTATTATAAGGGAATATGTTTATGATGGGATTGATGAAAATGTAGAGACTTTGTGGATAGAAATTAGCAGTGGAGATAAAAGTGCGAAGAAAATGTTTGTAGGGATATGCTGTAAACCACCAAATATCTGTGAGATTGTGAGATCAAGGACGACAAAATACTTTGCATATGGAGAAGGCAGGAAAACTAGGTCATGTTTTCAAAATGGATCATTTTAATTATCCAGGTTCTATATGAGTACATATTGCAGTTTTGGCAACCCGGTGAGGACAGTGGCGGTCAGGCTGCGGTAGGGGCAACCCTACAACCCCATCCCACAACATAATGTCCCTGTTCCCTAAACATACACAATATTAGAGGGATACGTTATTAACTTAAAACTACAAAGGGTGACGGGATACATCTTAATATTACATATTACTAAATACACAAACCTATTTACAGGACTCAAGATGAGAACTCCAGTAAGAACTTCGAAGAACCTGCTTCTGGAACATAAGGGGTGGCTATATATACCCTTACATTGTCATCATACATCACATGATGGGGGGGAGTATCCTGAGTGAACCCACACAGTTAGCCCATTAAGGCATTCAATGCCTTACAGAACTAGTAGTCCCCAAAGAGGGGGCTGCATATAGATAAATGTAAGGTTATGCATTTGGGAAACAGGAATAAACAGTCTACTAACAAATTAAATGGAACACAATTAGATCAATCATTGATGGAGAAGTATTTAGGGGCTTAGCAGTAGTGTACAATGTCAAGGCAGTAACTGCAAAGGTCAATTAGATCTTATCTTCTATTAAACGGGGTATGGATGAAAGGGAAGAAAGCATAATTATGCCCCTCAATATGTTGTCCAGTTTTGGGCACAACCGCCTAAAAAGACATTTTGGAACTAGAAAGTGCACAGCAGAGCCACAACATTTATAAATGAGATGGAAAATCTGACTTATGGGGAGAGGCTAGCTAAATTGGATTTGTTTACATTAGAGAAGAGGGGATATGATAACAATATACAAATATATTCAAGGTAAATACAAGCAGTTTTCATCCCAAGGGCAGTAAAAACAACAAGGGGTCATCCCTTAAGGTTGGAGTAAAGGAAGTTTCACCAGCAACAAAGGAAAGGGTTCTCTACAGTAAGGGCAGTTAAAATTTGGAATTCATTACCCATGGAGACTGTGATGGCAGATACAATAGATTGTTAAAAAAAAAAGGTTGGACATCGTTTTAGAAAGCAAAGGTATACAGGGATATACCAAATAAGTAAACGTGGTAAGGATATTGATCCAGGGAGAAATCTGATTACCATTATTGGAGTCAGGAAGGAATTTATTTTTCCCCTTACTGGGGTTTATTGTTTGCCTTCCGCTGGATCAATATACTGTATATATAAATATAGAATACATATTTTTTGGCCTAAATTGAACATAAGTTGAATTTGATAGACTTGTCTTTTTTCAGCCTCAAGTACTAAGCAACTCTTTAATATGCATATTAAGAGGTCTTGTGGACATTGGGCTTGGGTGCATTTCTGGAGCTAAGTTAAGCCAACCACCATTGCCAGGTCGAATGCCCATTGCACACATGCACCAGCATCATTCCAAGCCCAAGAAACCTGAGCTGGCCTAAGCTACCATACTTACTTGAAAACCTCTCATTTACAGAAAATCTGGTATAGAGGTATTCTTAATGCAGTAGGTTCTTGGATCTCAGCTTATAAGGGTATAGAATGTAAGAGGAAAAATGTCATTGTAAGTATGTATATTTGTATGTACAGTACAGTATATAGCACCAACCATGTACTCAGTTCTTTACAAACATTACACAATTCAGGGAATTATATTATAAAATGTAGATAAGTGGATGAAAAATAAATTAAACATTGGAAGAAAGAAGCCCACAGCACAAAACATTGAGAAGTTAAAACACTTCTCTTATAAGTGGTAAGAAGTTTTATTGCGAGAGGGAGATGAGTGTGGTGAGAGAACATGGAGATAACTGTGATGTCTGAGCCACATACTGTGTAAGCTGTCCTCAAGACTAACCCGTTACTTCCCGGGAAGCCGCAGTATAGCGTGCCATGGCCCCTCAGGCTCTCATGATTAGAGATGGGCGAATCTGCCCAAATCCGTTGCACGTATTTTCTCGCATTTTACCCCCAAAATCAATTTCGCAGTGTATAATCCCGCAAACGGATTTGGTCGGTTTTAATCCGCGCGAATTCATCAAAATCCGTCAACGGATTGCTGAATTTGCGGAGTGTATTGGTAATAATAATAACAACAAGCGAATCGCCCTTTTTGAGATTTGTCTGCTGAAATCCGCCAACCAGAGGAACTGGCCGATCCGCGGTGGATGAAAATCCACCCCAGAAATGTGCCCGTCTACTCGTGATAACGTCATCGCTCTGTCACTGATGACGGAACGGAAGAGGAGTCCTCTTCTTCTGTTCCTCATCCTGTTAGATCTCAATCGCCCCTACAAAAACGAGCACATAGTTTATGAAGTAGTTACTACGTCATGGGGCCCCTGACGTGCCAGACCCCATGACGTAGTAGAAAACAAACAAGAAAAAAAACGGAGATGCACAGCACACAAAAAGGACTGAAATGCTGGTTAATAGTAAAAAAGATATTTATTGGCACATCCAAGACCTCCTGTTGAGGAAAAAAAAAAGTACTCTAAGGCCGGGTCCATGGTCAAAAAGACAGCGCTGAGCCGCGCTGAGGCGGAACACTTACCCCCATCATCCCTGCTGAGGGCGACTTTAGATGGTGCTTCCGCAGGCGGTCGGAATTGCAGCCGACAGTAAAAATTAATTTTTCCCACTGAGGGAAGCGGAGGGCCGGTCACGTGACCGGCAAAAGCCAATGGCACTCCGTGACGTCGGCGCCGTGACGTGGCGCGCTATCCACGCCTCCCACCCCGCCTCGCCTCCCACACGCCTTCCACCCGCCTCACAAGCGCCCTCGCTGACGCTCATGCCAGGACACAAAAAAGCTCCTGCCTGAGCAGGAGAGCAAGAGCGTCAGCACGGCTCAGCGCTGTATTTTGTACCATGTCCGAGGCCTAATGCGTTTCGCGCCTTTACTGGTGCTTTGTGAAAGTGTGGTACTTTAGTTACATCTATAGGGCACCCAGAGGGTTAAATAGAAAGTCTTTTTTCCCCCTACCTACTGCCTTTTAAATCCAGGTTTTCACAGACTCATGTGAATACATTTGTCAAAACAATAATATTATTTAACTTTAAACTTGTGACCGCTTTAAAAGTGAGAGCGAGAAACTGTTGATAATAAAATAATACCTTACCACCTCTGGATGTGTAACGATCAATTTTATTGGGTTTGATACAATTTGAATTAGATTGCGGATTCTATTGATGGAGATTTTCATGTAAAAATGCCGTAAGAAATACCTTTTCATTGTCGGGACGTGTTAATTCCTTATTTTCAAGCAACTGCATTAATTGATCTCATATAACTCAATTCAAAGCTCACATTTGCTAATATATACTTATAATATTATATTTGCATACTATTTTAGGAAAACAAAATCTGCTCACAAGAACTCTGCATGGGATCAGAATAAAGCATACTAATAAATTGCTCTTTGAATGGAAATGTTGTGCGTTGGTAAAGAAGCAGAATGAAAAGGTTTGATAATTAACCGGTATAACTATGCTAATGGTACTAACCTACTGTATGATTTTGAAATGTTACAGAAGGATATAAAGTAATTAATACAAATACAATTAGTTTACTTTATAGAAACCACTGTTATCAATACATGTTGAATATACAATGTTAAAAGACTTTTAGCTGATTCTTGAAAATCCTCTCATGACTATAAATACATTCTGCCTGTATTTTAAAATAGTTGCAGAGAACTAATTTCAGATATCTCTCTGTATTTACTTAGCCTACCATAGCGCATTCATGACAAATTGAGAAACTTGTTATTTAAACAGCGTGAATCACAATCGTTATTTTTAATGGTATTCTGGATCATGTATTATTGGCAGTACGCAGTACTGAATCAGAAAGATTTCAACATCAAGTCAAATTACTGAACAATGGCTCACCAAAATATCGCCCACTTTCCAAAGCATGATTTATTTGGCTGCGTGATCAATGCCAGACATTAAAGAGATTGATAAAGCTTCACAGCTGAAATAGTGTGTGGTCTACCAGATAAATTCTGCAGCAGTAAGAAGAATCTTAATATAAAATAATTGAATGTAGGAGGTGTAAAAATGGCAGATGTTTAATAAAAAATAATTTTAATTCCCATAGTTTGACAATTTGGAATGGTAGATTTGTGCCCCCTCCCCCCCCCCAAATATTGGACACATTCGTAGTATTAAATTACTGCTGGAGATTTTCTACCAAAGAACTGAATACAATCTTGAGTACATCTCCATTGTCAATATTTTAAATCAGTTTGTGTTTAATTGCATCAGCATCAAATCTATATGTTGTACTTGGCATCTTCTTAGCACTGCAGTGAGATATAAATGCATTTTGTTACCAACAGTGCATTTTAACTCTGCTTTAGAACTTTATGATGAGTTGAAAAATGCACTTACAAATTGTTGTGCAAACTTCTAGCAGCTATATTAGCCTGGGAAACGTGTGCCTGCATGATGTGATCCTTTTAACAGACCAACAGGGTGGTTCTTTATAGATTTCAGAACCTTACAGGTCTATTAACATTGACAATGTAGTGGTATTACTCATGAATAAAAGGCCTCTTATGTTTCTAAAGTTCTTTACACACTGTTAATCTATGAACTGTAGTATTGGTTCATTAAAAGTTATCACATTTTGCAATAAAATGACATTTTCACCTTGACCAATTTCTAACACCAGACCTTAGGGTGTCAATAAACACAATAGCAGGGTTAGCTGATACTTCAGGAGGAACAGGAGCTCTTTTGCACATCAGGGATAAACATACAATAAGAAGTTGCTGCTTGTCCTTTTTTAATGTTTTATATAGGTGCCACCACTAGAAAACCCCCGCACTGCGGTTTGTCAAACAGATCTTTCTCTAATAAATAATGTTATCTTCATAATTAAGAATGTGAGGTGGTCTTTTAAAATCGAGTCCTTATTATGTACTTGTGTACAAATATTCCTCCGCACTAAGGCCTCGTCTAGGGTAGCGCTGAGCGGGCGCGCTCACACTGGCCGCGATGAAACGCATTGCAGCAATGTGTGTGGCCAGCGTGAGCAAACGCCTGCACCCGCTCGACGCTTAGAGCAAGCAAATTTGATTTTGCTGCTTGCAAGCGCGTCACGTGAGCGGTTCGCCCAATGAGGGCGAACCAGGTCTGTGACGTCGTGGCCGCGCCCCCGGGCGAGCACGCGCCTAGCCGGCCACAAATCGCCCGGCCGAGCAGGGCGCAGCGCACGAGCGCCAGCGCGCCCATTCCCTGCCAGGCCGCAGCCTAAGGGTTATCTCCAGAAATTGTCATTTTATGCCCCTGCTGTATGACTGGCATTGCAGCAGACCTACTGTAGCCTCTATTGTATATTAGATGATACAACTTCAGGAGCCAAATCCAAGCAATCTGCAGCCAATCCTTCTGTAAGGACCAAAGTTGGTTGGAGGACACACGATTGCACGAATCACTAAGGTTAAAGGGGAAGTCCCATATAGCAGTTGTTTCTTTAAGCAGCTTATCAAGTAATTGTCTTCCAAGTTCCTTATAAAGGTGCCACCCACCTTCAAGTAAAAAATGTACTTATTTGCTCGCGAGTCAGTTTCTATTATCTACAGATCTGTTTCCTTACAGTAGTGTCTGGTAAATATCGTTCTTTTCCATTATCTCTTTAAGCCCATTATACTCCCAACATTAGCCAATCAAAACATCAAAAGGTAAAATAGTCTAGGTGAACAATCAGCCTGCATATACAACAATTTATGGACAGTCTTATCACAAAAAAAAAGAATGCATTTGGTTACTACTCAGTAAAGTTAAAACAATTATTTAAAAATACTTTTACTTACATTTGTAATAACGGTGTCAGCTACCTACATTGAACATATTAAATATGCCCCTGCCATTAGTTCACATTGGTCCTAAGAGGGTTTCCTCCCCTCTTTATCTCACCCCCTTTTTTTTAAACATGTATATGAATCAGGGGCTTTCTATTGGTCCATACGACTTGGCGGATTTCAATAAGCAGGAAGTACCTGTGCTACTGTTCTTGGAAAGCAGGAGGCCCCTACGGACGAAATTACCGTAAAGAGTTTCAGTTCTGGAACTTCTGGAGACCCCTGGGATCCCACCAATGTTGAATAAAAGCTGGCATTAAACTGGGTGTGCGTGCCTCTTTAAAGAACACATCAATTTTATTTGTTCAGATTGGTACTATGTGGGCCTGCCCCTTAACTTTCTGCCACAAATCTGGTTCAAGAATGCAGAGAAGAGTAGCTACAAGCAAAGCAGAGAACAATGTCTTCAATTTATACCTTGTATAGATAATTACATAACACAAAAAAGATCAACTGATATCTTCAAGCAGGATGACAGTTTTAGATAATTTTCCTCTATTTTAACATGCACACCATTTGGTCTTTAAATGCATGGAACTCAAACAATAGCACATATATTGTTTTATTGTTGCCAAAATGTTTCCATCACTCAAGGTCTTGCAGATTTTTCTCTTCGAGGTGAGAATGAGCAGATTTAAAGAAGAGAATTTTTTTTAGAAATGTCAGTACTCATAGAAACACATTTAAACCTGTTGGGAGTGTTGTTGTCCATAGTACCGATGAAGCATTTCGCAATGCTGGCCAATTTACATTTCCTAAGAGACCAATTTATTCTGCTACCTCAATGCTAAGTGTTTGCACTGACAACCAATTCTGCTTTGAACGAGTAATTGTGACAAGTTGTTTATTGAACTGCGAATTGTCTGATTCTAAACAATGGCTTTATCTAATTATTAGATGCTGTACCTTATCCTAATCCAATATGGGTGTGACAGTGTGAAGCTGGTACTGATAATTATGCCTGGGAAACATGCATACATAGTTACATAGTTACATAGTAGATGAAGTTGAAAAAAGACTTCCGTCCATCAAGTTCAACCTATGCTAAATTTAGACAACAGATACTTTATCCTATATCTATACTTATTGATCCAGAGGAAGGCAAACAAAAAACCCCATTAAGGGGAAAAATTAATTCCTTCCTGACTCCAAGAATTGGCAATCGGATTAATCCCTGGATCAACATCCTTCCCATGTATACTTATTTGGTATATCCCTGTATACCTTTCCCATCTAAAAAGATGTCCAACCTTTTTTTGAACAAATCTATTGTATCTGCCATCACAGTCTCCATGGGTAATGAATTCCACATTTTAACTGCCCTTACTGTAAAGAACCCTTTCCCTTGTTGCTGGTGAAATTTCCTTTCCTCCAACCTTAAGGGATGGCCCCAAGTCCTTTGTACTGCCCGTGGGATGAATAGTTCTTTTGAAAGCTCCTTGTATTGCCCCTGAATATATTTGTATATAGTTATCATATCCCCTCTTAGACGCCTCTTTTCTAATGTAAATAAATCTAATTTAGCTAGCCTCTCCTCATAAGTTAAAATGTCCATCCCCTTTATTAATTTGGTGGCTCTTCTCTGCACTCTCTCTAGTTCCATAATGTCTTTTCTTAGGATTGGTGCCCAAAATTGTACTCCATATTCAAGGTGTGGTCTTACTAATGCTTTGTAAAGGGGCATAATTATGTTTACTTCCCTTCCATCCATTGCCCGTTTGATGCAAGATAAGATCTTGTTTGCCTTTGCAGCTACTGCATGACATTGGGCACTATTGCTAAGCCTGCTGTCTACAAGCACTCCTAAATCCTTCTCCATCAAGGATTCCCCCAATATATCTCCATTTAATTTGTAAGTCGCCTTTTTATTCTTGTATCCCAAATGCATAACCTTACATTTATCTATATTAAACCTCATCTGCCATTTACCTGCCCACGTTTCCAGTCTCTCCAAGTCCTTCTGAAGAGAAATTACATCCTGCTCTGACTCTATTACCTTACACAATTTAGTATCATCAGCAAAGATGGAGACTTTGCTCTCGATCCCAACATCAAGGTCATTAATAAACAAGTTAAAAAGCAGGGGTCCAAGTACCGATCCCTGAGGTACTCCACTCACAACTTTAGCCCAACCTGAAAAAGTTCCATTTATGACAACCCTCTGTTGTCTGTCCTTTAACCAGTTTTCAATCCAGGTGCATATATTATTACTGAGTCCAACTTTCTTTATTTTGTACACCAACCTCTTGTGTGAAACCGTATCAAAAGCCTTTGCAAAATCTAAGTAGACCACATCAACAGCATTACCCTGGGCTAGATTCCTACTTACCTCCTCAAAGAAACAAATAAGGTTAGTTTGGCAAGATCTATCCTTCATAAATCCATGCTGACTATTACTAATAATTTTATTTTCCATTAGGTATTCCTGAATATTATCCCGTATTAAACCTTCAAGTAGTTTCCCTACTATTGAAGTCAGGCTTACAGGTCTGTAATTTCCCGGTTGTGATCTAGCTCCGTTTTTAAATATAGGCACCACATCTGCTTTACGCCAATCTTGTGGTACTGAGCCTGTGGAAATGGAGTCCTTGAATATTAAATATAATGGTTTTGCTATTACTAAGCTTAACTCCTTGAGAACTCTTTGATGTATGCCATCGGGGCCAGGTGCCTTATTAACTTTCATTTTTTCAAGTTGCTTATGAACTTCTTCCTCAGTTAACCAATTGTTCATTAATATGGAGGTTGTGGCTTCCTCCTGCGGCACTACTATTGAACTTGATTCTTCCCTGGTAAACACAGAGGCAAAGAATTTGTTTAATACCTCAGCTTTTTCCTTATCTCCAATAATCTGCCTACCCATCTCACACTGAAAGGGTCCTATATTTTCTTTTCTCATTTTTTTTGTTATTAAGGTACTTAAAGAATTTTTTAGGGTTGACCTTACTTTCTATTGCAATCCTTTTTTCATTATCCATTTTTGCTAATTTGATTGCCCTTTTGCAATTTTTGTTACATTCCTTATAATTCTGATACGATGTCTCTGTCCCTTCTGACTTAAAGAATCTAAACGCCTTCCTCTTCTTGTCCATTTCCTCCCCTACCTGTTTATTTAGCCACATTAGTTTTGACTTATTTCTTTTATACTTATTACCCAAGGGTATACACTGATAAGTGTGCTTTTCTAACAATGTTTTAAAGACTGGCCATTTATCTTCTACATTTTTCCCTGCAAAAACATCATCCCATTGTATTACTATTAGATTAGACCTCAGTTTATTAAAATCTACCTTTCCAAAGTTGAAGGTCTTTGTTGAACCCAAGTAATCTGTTTTTTTGATAATTTATTTCAAATGAGACCATGTTATGATCACTGTTACCCAAATGTTCCAGGTCTTGAATATTTGTTATTACTTCTACATTGTTTGATATGACCAAATCCAGAACTGCCCCTCTCCTGGTTGGTTCTTCAATAATTTGGGTCATATAATTGTCTTTAAGCACCCCTAAAAACCTGTTCCCTTTTGTTGTAACACTAATCTCATTGCCCCAGTCTATGTCTGTGTATGTCTGTGTAGCAGGCTTCCCCCCTAGCTTCCCCCCTAGCCCCCTTACCACCGCGGTAGCCATTACATGATCTTTGCAGCTTCTCCTGTGGAGGAAGGATACAATGTTGCGGGGACCACGTTGTCAGTTGGAGCTGGGAGCAGGAAGGGGGAGGCAGGGTGTAGGGAGCAAGTGGCTCCTACACCAGGTAAGGTATCCCCGGTCCCAGGCAGGCCCCAATCCCTGTTAGGGTAGTGGGTAGGTACTGAGGGACGGCCCCTAAGGTAGGAACCCTGCCCTTAGGTGTGTGTGCAGTCTTGTCAGTGTCACGGCTGTCAGTGCTGTGAGTGCTGACAAGAAGGCACAGTGTGTGTGCAGTGTAGCTGCAGGTACCAGGTTGTGTGCAGTGTAGCTGCAGGTACCATGTTGAGTGCAGTGCGGTTGCTGCAGGTACCAGGTTGAGTGCAGTGCGGTTGCTGCAGGTACAGTGTGAGTGCAGTGTGTTTGCTGCAGGTTTAGGTTGAATTAGTCAGAGGGGATCTGGGAGGTGAAGGGAGAGGTAGAGTGGGTGCAGGGGGTCAGTGACCCACCTGCATAGGCCAGGCTACCCCGTAGGCCCCTAGGAGTGTTCCCTGAAGTCACCGAAGGTTGCTGTGCTGCAGGGACGCCCATAGTGGTAGCGAGCATCACCCTTTCTGAGTACCAGTTAGGGACAAAGCACAGAGTTGCGGTTGTGGCGAGTCATTTGGGACCAGACGGCTGGACATTGAGACCCAGGAGGCAGGCCGCTGATTCGTCTGACCCTTTGCGAAGTTGTTGCCGGTCACCGCCGTGACCGGAAGGTATTATTACATCAAGTGCACCAACACCGGTCAACATGCGCTGATCCCGCCTTAGGCATAACTCTTTGGGGACACTAGCTAAGTGGCCAAAGGACTGAGCCTATACCAATATAGTACTATACATGGACACGGTGTGTAGGGCACACAGTGAGGGGACGGAGACGTTACTCCTGATGAGGGTGGCCGAGCCACTAAGGTTATATGAGCGTTAGAGTGTAATATATGTAAGATATATGTTATGTTCAGTAAAGCCCTTTGCTATTTTACATCCAGTGTATGTGTTCATTTTTATGTGTCCTGCGAGGAACAACTCCCGCTCTGCTGGGAGCCATCGCAGGTGGAGGCGCTGCACCATATAGTAGTAGTAAGGGTAATTCATCCCAGGTTCCCCGTGGCGGAAGCTCAGCCCTCCTGGTTGCCAAACAGGTACAGCACCACACTGATAAGTAGTCAGATACACATACCCACCCCAATCTCACTTAAGGTGGGGGTAAGAGGGCTACATTTGGAGGCGCTGCTGAGATTCCAAACCAGGGGTGCCCGAATTCAGTATAAATTATGTTGTTCTCATTATCATTGCCATCCTGCCAAGAAGTGTACGAATGGGCATTAAAGGGGCAAATCCCGCCCTCGCAAACCCTTGCTGTAGGACGAGATCCTGCTGACACTCCCTCCTGTGATATTTGCTTAATATTGGGTCAGTACCCAGGCTTATGGGGTGCAAAAGTCTTGGGCCGCTGCGTAGATGCAGACGGAGTGTGGTGCTCAGTGTTGGTGAAGGCCGAACAAGATTTAATAAGAGAAGGAGGCCCATCCAAAATATTGCTCCATGGAACCCTCACTAAATATGGTGTCCTGTTATCTACCCTGAAATGCCAGGAAAACCAGAAGGCTACCCCCCTATCTATGCAGAGAGTCACGGTGTAATTGATGAGACTGTGATTAAAATGGAGGCTCCCTCAAGCAGTGAGTCACACCTAAGATGGCGGCTCCCTCCAAGTCGGGCGAGCACCAGGACTGTACAAGAAATTGTTGTAGAGTATTATCCGGGTCTGGCGTGAAAAACAGAGCCCCGCCCCTGCGCTGTGAGTGGCTCAGCGCAGAGTCAGAACCACTCCTTGAAAGAAAATGCTCCTCCTCTGGAGTCCACCAGGGGGAGCCAGCACAGTGAGTCTCAATCAGTAACTGCTGTCTCCACTAAGGATAGTACAGGATGCAGCGAACCACATCCGCAGTTGTATGGTGTTTGGCCAGCAGAGGGACTGTATGTAACATTTCTTTTGTGCCCGTGCTTACAGAAAGACCTTAAACTCTCCGATGGTATGAACTTTGATCCCTATCAGCGACCACGAGGGATTCAGTTAGTGAAAGTGGAAGGAAAAAGGTACGTCAGGTACCTATGCCCCAAGTGTGATTTTCCAGATGGCGAATTGAGCTGGGGACCCAAGTGTGCCTGCTGCGGAGCACAGTTCCTAAAACCAGTGCTGCTGTGTGCTACGGAATATGCAGAGGAAGATGCGGGTAACCAACCTATCTCAACTACGGAGGGCCCGTGCGCCCTAACCGCGGTTCCAGATTCGGTTCTAATGCCGGAATCACAGATGGAACTACAGATGATAAGTGAAGCTGAGGACAAAGAGCCGTTTGCCTCGCCTGCTGTGGGCCCGTGTGCCCTACCACTGCCAGTTCGGCCTACTACGATGGTACCATCGGTCCTAGGCTTGGGATCAGTACCTAACGACGACAAGGGTGAGTTGACTGCCCCAGGGGTGTCGGGTGTGAGCTTCCAGGTGACCGCGGAGCACGGTAGCTCCTTAAGTCTGGCCACCAGGGCGATTGCCTCCACTCGGCATCGCGTCCTGGCGGAGGTGTCCCCCTTAGAAGATTGCTGTCCAGTGGTGTGAGTGGACCAGTTTCCACCGCCTATCATCCAGGTGAAGAGGAAAGACAGCCCCATCATGATGTCCAGTGCTGCCATAAGTATTACAGTGATTGAACTGAGTGTGAGCCCGTGCGCTCCAACCCAATTGGTCCCAGGACTGGGATCCCACGCTCCCGAGTGTCCAGAAAGTGAGTGGACTTCCCCAGAAGTGTCGGGGACAGGTCCCAAGACAGCCGAGGTGGGAACTGACTGCATCCCAGAGGACCTGTTGGCCACCGTGAATCACCGCAGTGGTGAGGCACCAACCCTTTACCCCCTGCAGGATGTGGTAAAAACTTTGAGTACAGAGACATTGCTACTTGCTCGCTTCCCAGTGGAAACCTCCCAAGTTCTTAGGGACAAGGACTGTGTTGTGAGTGATTCAGTAAAAATTGCCTCCTTTAAGCACAAAAAGGAGCGCTCCATTCGCCATGTGGTGGACCGAGGAAAAGGTCAAGAACTCCGGGCCTACCGCATCCATGCCGCAGATGGCCAGGTAAAGGTCTGGCCAAGAGACATTGTACTATTCCTTCCACCGGGGGGAGGAAGCAGTATGGAACCAGTGACTGTTGCACCCGACCATGAGTTTGCGGAGGCTCACGAAAGTCAAAGTGAGGTACTCCCACATTATCAGTTAGGGGCACCCCATAAATGGTCTCAGCAAGCAGCTAACACTCAGCTGGCCTCGGTTATCTTATGTGAACTGAACTGTACCCTATTGTTTAGAGTCAAGTGTGATAAGTTGTACATATCATGCCCTGCATTTTTATTGTATAAACGTATGCTGAGTGACGTCGTTCCCCAATTGGGACGTTGGATTTTTCACCAGGGGGAGAGTGTAGCAGGCTTCCCCCTAGCCCCCTTACCACCGCGGTAGCCATTACAGGATCGCGCGTGCGCAGTAAAGATAGCGCACGTGGTCCCAATGCTACAGAGGTCCTGAGTGGACTACAATTCCCAGCAGCCTCTGGGGATTGCCCTTTCACACACATCACGTGCAGCCAGCCAGCAAATAGGGTTTTGTAGCTTTTCCTGTGGAGGAAGGATACAATGTTGCGGGGACCACGTTGTCAGTTGGAGCTGGGAGCAGGAAGGGGGAGGCAGGGTGTAGGGAGCAAGTGGCTCCTACACCAGGTAAGGTATCCCCAGGTCCCAGGCAGGCCCCAATCCCTGTTAGGGTAGTGGGTAGGTACTGAGGGACGGCCCCTAAGGTAGGAACCCTGCCCTTAGGTGTGAGTGTGTGTGCAGTCTTGTCAGTGTCACGGCTGTCAGTGCTGTGAGTGCTGACAAGAAGGCACAGTGTGTGTGCAGTGTAGCTGCAGGTACCAGGTTGTGTGCAGTGTAGCTGCAGGTACCATGTTGAGTGCAGTGCGGTTGCTGCAGGTACCAGGTTGAGTGCAGTGCGGTTGCTGCAGGTACAGTGTGAGTGCAGTGCGGTTGCTGCAGGTACTGTGTGAGTGCAGTGTGTTTGCTGCAGGTTTAGGTTGAGTTAGTCAGAGGGGATCCGGGAGGTGAAGGGAGAGGTAGTGTGGGTGCAGGGGGTCAGTGACCCACCTGCATAGGCCAGGCTACCCCGTAGGCCCCTAGGAGTGTTCCCTGAAGTCACCGAAGGTTGCTGTGCTGCAGGGACGCCCATAGTGGTAGCGAGCTTCACCCTTACTGAGTACCAGTTAGGGACAAAGCACAGAGTTGCGGTTGTGGCGAGTCGTTTGGGACCAGACGGCTGGACATTGAGACCCAGGAGGCAGGCCGCTGATTCGTCTGACCCTTTGCGAAGTTGTTGCCGGTCACCGCCGTGACCGGAAGGTATTATTACATCAAGTGCACCAACACCGGTCAACAGGCGCTGATCCCACCTTAGGCATAAATCTTTGGGGACACTAGCTAAGTGGCCAAAGGACTGAGCCTATACCAATATAGTACTATACATGGACACGGTATGTAGGTCACGCGGTGAGGGGATGGAGACGTTACTCCTGATGAGGGTGACCGAGCCACTAAGGTTATATGAGCGTTAGAGTATAAGTGTGTAAGATATATGTTATGTTCAGTAAAGCCCTTTGCTATTTTACATCCAGTGTATGTGTTCATTTGTATGTGTCCTGCGAGGAACAACTCCCGCTCTGCTGGGAGCCATCGCAGGTGGAGGCGCTGCACCTTATAGTAGTAGTAAGAGTAATTCACCCCAGGTTCCCCGTGGCGGAAGCTCAGCCCCACACTGATAAGTAGTCAGATACACCTACCCACCCCAATCTCACTTAGGGTGGGGGTAAGAGGGCTACATCTGGATAATTAAAATTCCCCATTATGCAAACATGACCCAGTTTTGATGCCTTCTCCATTTGCAAAAGAATTTTAGCTTCCTCAATCTCACAGATATTTGGTGGTTTATAGCATATTCCCACAAACATTTTCTTTATACTTTTACCTCCACTGCTATTTTCTATCCACAAAGTCTCTACATTTTCATCATTCCCTTCATAAACATCATCCCTTATAATAGGTTTTAGATCCGGTTTAACATATAAACATACTCCACCTCCCCTTATATTTGGTCGATCCTTCCGAAAAAGACAATAACCCTCTAAATTAACTGTCCAGTCATGAGTTTCATCCCACCATATTTCAGTAATGCCTATGATATCATACTGCTCCCTTGCAGCTATTAATTCAAGCTCCCCCATTTTATCTGTCAGGCTTCTTGCATTAGCAAACATGCATTTCTGTTTTTTTTCAGCCTGTACTATTATCTTATCTGCTCCTTCCTTTCTGCTCCCACTTTGTTTAGTCTTTAGAAGTTTTTTAGTGTTATCTGTATTTACTATGGGTGTCTCACTGCTTGTCAAACGTGCACTTGCCCCCATTCTACCTCCATACCACCTTGTATCCTCATCTATTCCATTTAGTTCATTATCTGTTTCATTCCCCTCCCCCCTCCATCCTAGTTTAAAATCTCCTCCAACCTTTTTAGCATTCTCCCCCCTAGCACAGAAGATCCCTCTTCATTGAGGGGCAATCCGTCCCTAGAATATAGATGGCACCTCTCAGAAAAGGAGTCCCAGTGCTCTTAAAATCCAAACCCCTCCTTCGTGCACCACTTTCTTAGCCATGCATTAACCTCCCTGATCTCTGACTGTCTCCCTGCGGTAGCGCATGGCACTACTAGTATTTCAGAAAATACTACCTTGGAGGTTCTTGCCTTAAGCTTTTGGCCTAGATCCCTGTAATCATTTTTTAGGACCCTCCATCTTTCTCTAACTTTGTCATTGGTGCCAACGTGTACCAAGACCGAAGGGTCAATCCCAGCCCCCCCCCAACAATCTGTCTACCCGATCCGCAATGTGCCGAACCCGAGCACCCGGGAGACAACAAACTGTTCGGTTCATGCGGTCCTGGCAACAGATTGCCCTATCTACCTTCCTAATAATGGAGTCCCCTACCACCACAATCTTTCTTTGTATCTGAGCATCCTGAGTCCCCTCTGTGCTGGAGGAACTATTCCCCTGGCTGCTAGAGGAATTAGTCTCCCCCAGCCTTGCCATTTCTGCCCCAACATTTCCAATATCTTCACTCAACATGGCAAATCTATTTGGGATGTGTCAGCTCAGAAATGACCTGCTTCTCCCTATTGCCCCTGCTTCCCCTTCTAACTGTCACCCAGCTACCTACCTGCTCCTCACTAACAGCAACCAAGCTACCTACCTGCTCCTCACTAACAGCGCCACCATCTGCACCACTAGTCGAAGCAAGGGCCTGCTCAGTGAGCTCTAATTCCCTTTCAAGATTGCCAATGTCCCTCAATATTGCAAGTTGCCCCTTAAGATCAGCAATCTCTGACTCTAAAGAGACCACCCGCTCACACTTTTCACAGCGGTATGCTCCTTGGAACAGCTGCTCCAAGTGCACATACATGTGGCAAGATGAGCATTGAGTGGCATTTTCAATCCTGCTCATTCTAGCAACTATGAAGTTTAGAAGTACTAACAGTAAAGTGTATTCAATAACTATACCTTGTTTAACCGCTTCCTTGTTCAAACTGCTTCTGGTTCTAACTGCACACACTTTAAACAACCATCCGAGTCCTTCACCCAGCACAAAATATTTGGGCTATGTTGTTGGGGGAGGGATAGGAAGGCCACTCGCCAGCAAGGTGGCCCCCATAAAAGAAGTCCCAACCCTACAGACAAAGATGCAGATCCACTCCCTTTTGGGGTTAGCAGGGTACTACAGATGGTTTATACCAACATTTTCAGAGATTACAGCACCTCTAACACATTTAGCATAAAAGAGTGCCCCGACCCAAGGTAGATGTTTTGGGAGTGCCAAAGCGCCTTTGATACATTAAAGAAGTGACTATTAGAGGGCCCCGCTCTTCGGATCCCAAATATGAAGGAGCCCTTCATAATTCAGATGGATGCCCCCGAGGTAGGACTGGGAGTAGTTCTGTCCCAACAATTTGAAGGCATTGAACACCCCATATTGTTCATCAGCCGGAAGCTGTTCCCAAGGGAAGGGAGGTACTCCGTCATTGAGAAGGAGTGCCTCGCCGTAAAATGGGCAGTTGAGGCCTTGAGGCATTATGTTGCGGGGATGCACTTTAACCTGTTCACTGACCACACACCCTTGAAATAGTTAAATACCATGAAAGACACAACCTCGAGGTTGACCCGGTGGTATATGGCCCCTCCAGCCCTCCTCTTTTGATATCCAGCATAGTCCTGGGAAGGAGCATGGAAATTACGATTTTTTGTCGCGAGAAGGAGTGGAGGGTTGGGCTTCAGCCGTGTGGGGCCCTAGCCACACACAAACAGGGAAGGTATGTGACAGGGTGAAGTCAGGTACTGATAATTATGCCTGGAAAACATACATCTGAGTCCTTTATCCAGCACTCAGAAGGTTAACCCAGTAAGAATACTTGGGTAATCAGGTTGCCACCTTGAGAAAGCGTCACTAGACGCGAAACGGATGCCGTTCCGTCAGCTTCATACCATGTGACCCAGGAAGCTAAAGATCACTAAGCTGTTATTTAGATAGAGCTCAATTTAGCTTTATGTGCGATGCCCATGAATAGAGTGGGGAAATACCGTTAAGCGGCAGCTCATAGCTATATAAACAGATAGCAGAGCTGCTGCGTACAACTATTCCACACAGAGTTTTTGGACTAATGCCAAAAAACATTGATACACACAGAGGCTACGATCTGCATATGAATGAATTATATGTGAGCTCACGTGGCAAGAACACGGTACACCAGTGTAATACCACCTAGTGAGAAGAGCCATATAGGCCATATCCAAGCCATATAGGAACTCACTATAACTATTGAATAAATAGATTTACTGCTAACTATCATTAGGTGTATATCAATGGGTACCTCTAACATTATACACACTAAGGAATAGTTTACATTGCTACCTTTATTGGGTTATCTGATGCTATTGGTACAAAGCAGCTGTCTCTTTAACTGACCAGCCCCAGCATTTATAAATGTTAGGTACTAAGCAAAACATTGGCTGAGATAATATACTAGTTTGAAGGCTTTGTGGTACAAAGCTATTAGCTACACTATACTAATAACATTGTGAGCTCTAATAAGAGAGTCACACGACTTGATTATCTGTCTAAACTTGAGCATTTAAAATATTACCTGCTCTACCGGGGCTATCAACATGGTAGCTTTAGACATTGTATTTTACAATGCCAGTCTTGGTACACAAGTATTTTAATTATATTAAAGATATCACATACTCAGTCAGTGGTAATTATCGCTATACAGTATGTCATTGGGAGTAGTTTAACTCAGACAAACTGAGAACATTAGTTATATCATACTCCTATTCAGTGGCGATTTTTGCTTTTAGAAAAAATGAAGCTATAACTATTTAGTCCAATTGGACGTGAGGAGGACTATTATTATTGTTCTACCCTCACACAATAGCCCGCAATACTACTATGGCATAGTGCTGAGATGCTTACACGGCAAAGTGATACATTTTGTGTTGGTTAGTCCACCTATATTTTATTATATTATACCAATAAAGGTTATTTTTAATATACTCATCATTACATTTATTGGGAGTGCTACAATAGGGGCCATCTTCTTTACACCTATGTTCTTGATAGGTATTTTCTGTTCAATCAGGAAGTAAGCTGAGACAGCTGACAACCAGCTTGATAAGGAGGCTACTGTCTATAGTAGATCCCTGACTCAGACCACAGGGCTGTTTTATGCAAGCTCCTATCCAGAAGGATTTCCTAACTGCTCACTAGGGACAGAGATTACCAACCAAAGATACAGCAAATATATTGAAGCCTACCGCTCTCCTAATAAATTGATGTCTTAGGTGAAGAAACAAGGTGCGTAAGGGAATATACTGAATAGTTTTAATTTTCCTGTGTGTATATATATCCCATACCCTGTGTTTTTTGTAGATTATTAATAAAGATTTATTATTTTGGATTTTACCACTCACTATGAGTGGCTGTATAGGATAATTTATATCCTGAATTAATGTTATCCCCCAACTAATTACTACACAAGTGCAATATTTGAGAGCTTCTTGTGATGGAAGGATTTTCTTTAATTCTCACCTCCCGTGTGTACAACCAAAGATACAGTAAGGACTTTAATATTGTTCCGTAACTATTGTGGTATATGTTTAGAGGTTAGGAACTGGACAAAGCCAGCCAGCCCCATATATAGTGCTGGGAATGTTTAGCAAGATCTTCCTATGGGGAGTAGGCGTTTTGCTTTGCCTTAAAGGGACAGTGTGCCTGTGAGGGTATGGGGTTGCCAGGCTATCAATTAAAGGTTTAATCCCGTTTGGTTACCCCTGATCCGTGTGTTGGTTTTATAGAGTGTCAGCTCTTTAGCCCAAGGTTGGTACAAGCATTACCTGTAATTATGCGACTCACCACTTGGGGTACCTGCTTCAGCACAACACAGAAAGGTAACTGGGGCATAGGGATGTGAGGTGTCCCTGAAACAGTCAAGGGATCCCTAGGTTAATGGGGATACCCAGTAACTGCCCAGATCACAAACAACCTGTATAGGGGTTATGAGGTGCTCAACCATGCTTCAGCACAGCCCAGAAAGGTAAATGGAGCAAAGGGATGTAAGGTGTCCCTGAAACAGTCAAGGGGTCCCTAGGTTAATGGGGATACCAGTATAGTGGTTCTGGGGGGTATTCCTATCATCTATAAGGTTGTGAGGGAACTTTTAAAAGTCCAGCCCTAAGTTTATTGTATAGAGTGTGGGGAATATAGCTAGTAAAAAATAACGTGCAGCTTTTTACTTTATTTCCCATACCTGGCAAACTTAGGTTTTTAAAGTGTATATTTTATTAACAAAGTGCGTTAAGTACATATATGCGTGTGCACAGTAATGAGGCACAGGGATGAAAAGTGTTCCTGTAGCTGCGGGGATCCCTAGGTAACATAGGGATACCCCAGTAAGTGCCAAGGTGTCCCAGAACCGGTATTGGGTTTGTGGGTTATGGAAGTCCCCTGTAAAGTATAGAAAAACCTGACTGGCTTAGGGGGGTTTGGGCTTCCCTGTGTCGTAGAAACTCCAGATTTGGGGAGTATAAGTTTTAGGTGGGATATTGGGGTGAAAATGTACTCCTTTTGTTTGCAGGAGTTTGGGGGCACAGCTACTGGTGGTTCCCTGATTCTCGCCAGCGTGCAGGCACTATTTGTGGGTTCGCAGGGTGAATTACACCTGGGCTTTCCAGTGTCCCCAAAACTCCTGGATTTCAATCCCAAATATCCCACAATTATTTCCCTTCTAAATATAAGGTTCCCCAAAGTATATTCTCTAATAAAGTGTACTTTATATCGTGTTCTGCATTTACTATAAGGCTTTATGCAGTCAGCTTGGGCATGTGTTTACAGTGCCAGCTAGTCTTCATGACATTCCATAGTTTAAAGAAGAGAGGATGTCCAGAGGGGGGAGAACCATGTGGTGAGCAGGAAAAGGCTAGGTGTCAGTTCCAGAAAACAGGGGGCACCCCACTGGGGCCCCAGTTGTGACTGCAGACTTATCGGAGCCGGCAATGGGATAGCTGGAGGGGTGGGGGGACAGGGGGGGGGGGCAGGAAGATGCTGCTTGTGGGCACATTTCCCATTGGCTGATTCATATTTCCAGCCCACACGTTTTTTTTCAAGCTGGCTCAACACGTCCCCTGCCTCTGACATCATCAGCCAGGTGCGCCCTGCTCTGATTGGCTACTGGGAAATTTCTCACGCTTCTGATAGGACTGTAGGTTTCTGTGAATGAAACTCAAGAGGTATTATAAACAACTACGCCCATCAGATTTTTAGCTCCCTCAAAATTCTCTAAGATTCTAAGCGAGTTTTGTCTAAGCAAGTTACTCCAGACCTCTGGAGAGAGAGGAGGGGTGGCGTCTGGAACTGCAGGCTGATTTCAGTTCTAAGACATGGCAGCCTAAATCTCAGTCAGAGAAAAATACTTAGGTAGATTTCCCTGCACCTAGGAGAGTTTAGTTGTGTACCCAGTTCCCAAGTAAGTGTGTTTTTTGCCTGTATTTTGTGTAACATTGTGTGTCTGCCTTTTCCTGTGAATACATTTACAATTTATTTTCTTTTCTTGTTTTGCGCAATGCATGATCCTGGTAAAAAGGTGTAAATTGCCTGGACTCCCGTGACAATGCCCAAATGTTTATTTGTGTTGTGGAGAAATAAAACCACTGAACATTTGGTTTACCTTGAAAATGCACATGTGGACTCTTGTCTGACCTTGCCCACAGACCATGCTGCAACAATGGGTATAAAAGAACACACTGCAGACTACATTTTTACATCATGTATTTAGGACAGCAGCATTAGATTTTTTTATTTCAATATAATTTGAAGAGAAGAACAAACACATGTCCAACCCAATTCTCTTCTAAATAATTTCCAAATAAATATTTCAAGCTTTTAATATAGATCGGTCTCTGCCGCTACAAATTTTAACTTTGTTCCACATCAGCACTCCTCTAGGAATGAAAGTGGATCCAACGGGATAATAAATGGGCAATCAGCCCTGGTACAAGAAGACACAACAAAATCATTGAAACTCTGAGATAGACAGTAAATAATAAATAGGAGGTGGGTGCTCAGAAGGAAAGGTTAGTAAAGAGAGAGGCTTAAAGGAGGAAGTGGGATGTTTGAATTGTGAAATAGCATTTACACTTAGAAGGTTGTGGAGGGACTGTATGCCAAAGTTATAGTAAGTTATAAGTTATAGTAAGTAAAAAAGGGCCAAAAGGATAAATAATGATAAAGAACACTAATGAGCTTATTCACATGTCTCAGACAGGACCACAAACCTGTTTTACCCCATAATCTCACTGAATACAGCTCTTCCAGGATAGCCAGGGATTCTGGGTAATGACATGGAAATGAGCACTCAGTGTGTCACGTTTTGCTTCTTATTCACTTTCATGTACTGTAGCAGGCATAGCCTAAAAGAATCCTCTTTAGAGTGGATAAGAACCAAAAAGTGATGCACTATGAATGCTCATTTGCTTGTCATTACCTTGAATCCCTGGCTGTAGTGAAAGAATTGCATGGTGTGCTATTATCGGGTAAAGGAGGTATGGGGACATTTGAATGTGCTCTTAAGCGTTCTTCATCAACAGAGGGGCTGCGTAAATGTACACCATGTGTGCCTTCAAGAGCTGTAGCTTCAGGAAGGTGAGACTTTCCTATGCTCATAAGCCCTTATTCAATATTATTTGAAGCTTCAATCCCATGCCACTATTCAAAATGATGTCTTCCCTTTCATCAGGAATATTTAAGCTCTGTTCATATGAATAGAGCTGAAATTGTCCTGATCAAGGGTAGTGTGCTTCACCTCATATTGAGAAGGGGCCTTAGTACAAGTATAAGGCCTTGGACTCTTTCAGCTTTCACTTAATCAAGCGTTTGTTCAAGTTACTGTATTATTTGTAAAAGCATAGTGCCGCTATCATGAGGCTCAGTTACTGCTCCCGCTAAGTCTTTTTTTTGCTGAAAACTCCGATGACGTGATATTATCCCAAAAATCGTGTGCTTTATGCCTTTTTTTGGTCAATATGACCCGTAATTCCAAGATGCCTATTTTGTGCATTTTTGTGTGACAAAATACTATACAATAAAGATGTGATTTAAGGGGCAGATCAACAAAGTTCTGTCTCGTGTAATGCTGGGTTAAGTGCTCTTTTCAGCTGTAACAAGGGAATCCCATGCTGGCTATGGCAAAAAGGTGTCAAGCTCACAAAAAAATCCTAACCTCAATCAATTAGGGTGGGGATTCTCAAAGCTTCATTATTGACTTAAATTAACATCTCGTGACAAATGCTCCCGCTCGAGGGTTATAGCGCCCGCCACTATTACGGCTAAATTCTACTATGTATCATGGTGTTCATTAGGTATCACTGTTTCTACCTAGTCAGCATATGTAACCCATGAAACTATATGGGCAGCAGCTTCTGCACTATACCCAGTATTTAATGGCTCTAGCCCATTCATGAATATGGGCTCTGGGTTAGTTCAGTAATTATTATATCCTATTTAGTAGCTTTGGTCCTGTACTAGTTTATTTTGTTACATTCAGGATATACCGTAGGGCTACTTTGTTATCAAGCTAGACTGTCATACATCGCTACTTAAGTGGAGAAGCAAGTATCGTGACTAGGTGTTCCTTTCATTTGACACTACACTATGTCTGATATCAGCAAGCATTTGCACTATTCCTTACTCAGTTAAGGACTCCTTCAGTTATAAGGACAGACGTGCGTGGTGATTTCCAAGCACACAGCTGGCAATCATACACACAGGGGTTACAACCTTTAATTGTATCACCTATCAATAAAGTGTTGTGTAGGCTGCCTACCCAAGCATCTTTGGATATTGTACCGTATACTCTATTCCTACCCCTGGACACCAATTGGCAAGGGTATACTGCATCACAAGTAGCTCGGTTCCTGTACTAGTATATAAGGTTACATATAGATCACAAAATAGGGCTACTCTGTCATCAAGCTATATTGTTATACATTATATATTATACATACTCCAGTGGGAAAAATTAGAGTGACTAGGCATACCTCTTACATGACACTATACTGTGTCTGATATCAGCAATCATTTGCACTATTAATTACTCAGTTAAGGACTCCTTCAGCTATAAGGACAGACGTGCGTGTTGCTTTTCAAGCACACAGTTGGCAATTATACACACGGGGACTACACCCTATAATTGTATTACCTATCAATTAAGTGTTGTGTAAGCTGCCTACCCAAACATCTTTATATACTGCACCTTAATCTCTATTCTTACCTTTGGACACCAACAAGTAAGGGAATACTGTATTATAGACTCTTCTATGTATCTATACAGGACATACTTACCTGGTATTTCCCTAGGTGTTAATTGATTCAATCAATCTCAATTACTACTTTTTATACATCATACTGATCCAGGGTGTCACACTCCACTCGACATAGGATCATTAGTGTGTGTCTACTATAAACCTATTTTTAATCACCTTTATTTAAATATTTTTGATCATTAAACATTCATTTTAACTTTGACAATTAATCATTCAGACTGGGAGATCGAGTGCTATAAGTTGGGTTTCTGCTCTCTGTGTTTATCATTTCCTACCTACCCATCAACACCCCTCCCTTGTCCTCATTACCATAATTACAAGTTGAAGCAGGGCTTCCCTATTGTGTTCTATGGCAAAAAGGTGTCAAGCTCACAAAAAAAATCCTAACCTCAATCATTTAGGGTGTGGATCCACAAAGCTCCGTCATTGCCTTAAATTAACATCTCGTTAAGTGCTAACAGGTATCTTCAAAGCTCACTAACATTGCGTTAAGTGCTCTTTACAGTCGTAAGGAGCCCTTGTGGTAATATAGTGGATTTTAGTTCTATTGCTATGCAAAAGAGTTGTTCCCTGTAACAATGCAAAGTTAAATCCCTGTGCTAACGTTAAGTTTAAGTCATTGCTAAACTTGGCGTTACTCACATCCAGACCCTGAAATAGGCAATTTACAGGGTCTGGATAAGTGTAAGACCACAGTTAGGGGAGATTTAACTATCATATTGTTATTTACAGGGTTCTTCTTCTCTCTTGCCTTCTCTTTTTTTTTTTAACTTTAATTAAACACCTATTCAGGGTCTTGATGAGAGTAAGGCTTTGTCCATAGTGAAAGCGAGCGAGAGCGCTACAGTGCTACTTGCCTTGTGCAAGCTTTCCTCTCCGGTGATGTGTGGACTGTAGGTTTTTGGAAAGTGAGCGAGGGGGTGGGCGTGGTCATGGGGGGGGGAGGGGCGTGTCAAGGAAGTGCTATGCATGAGAACACGCCTTTAGCAAATAATAAAATGTCTAATGCCATGCAATGACAGAAGGAGTTTGCAGAAGTATATATATATACACTATGTCATGCATGAAAACATGCCTGGTTAAAAAAGATTTTTAGAAAATGTGGTGCATTGAAATAAGAATTGTACACTACAAAAAAATAAAAAAAATAAATTAACAATTATATACAAGTAATGGACAATACATCAGAAATTTCTCTCCATAAATTATCATTGATATTTCTGTCATGGTATGAATCAAAGGATCACGTTTGTAAACCACAGAAATCAAATTTTCAAAAGTTGTCCATATTCTCACAGCAAGCACAACTCAACTGACAAAAAGTAATTTGAACAGGATCCAGGCAGAATAGCTTACTAAATTTTCATTGGCTGTTAGCCACTCACATGACCAGGCTGTCTTGCTGCAATAGCAAACAAGTTTGTCTCCTCTGCTTTTGGTATCCTTGTATCTCACGTGCAAGCTTGCACACACTATGTATTCTGAAAGCCAGGGTCATATGTGAGATGATTTAGCCCAGATAGTGTCAACTCGGCCCTCTTTCCCAAGCACAAGTCTGTTTCTTTTCTTTACTTTATTTGTGGAAAGCAGGTAAAAAACAGGACATGTGTAGAGAAGTAGGTGTTGGGATAATGTCTCTCTGTGGGTGCTTGGTAGTTAAAGGCAGGTGAAAAAGATAATCCTACCAGTACAGCAGTTATAGGGTGCTCACTCATCCAGGGTGATGGTGGAAAAGGAAGTGAGGGGCAAGGGTCACACTAAAGGTTCAGTGAGACTGCACTAACTGTCAGCAAAAGACAGGGGGGGAAATGGGAAAGCCCATAACTAGGAGGACTGGAGATGTTGCCAGAGCACCCAGGGGTGTGACAGACTGGAAGGAAAAAGGGCTATATAATGTATCCATTCCATCTGCACTGGGAGTAAACTGCAAGGAAAGTGACATCCAAGTACAGCTAGCAGGGGGAACTGCCAAGGGAAGGGGGCTGAAAAAGAGAAGGCAGACATGGGTATTTCTGTTCCATGACACTATGGCCATATGCTTTGGAATACACGTTTGTTTGTAGCGTGAGCTATGTAGCTCACTCCGTATCTTGCACTATGGACGAGGCCTAATGCCTTTGCGTAAGACAGGCTTGTTATTTGAAGCTAACACAAGGCAGCGCTAACTTAACATGCCGAGAAACCTATGCTAATTATATAACTAACGGCCGTTGATTTTGCATGTATTTAGCTTTGTGGATACCCATTAAACTCGGGGAAGCTAACGGACGTTACCTATTTAGGTAGCGTGACATTATTTGCCCTTATGTAATGGAGCTCTGTGGATCTGCACCTAAGGGGTGAGATCCTCAGAAGTCTGTTAATTCTGGCCTAATAACGGGATGTTACCTAAATAGGTAACGCCCGTTAAGTTAAAATAACATGGCGTTAGGCCTGTCTTACCCAAAGATGGTGTTACTTCTACCAGGTCCCTGAATAGGTGTTTAACTAAATTAAACCTGGTAAATAACAATACAATAGTAAAATCATACCTAACTGTGCGGACGTGAGTAACGTCACCTTTAGCCATGTATAGTAACGTTACATTAAATCCCTGTGTTAACTATAACAGGAACACCTCTTTTGCATATCATTAGCTCTAACGTCCGTTATAGTGTAGCAAGGGCTTGTTACGGCGGAAAATTGCACTCAAATCCCATTAGCACTTAACGAGACGTTAACTTGAGTTAACATATCAATAAAGATTTAACGGAATGGATCTACCTACGGATTACTGGGTCCGGAGAACAGAGACCCCCTTCGGGGAGCACCCTCTGTTTTGCAAGACTCAGTGGAGCCTGCCCAGTAGGTGGCAATGGGTTGACTGGGGGAAGCGGCAGAAGCAAATGACCATTTTAATGTTAAACAAAACATCCACCAGATCTGAGTCAGAAGAGACCTCTAGACTCCACTGATGTGTAAAATTTAAGAAATGTGTTTACCAAGCATCTTAAATTTGTCGCTTCCACAGAAGCACAGATAATTATCACAAAGGTAATTAGACTCATTGATAAATAGGGTCCATTGTGTACATTTCAGTGATAAAATAGCTAATAAGCTACAATAAGGTGATGGAATCACATCAATATATTTAATGTTTACTATTTATATATTTATTTATAAAAATGTTTTACCAGGAGGTAATACATTGAGAGTTGCCTCTCGTTTTCAAGTATGTCCTGGGCACAGAGTTATGATGACAAATACATGGTTACAAATACATAGTTACATTAAGTGAACAGGGGTATACATTTTATACAAGACATTGCATGCACAGCTAATACATGTTACAGGCGCACGTATATAAATGTTTCTTCATATTTTAAGAATAGATAGTTTGGCTTCTAGAAATAAATAATGTTAGTTAGAAGAACCAATATTAGTTTATAGCGTAATGCATAGCTAGAGAAAGAAAATCAAATACGAACAGGGACATCAATTCAAATTAGTGTAAAAGAACATTTAGACTGGTATATCCACCTTAAAACAACAATCCCTGTGGAACTGAGAATCAATCTACTGATTGCACTGATTCACATAAGCATAAAATGTGATCTTTAAGACAGCACTGATGACATTTCCTGGCCCTATATAAAATAACATCTAGGGAATAATATGAGTTGATGTTTTTTTTTATCTCTGTAAATGGAGCTTCCTAGTGGAGTGACAATTGACAATTATAGGAAAGCAATTTTGAATGTGATGGTTTCTTTCATGTGTGTATTCTGCGTTGCACCTGTGCTCAGTGGTCTGTATAAGTACTTCTTGTTAATGGGTTTAGCTAACTGCAGTAATTAGAGATTCAAATGAAAGCAACAGTCCATCAACATCCCCCTACTGTAAGAGAAGATCATAGAATCTTTTTTGATTTCTTTTGCCATGTTGCCTTGGATTTTTATCACCATTTCGAAGGTTCATTTATTGATGGGTCAGGTCATTCTGGTCCCATTGCATTCTGGGACGGTTTGCCATCTCTGGTATTGCGATAAGTTAGTGTAAACGAACAGAATGCTTGGAGTCCAAAAACATCTACAGCAAATCCTCTAAAATTCCAGATGCAGCAAGAGAAGGGATATTGCGTCAGTTTGGATCATGCAAAAGGGAGCCAAGCACTTCTGACGGTTGGAAAAATCTCACTGTAGCAAAAAAGGTCATTTAATGACTAAAGAGTCAGAGTTGCATCAAACGTTTTGGTGCACATGCACCTTCTTCAGGGATACAAATGATAACAAAAAACACCCTTAAATAGTGTCCACAAAACAATGGGGATTGAACACCTGTTTCCTATTGGCAAAGGTGGTGACATTGATAAATTACTGCTGCAAAGTGAGGCATTTTTGATTTTTTCTTTGAAGAGTCTTAAGTCTCATGGACTAAATGATGATTTCGAACTTTCTTGTTTTTTTATAACATTTCTTCGTTTAACATATTTTATTGGTTCAGGACGCCCTTCATTTTTTGCTTTTTTTCCCTTTCTATAGTTATTTCTACTGTTATATATATTTTTCCCAATATATGTTTCCCTTTTTATTCCCTTGTTTATTTCAGTTTTGCTTATGGTTAATTTTTTCTACTATTTTCATTTGTTAATTTTTTCTGTTTTTTTTTTTACATAAATTCTTTTTGAAATTGTCTATGCTCAGTGACATTTTTCCTATTTTTCCCTTTTGTCCTATTTTTCTATTTTTAAAAAAAATCTTTTATTCATTTTTTCCTTAATATGTTGTTTTTTTGTGTTCCTCCCCTTGTTGGGATGTGACACTTGTGACCAGTTTTGTTCGTATTTATTATTTGTGTTTTTCTCTTTTGCAGCACTGAGCAATGCTCCGTTTGGTGAGCTTGGCACGGTGACATCGCTATGGTGATGCCCCTCCCACTTGACGCTTCTCCTCAGCCATCTGCACGACGGGGGACATGTCATCACGCTGTGGGAGAGGAGTTAGACATCACTCCATCAGGAGGGAGCCTGGCACGTTGACCGGGGGCGGGTCGTCACGGTGATGCCCCTCCCATCTGACACTTCTCTGTTCCTGGCTGAGCTGCAAGGGAGGGGTCCCTCGTTCTCCCAGCTCTGCTCCGTGTCGTCATCGGAAGGAGATGCTCTCCTCGTTTGGCGGGCATTTAAAAAAAAAATCATTACATTTTGACAAGAAGGCTTATTTTCCCTCAGCTTGTGCTGGTAATCTAATTGTACTTGTTTTACTGTCATCTAGTCGCCTAATTAGGGAAGGGTCTGACTGGGCAAGACCTCCCCAAAAAAATCATTAGAGCCACTCTGCTACTGGCACTGTTGGCAGGCGTTCGTATGGTCATGGTGCAGGAATTATTTTGTTGTTGCATTTCCTGGGTATAGTGTTGATTGACAGATACTCTGACAATCACTTCCAAGCTTGGGAAAGTTGTACCCCAAAATGTATTGCGGCAGTTCGACTCCATACACCACACCTCACACCCACCGGCACAGCAACATTCTAAGAATTGCCTTGTTATTGGGCTGCAGGATATGCCACTGGCTTAGTTACAGTAGGTGTCCAACACCTGGGCAAGTCCTGGATTCTTCCCAGCTTTTACAACAGTGGGGGGTGTAGGACTTTTCCCAAGCAGAGTGCACATCTCTGTTCCACCTTCTCCTGGTTATCTGCAAGGGGCAGGCTAATTTATTGAAAAATGTATTGAAAATACACCCCCCCCCCACACAACAAAAAAAAAATAAGTGATTGATATCAATTATTTACTTTAAACCTGATTAGATTGGTTTAAGGAAGCCAGTTCCACTAACCCATTCTTTATTTCTTGTGACCTACGTTGAATTCACTGGCCAAAATGTATTCCTCTCACTACAGGGCCTATTTAATGAGCTGCAAAGCTAATTGTCCAAACAGAGAAGATTCTGAGCTCAATTCAAAAGCATGGAGCGCAGAGGCCTCTCTGGAATGGGAAAGCAGCTTTATAGTATATTGAATAAGGGCCTCTGGAGAACAATGTTTGATTGCAATTTCCTCTGCGATCAACTCATTTCTCAAACATTATCTAGACTATAAAACGATTTGGATTATTTCTCCCCAAAATCACAAACTTGCAAATAGTATACGTTTTCAGAGCCCACCAAATTTCTACATCTGAAGAAGCACGCCTTATAAACCTAAAAGCTCTATTTACAATGAAAGAATATTAGAAAGAACCTATCTGATAATAAACAAACAACATGATTGTAAATAAGAGTTTAGAATTTGTTTTCCAATTAACGCTCACTCTTAGGTCAAATGGAAAGAAATCTAGAGAGTGATATCCACTGTTCTCATTTGCATATCTTTACCCAGAATCCATGTCTGCAATTTAACTACTTATGATAAAGTGGGCGAATGAAGCAGTTTTTGAGGATTTTTAGAAGATATGCATTCATGGGGTTACTGTCTTTTGGGTCACAAAACATTTTTAGTAAGTGATTGGAAGAGTCCTCTCTGTTGCATTTATTGATTGGCACATCCATCCATGTGCACTAAGTGCTAAAAAAAGCAAAAACACATATCCTTGGGCTGCTCTTATAGTTAGGGCTACGGCGACGTGACCACGTGACGTCAGCCGTCGCCGTCCCTATAGCATTTCCTGCACTCTGGTGCAGGTGATGAGGGAGCGATCGGGGGGCATGGTGGAGGCATGACCGTGTGCGGTTCGTCCTCATCGTCCTCACATGCTGCTGAAGCCCTGCGCCGATCGCTGAAGAAGTCAAAATCCTTTGACTACCAGTGTTCGCAACGGCGTGACATCAGCCGTCACCATTGCGGTCATGGCCACTATGGGCACCCGCGACGGACTATGCAGTTGCTAGGGCGCTGCGCAACGTCGATGGCGACATCAGTCTACGGTCGCTGAAAAAATCAAATAGAGATGACTTCCAGCGATCACGCCTTCGCTTCGCGCTTACTATAAGTGCACGCGACGGCGGCAATGCATTTGTTTTGACGCAATGTCGCGTCGCTGTCGCTGGCACTATAAGCGCAGCCTTAAGAATAAGGAGATCTAATGCCATATATATATATATATACAGTATATATATGCGTCTTTTCAGACTATGCCAGTAAAAATGTGGTAAGTCCTTTTTTTATTCATAAGTAGCAACTTGAAATCATTTCATTACTGATTTGTATAATTGGTTTCATATACTAAATCCCAATTGGTAGTTTGCTTTGAGTACCTAGTGAAACTTTTTAAATATTAATGCAAATGCAATATTAATTTGATAAGATATTTTAATTTTTGTACATTAATATTTTATATTTTACATAGATATGCACAGTTTGAAAGCTATTCCACTGTAATTTTGACAAGTGTTCAGTTTTACAAAGGCTGGCTTTGAAATTCTCTTTCCAAATATATCATTTTGCTGCTACTCCTCTCCCAGTTTGGGGGATTCGTGGGTCAGTGGTTATGTTTATGCAAGCCTCATAATGAATGTAAATTGCATTCGGTGCTACATTTTCTGAGTATAGTTTGTTTAACCTTGTTTCTGCCCATTATACACCTTAAAGATGTTGGCTCAACAATAATCAGAAAATCAGAATTTAAAAAAAGTTAAGATTTAAAATAAGTAGATTCTGATTTTGCTTCCAACACTCCTAAGATATAAACATCTCCACCTTTTTTGAGCAGGGGCACCCCTGAATGATTTTAGGGGCACCCCTGATCTACACACACACACACACACACACACACACACACACACACACACACACACACACACACACACACACACACACACACACACACACACACACACACACACACACACACACACACACACACACACACACACACCTTCTCACACAACATACCAGGAATCTTTCTTAACCATAAACACCACATTCACCTCCCCATCTCTTACTTACACACCTTCCCAAACCAGATGCAAAACACTCACCTACTGTACGCAGGACATCCCACTCTCCTCCCCACAAAAAAAGCCCTCACTTCTTCCCTTGTCCCTCCCACCATCACACACACACCAAGACATGTCACCTGCTCAGCGTGTGCATTGTTCACTCTCTGTACATGAAGAGGTTCTCTCCTTTGTGCCACGCGGAGAGAGGAGGATTGCAGCCTCTACATCTCATGAGTAGCCACAGTTTTTCCCCAGGACCTCGGCCCCATTGGCATAGGGTCACAGCACACCAGGTTTCTGCGGCATCCTGGTCGAGAAACAGCGATTAAAGCCTTCATCGTGGAGGCAAAACTGCAATCTGTTTTATTAGCGGTAAAAAAATGGAAAAGCAGAAGTCTTCATAGCGCTGCCCACCAAAAATAAATATAAATAATTACAGTACACAACATAAAAATGCCTGATCAAAAGCTAAATCAACAAAAAAATATATAGCCTAAAATCGAGTAGGGTAGGGATGAACTGTACTTTTGAAAGTTTAATCCGGATACACTGACTTTTTCTTATTTAAGACATGGCATGTGGATGAACCAAAAATCTGTTAACAAATTGTCAGAGGTGGAGTGCTATTCATTTAGTCTAAATGGGACCGTTACACATGACAAATAAATCCTAAACATAAAGCACTGAGATTAAACAGGTGTCTTTTTTTGTACAGACATATTCACCGTTTATTTAATCGGTCATATATCAGTCACCTTACCTTATCTGGTCCTAATATTGGTTACTCTTTCATTTACATTTTCCCATAACTGGTGTATAACTCTATCTTGCTTTTCTTGTATTCCCATACCTATCCTCTAACCCTTATTGTTTATGTTTCCCCTCCCTACATATACAATTAAAAAAAAAAATTGTTTAAGAATAAAGAAAATGAAAGCAGCCTTAAAACAGCTGTAACCCAGTTGTAATGATGTAGCTATGTATGCATGCTGCCCCTGGATGGTCCGCTCTGCGGTGTGTTAATGAGTCACTCTATGACCGTGGTCATCTAGCCAATAACGATGGTCCAGAAGACGAGGGACTAAGGAAAAGATTCCCTGGGGGATGAGGAGGAGGCAGAGATGCCGCAACCTGGAAGGACGTTGGTCTGTGCTGTTGAGACTGGAGGTCCATCCTGTGAGCAGGAAGACTCAAAGGAGCTGGTGGACCAAGGTCACGGACAGGTTCGCTGGAGGTCTACGGCGAGTAACAGACACTCGGGTTATGGGAGTTGTGAGTAACGAAAGAGGGAATCCTCATTACTGACAAGGGTATTTAAGGCTTTACGAAGACACAGGCCTTTTACGATTACGCACTCTTTCAATAAGAGCTCCAATGTTGTGGCGGCACCCACATATGGGCCCCTTATAAAACGGGGTCATTGTAACTTTGGAGAGACACTGATACATAACTGCGGAGCGACTTATGTGATATATATTGTACCTGTATGTGGATGATTCTTCTGATTGAGGAACACATCTCTATACACACATCACTACACACACTTGTAGTTTTCTATAAATACCTTATTGTTATTCAAAACTCTGTGTTGTGTTCTATCATTTGACCATAGGCCACGTTCTCAGCTAGTGGGATAGCATTGGTCTTCACAGGGAGTAGGTGTTGGGCCCCTGCCTTAGCATAGAAGTCAGCCTAAGGGAATTAATGATGGGTTACATAACAATTTTACTTATTTGTATCCTATGTTTTCCTAATCTGCTGAATTCAAACATATTAGCTACTTACATTATACTGTATTTATCCATCAGTATTAAGGGCATCATAAAGACTTTGAAATGAAAGACAAAAGAAAATTAATTTACCTACAGATTCACAGGTAAAAAAACACCCAAATAATATGTTTTCCAAAATATTGTTAAAAATCAGAAGTAAAAAAATATATACAGTGTATATGTATTTTAAATAAAAAGAAATTTAAATTAAAACAAAAAGAAAAATGAACAACAAACCAGTTCAAGATGAATGATAACACAATAGCCTAGTAAAACAATAAAACGTGATAAATAATGAATTAAACAAACGTGATTCTCTGCGAAGGGGTAGATGGAAATCCCTAGCTAGGGTGAAGGAGGGTGAGGTGATGGTGGGAGCTGTGAGTCTTCCCCATGGTGGGATAAGCTTGCTCACTTGGGCTAGCTAGCCTAAGACCACCTGGAGCAGAGCAGTGGAGAGATAAAGCACTGGCCAAAAGTCCTGGGAAGTATGCAGAAGATTATTCTGTTAAAGATGCTGTGTGATTCTGTGAATAAAGATCCTGGAAAGATACCTCAACCTAAGGTGTCAGTTCCTGGGCTGGGGAGAAGTGTGTAGTGATGGGGGTTGATGTCTGCATTTTGTGGGAGCCATCACTGCTGGAGGCGCTGACACCATTGTGAAGAACCAGAGTCCTGTGAGAGCCAGTCCTGTCATGTCTCATAACAATAAGCAGACCACTCAGACCTCCTGTGAACCAACAGGTGAAGCACGACAACAGTGAGGTAATGCATTCACTTCCACACACTGGTCCCTAAGTGAGGTTGGGGGGAACACATGATATATATATATATATATATATATATATATATATATATATATATATATATATATATATATATATATATATATATATACACACACACACACACACACATATACACACATATATACATACAATACTATTACAAATATATAACAAACTTTTAGATTTGAAGACATAAAATATATATATGAATATAAAAATATAAATGTATATGTCTCCAAAACTCCTTAAAAATGCCTAAAATAACATTGTACAGCTTAAAGATGAACCAGAGTAACAAATGTTATTTCCTATCGGAAGGATTCAAAAGTTTGTAGTTTAGGAACCCCCTACTCTCCCTAAAATAAATCAGTACACAAAGTTAATAATAAATGTAAGTGGTTAAAGATGGCAGCTTTTTGGTAGTGGAGGAGGCATCTGTCAGAATTCCTACTGCAGCTGCATGGTTTGAACTTGAGGTCAAATGAAATGAATGGCATGTGCCGTATCTATGGAAACTACCAATTTAATGTCAGGTAGACTTAAAATGAGGGAGATTGAGAATGATGTGATAAAATCACTACATTATATTAGCAAACAATGGAATTTGCTATCCTTTCAAGGAATCTAGTCTTCTGAATGATAACCAGCGCATATTTAAAGTCACAATACAATTTGTTCAGTGAAAATAAAAATAGAAAATAAATTCTCCCCCCAGGAAACGATCATTTTGAAAGGTGGTACACCTCCCAAAACGTTGTTGAGAAAAAGAAATGTAAGAAATGTACACTTAGAATTTTTTTGCATATTAACCCTTTGGGTTTCTTTGAGACGTAGTTACGTCATGGGGTTTGACACTCCCGGGGACCCATGATGTAGTAGCTACGTCATAATAATCCTATTTTTGTTTTTCATGGGGAGATCTCGTTCTGTACGTGAACTCTCACTAAGTGAAACAGGAGGAGAACTCCGCCCCTTCCGTTTCATCATCAGCGGCAGAGCGGTCACGTGATCGTGAGTGCCCCTCTGACGCTCCAAGGGTGAAGCATTCACTCTCCCCCCCTCTGTCAATTACCCCACTCTCACTCAATCCCCCTTCCTCACACTCATTCCCACCCCCCAGCCCCCAAATACATATACAATACAGACTTACCTTCGGGTGGTCTCAGGCCTCAGGCTGGGCCCGGTGGCTGCGGGGGGCCCCATCCGGGTTTACAGCTGGGCCCTGGCTCTACCCCAGCTGCGGTCATGGGACAGTCTGTGAGGGAGAGAGGACCGCTGCTGGGGGAGAGCCAGGGCCCGGCTGTAAACCCGGATGGGGCCCCCCGCAGCCACCGGGCCCTGGCTCTCCCCCTGCTGCGGTCCTTTCTCCCTCACAGACTGTCCCATGCCGACATAAGTGCGTGCTGGGCCTCTCTCTTATGCTGGTGCGCGCCAGAATTGGAGCCAGCTTGCTTTCGGCGAGTGCCGACATCAGAGAGGCCAGGCACGCACCAGCATCAGAAGCTCGGTGTGGGACAGTCAGTGAGGGAGGCCCGCAGCTGGGAGAGAGTCGGGCCGGGCGACAACGAGAGGACCGGCACCCAGGCCCCCCCCCCCGCAGCCACCGGGTGCGGGACACTTGTCCCAGATCTCCCCCCTGTTGGGGGCCCTGAATGTGACGGCCACCACTCCGGGGATACTAAGTCCAGCTCCATCTGCGAATGCACATGCTAATGTATCATTCCAGGTAAAATACTTTCAAATACATTTGAAATATTGGCATCATTATTACTTTATTCAGGTATTTGCATGTTTTGTGTGACAGAGCAAGTAAAAAAATTGTCTTTTCATCCTTTATGTGCAAATATATGAGTAAATACATTTTTTTAGATCTTGCGTTGCATAGAAAAACTAAAATGTTACAGGTCAGTATGAATTAAATGTTTGTTTTTTTTTGTTTGAATTCCTACTATGAGAAATGTGTGTGTATTTTAACCCCTAGTTGTCAAGAACAGTAGTACTGCGTCACAAATTAAAAAGAATCTCTCTATTTTCTTTTGATAAAATAAGTCACACACATTTACCTGGGCATACCGGTTACAAACAAATTGGTGTTATTCAATTATAGGAAAGTCAGGCACCTTTAAACTGCTGTGAAATGTTTCCCTTATGATGGACATGTTTGCTTTACAGAACATGTATTTTTATATTGATTTCTTTCCGTGAACCTGTCTTACTGACAGCTGCAAGCTAAAGACTACAGGTACACAGCTATTGCCCATGGTCTTCCAATCATATATCTACACACAGCCTGCAGTATTTTAAGGATTATACTTGTAAGTGCCAACCTCTCTTAGAAATCCCAAGGCAAGAGGACAAGCTGACCTAATCGGTCAGTTGTTTGAATAGATTTTATAGAACAAGGCACAAATAATCCTTGGCTGACATTCCAGCCTTAACATTTTTTTTATCAATGATTAATGGACTTGACATCCATGTTCCTATAGCTTTTTGCTAAACATGTGGTTCTTATTGTTAAATACCAAAAAGATCTTAAAGAAATAAACACTTATGGCAGTGCACAAAATGTGCCAAAGGACAGACTTTTCCATGGCAGCATCAAAGTGAAACCCAACAGTGAAAGCAAGACCCGGGGCCACATCCACAGACAGCTTTTAACTCAGGGCTTATAATGGGTCGTTATCAAAATCATTAACGGCCGCTATTTCCCCTGAGGTTAACACATATACACAAAGCTAATTACTGTACATTCAAAAACAACCGACGTTGTATCTCATTAACGTAGGCTTAATGCCATGCTAAAGAAGAACAAGAAAGATGTGAAGTGCGCTAATAATAATGATAAAGTGTGAGTTGAAAAAGGTGTAAAAACTAAATAAATATGCGTGTATAAGTTATTATATCCACTAAATGTGTGTTGCAACAATATACCACAAAGGTGCAGGTGACTTGCGTGATTAAGTGCAATTGTCATGGAACAAGAACCACATCTCTGTTTCACCCCCCCCCCCCTCGACAACTAGTCTTCCAGGAGTGTCGATCCGCTTCCGCAAGGAGCCAAAAGCCATCTCCTTCTGCCAAACGCCAGGTGTCAGAGTGACAGGCTGCCACAACTGGCATACCTACAAGGGGATGTACTCTGTAGGTAAAACCACAGAGACAAAAGGACTGTTCTTCCATAAGTTCAAAAAGAAACAGTGCCAGAGACTTTCACCAAGAGAAACACTGTGGTGCGCCCAGCTAACCTGGAGTGGTGCATCCACTTTGCATCCTTTGCCCAAGAACCTTGGCCAAGGGACTTTGAAGCCAGTGATGCCAGCCGGTATCACATCGCTATGTGAACATGGACTTTTGCATTGTTATATTATGTTTGCATTGCACATATGTTCCACATACTTTATTATAGTGGTATCTCTCAGCCTTTCTATCAGAATGGGCTAGTCTGCCTTCTCCCCCTCTGCCTTGCTGACAGATGGTCTGTCCCCAGGCTATCTTGCTACCCAGAATACACTGGCACTTCCTTTTCCACCTTCAACACTGGCTGAGTGAGTACCTTCTGTAATTTGCTCTACTGGCAGGGCCTCATCCTTTTCACCTGCCCTTACTACCAAGCACCCACAATAGAGACATTATTCCATCACAAACATCTCATCCACAAATGCCTGTCTTTATTGCCGCTTTCCCTAAATAAAGTGAAGAAAATATACATTACTTGTTGTGTTTTGGAAAGAGGGCTGTGTTGAAGCTAGCTGGGTTCATTCATACCTCCAGACATGACCCTGGATCCAGAATAGCAATCGCAATTAAACAAATGTGTTAGAGAAACATACAAATGTGTAATTCTTCTGCAACGATGAATGGTGTAACTAAATGGATAAAGAGTAAGATAAAAGGATTCGTATTCCAGGTGGCTTCTCCAAAAATAGTGGACACAATGGTGAAAGGTGTGGCGCACTCCAGGCACAAACACCCACACCACTTTCATCTCTCTCCGCTCCATGCTGTTTCCTCCTCTCCTTGGCCCCAACCCCAGGCTCCTGACCCCTCCTCCTGATTGGCAGAATAAGGCTGCGGCCAGGCAGGGAGCGGGCGCGCTGGTGCTTGTGTGCTGCGCCCTGCTCGGCCGGCGATTCTTGGACAGGTAGGTGCGTACACGGGGGGCGTGTCGGGGGGGGGGGGGGGGGGGCGGCCAAGACGCCACAGAGCTGGTTCGCTGTCATTGGGTGAACCGCTCACGTGATGCAGGAGCGAGCGGCAGATTCTAATTTGCTTGCTTGGCAAGCAGCTAAGCGCCGCTCAGGCGCTTGCTCACGCTGGCCACACACATTGTCACAATGTTTTTCATCACAGCCAGCGTGAGCGCGCCCGCTCAACGCCACCCTGAACAAGGCCTTACCCAGCAGCAGCCAAACAGAATGCTTGCCTGCCTAGCAGCAGCCCTGCCCTCTCCCTGCTTGAGGAATTCCCACGGCCCCCAAACTGTCAAGTCACTATATCCAGAGAGGTAATACCGGACAAATACATGCCCAGTATTAGCTCTCATTTTTTATTGGACAGAGTGTTCAAATACAGGACAGTCCGGTTCAATACTGGACACCTGGCAACCCTATAACATGGCACATGCATTAGCCCCTAGATTCATATGCTGCTCTTAGTAACAAACAGACTGGTCTGTGAATGTGAACAAGTGAAAAAAAAACAAAAAAGAGCTCCCAGAGGGACTGCAAACAGTGGCGGGTTTCCCATTAGGTCCGGATCTAAGGCAGAAATTTTTTGGGGCACCATAATTTGGAGGCGGCATGCGCGACCTGCGCTTACCGCCATGCATACGTGATCGGCGCTTGGTTGCCACTAGTGCACATGCGCAATCGATGCTTGCCAGGCATGAATGCCCCTACGTGGCCAGCAAGCGCTGATTGAGCATGCACAGCCAGGCAGTGCCAATTGCACGAGCGGCCAGCAAACGCCGATTGGGCATGTGCGCCCGTCACATGATGTCACGTTGCCATGGTAACGGGACGGCGCGGTCCTGGAAGAGAAGGGTGGCACCAAGTAAGTGCCTAAGGGCACCATTTAAAAAACCCGCCACTGACTGCAAATCAAACCAACTTTGAATTTGGCGCCAATCTACCATAGCTCCTGACTCAGGACAAGATCGTCTGCAGGTTCTTTCCTTCAGTGCTTTTTTACAGGATTAGCAAGGGGATTGACCATCATCATTTGCATATAGATCTTCTGAATCGCCAGTCAGGTTGTGTGGTTTGATCACGCACACTATGTACATTCCATCTATCCTGAAAATAGGCATGCATGACCTTCTATAACATCTATTCCACACATTTGAGTGGTTATATCAGATACTCTGTGTATCGCAACACTTGCCCTGGTCCTTGATTCTATTGAAATAATTTGAATTCCACCTAATGTATCAATTGTTATGTTTGTGACAATTAGCAAATTCGCTGTTCTGTGCTGTGCATTTTATATTGTTTCTTACTGTGTTTTTCATGCACGTTTCAATGTGTTTGTCATCAGTAAATTTTTTGCATGTTCAATATAGGATTCTGGGTGCCATTTTTTGCCTTTATAATGCCATGTTAAGCTAGCACAGGGGTGGCCAACTCCAGTTCTCAAGGGCCACCAACAGGTCAGGTTTAAAGGATATCCCTGCTTCAGTCGCTCAATCAGTGGCTCAGTCATCGACTTAGCATTACCTTGCGTTAACATTAAATAATATGGTGTTACTCTCATGCAGACCCTGAAATATGGATTTTGCTCAATGGGTTTTTGGGGGGAAGGATTTAAAATAAATAAAATGAATAAGCATCAGAGGGATTCTAGGAAATATTAGATCTTAAACATTACCTAGGGCAATGCTACAGACCACCAGGAAAATCTCGAATAATAAGACACATTGAGATATGTCTGACCCTTTTATATGGACTAACAAAATGTCTAATTTTTAATTCTCATTTCAGTTTTAACATGTTTTGGCACTGGCACACCAACATTGATTGTATGAATTAGACATTACAAATAATTAGCAATACTTTTACTAATGGCCATACACACACCTCCTTTTTTGCTAGTAGATGTGGGAGGATATTTTTTAGAGTGAATACACTCTCTGTGGTCTCAATAGGAAATCTCAACGTAATGCTTGCCTACTTTAAAACATGTTAAGCAGGGCTCTAATGCTATGATGATTACATGGATATTTTTTGGAAGAATGTATCTGTGTTGAGAGCTGAAGCATGTTAAGTGTGGGGAGGGGACAAACGCTTACATTTATTAATGAAAGTGTAATCACTATTCTGTATTCTTCTACTTAGTGTATAATGAATGGAAGGAACCACTAAATTATCACTGGAGTCAATATTTGTTTGTATAACTGTATTGCTGTGGTAAAAACGATTGTAAAGTACAGTTTGTGCCTTACTAGCACATCTCTGCAAAAACAATGGATTGACTGCTCTTGGTGTGTCATCTACGTTTGAGGTTTTTGAACTTATTTTTTTTAAGGACCTAGAGGTGGAGAGCAAAGTCTCCATATTTGTTGATGACACTAAATTGTATAAGGTGATAAAAGCAGAGATATTCTTATTTCTCTGCAGAAGGACTTGGATAAATTGGAGGCATGGGAGGATGAAGTTTTATATACACTGGCGACACACTTTATTCGAGCTCGGCTAGTCCCACGAATTCGGGTATACCCGGGTGTATTGAGGTTTGTGACTGTTTTCTGCCCGAGTGCATTGAGGTATTTTCCAGGAAGGGATTGAAGCATTTTATTCCCGCTGGCTGCAATACTGCACAGTATATATATATATACTGCATTACAATTCATGAATTTATGCCATCTGGTAGACACGCGAAGCATTGCAGCCTATCAAATCCTAATCATTATCATTTAACAGATCAGCCGCCCGTCAGCCAGGCATGAACCCAGGCTGGGAAGGCAAACGCAACGGGGCTTGTCAGAGGTGAGGAGCGGCGCATTCCAGGTATCTGCCAGGTACATACTGGGTATTTGCTCGAATAAAGTATGTCGGTGCAGTAGATGCAGGGGCGCGCAAACTTTTTATGCTGCGCCCCCCCTGCCTGCTCTGCCTTTTGCCCCCCCCTCCTTACCTCGAGCAGCGTCAAATGATGCTGCGGGGTCGTGTGACCTCACGTCGCGTGACCCGGACGTCACATGACCCTGCAGCGTCATTTGATGCCGTGTTGCCATGGTCACACGTCCAGAAGCCGGCTGAATCTCGGTAAGTAGAGGTTGTAGAGGCCTCGCACGGTCCCCCGGCATTTAATTTAAGTGCCTTGGGGAAGAGCGCGGGACCTCTGCAACTGCAACCCCCCCAGACAAATCTCCCGCCCCCCCCTGTGGGGCGCACCCCCCAGTTTGCACACCGCTGGATTAATGTATGATTATACATTTGCATAGCAGCAGTAAACCTGCTACTCCCAAACTAAATAGGGTTAAATGAGGTTAATAATCTGATAGAGAAGGATTTAGGAGTAATTGTTGGTATTGATAGCAGGCCTAGCAAAAGTGCTCAGAGTCAGGCAGCAGCTGCAAAGGTTATCAGAATACTACCATGCATAAAATGGAGTATAGAGATGAAAGGGCATGGTTTCACAAATCTCTAGTAAATCTCTAGTACCACCACACTTTGAATATGGAAGATGTTTACAGACTCTTCACAATAATATAACTTGACATTATGGAATTGAAAATAGTGTAGTGAAGTGCCACCAAATAAATATAGGGAATGGAAGGCCTGCCAAATGAGTAAAGACTATGCAAACTAGGATTAATAACACTGAATATAAAGGGGTGTTAGAGGGGATTACTATTTACAAATATATCCAAACTCATTACTATTTACAAATATATCCAAGCTCAACATAAGGAACCTATAAGGAAGAATTCTATATTTAGTTTAGTTTGAGCAGGTCGTGATTCAATACATCTAAATATAGTTTGACTACAGTACAATATGTCACCTAGCTCAATGGACATACTGTATGTCTGCTTTATATCCACTCTGTTCTCCAACCCTTGAAATCTTTGTATTTTACTTTTCTTTCCTCTTTTCTCACCCACACCAACTCCTCCTGTCGTTACTGCCAAAGATTTATCAAGCTATGCTAACAACAACATTTATTGCATTCTTCATGAAATGATATCCTGTCATGCCCCATCTATATTAACATGTCATCCTTGTGGTCTTATAGCGACCCTTGAATCTTACTCTCCTGGGAATGAGGAAGAAGTCTCCTGTCTTCTCCCCTCCTCACCACATACAACCTGCCCACTGGACCCCATTCTTTCACACATCTTCTGCTCCTTCTCCCTGACAACAATTCCTACAGTACCTTATCCCATGTCTTCAACCTATCTCTCAGCACTAGTGTATCCAACTCATCCTATAACCATGGTTCTGTAACACCCATCCTGAATAAGACTTCTTTTGACCCAGACTACCTCTCTAGTTACTGCCCGATATCCCTTCTTCCTCTTGCCTCAAAACGACTTGATTGACTTGCAAAGTATGCAAGATTTCTTGCCTGCCAACTCACTCCTTGACACAATGCAGTCTGGAATCTCCCCTAACACCTCCACTAAGACTGTTCTAGCATAAGAAGCAAATTACCTTTTACCAGTAAAATCCATGGGGCACTTATCATTTATTTTTCTACTTGATCTCTCTGCTGCCTTTGACATTGTTGATTTCACACCAATCCTGCATGGAAGCAAAAAATAGCAGAAGCTTTAGAAAATGTTTTTTTGCAGTTGCTTTCAATTTGATTGTTTTTTACCACAATATTTTGGTACGGGTCATCGTACATGTACCGTATTGCACTAGTTCAGGGGTGGTCCATTTCAGTCCTCAAGGGTCACACACAGGTAATGTTTTAAGAATATCCATGCTTCAGAACAGATGGCTCAATCAGTCATTGAATGAGCCACTTATTGAGCAACCTGTGCTGAAGCAGGGATATCCTTAACACCTGACCTGTTAGTGGCCACTGAAGACTGGGGTTGGCCACCCCAGACCCTCACCTTGATAAAGGCTGTTTTACATAGCTGAAACTTTGATCACCTTGGCACAATACATTTTCGTTTATTTGCAAGTCCGTGTGCCCGTTTCACTTCAATCTCCACTGATGATTTCTTTGGGACCTTAGGATGCCCTTTTGGATCAGAGCACTGGCTGATAAGTAACATGTGATGTTATACAATGTGCCTGCATTTTCCCTCTTATCTGTTGGCCACCCCTGCCTCAGTTTTACAGCAGGAAGACTTTTTATAGAAACCCCCTTTCATTTTGAGAGTGAGAGTTTGCACACACAGTTGTTATAAAATCTTTATTTGCATCAAAATATGTATTTACATTATACTGACTGGCATACACTTTTTAGTATTTTAAAGTTACACAAAGGTTCCCACTAGTAGTTAACTTGCGTAATGCAAACACAGCAGTTCAGTGAAGGCAGATTTGCTATAGAGACTTACCTTGACGTGGTTAGCAGGCTTGACATTATTTGATCAAAGGATGTAAACCAAAAGTCTCCTTTATCATATAGATTTTTACACCATATATATATATTCCCAAATTATTGCTATCACAAAGGGAGAAGCGCAGGGATTCACTGTCTGTTTTTCAGATTTGATGGAAATCTTCTCCATTAAAACAGAAATACGGGTTAAGTAGATATACTTTCCTCCGTAGTGGTGCAAGTATCCCTGGAGACAGAGAAACTGTGTGCCTAATCTAAGGGCAGTTTAAATGTCCCACGTCACGCGGGCCAATAGGAAGCTGTGACGTCATCCGGTGCAGCTTCCTATTGGCCCACATGACCTGGACCTTTAAACTCAGCAGCACTAAGGAGGTAAGTATCTCTGGAAGCAGAGGTCCCCAAACCTGAAAGTAACACAGTCCTGCTCCGGAGACCTTCTGCTTCAAACCTGTAATATACAATACATGTTTTTTGTTTTTTTTAAGTTATCCCGTATCTCTGCTTTAACTCTTTCAATTTCATTTGAAGTTCTCTAGGAGCTGTGTGTGATCATTCATGTAATGTCTGTACAATACTAGTTGTTAGCTGTTACAAACCCATTTTTCCTAATTAATGTTGCTTATTACTCCTAAAAAAAAAAAAAAAAAGAGTACTGAAAAAAAGAAACGTAATCTAATCCTATGACCCAAAAGATTTCACTTTAATAGTTAAATATGTCTGAGCCTAACTAGTTTTTTTTGTCTGGGAAACATTCCAGATTTTAATTATTGTGTTTAGATTGTGACAAGTTTTTTTTTTTTTTTTTGCTGGCTTTTCACCAACACAAATCAAGCTTATATTCCTTGAAAAAGAGAATTTTTAATTATCTCTATAATTGTAAACTGCGTGTTGTTATATTGGCTCCTTAATTTCTTTGTATGTTTTCAGTGATTGTCTTTTTTTATGAACTCATGTTTCACTTACAAAGAAAGTAAATGTCTATTGTCCAAACTGTGGTGCCGAAAATGGTAGTAGTAACATTAAGATACTGTAAATAAATGTGAAGGTAGATAAAGGACGTCTCTCCATTCATTCTTATAGAATAAAATAAAATGTTTGATTTGCTGTTAATCTTTACAGTACCAGCATTTCAGCAGCACCGGAGTGACACCGGACTTCCGGGTTTTGTCACACTATGACCGCTTCAGTAGCCAAAACCGCAGCCCCATGCCGACAACGGAAGTGGAGGGCTCACCAAAGCAGCGGTGAGCCTGAACCTCTCCTAGAAGACTAGCGTAAACCTCATTACATACTTCATACGTCAATAGGGCAGCGAAAAGAGGAAATTGGCACTAAATATGTCAAGTTCAAATTGAGTCTCACCATTAGTGTACAGTATGAAGGTGTTTTGCATTGATCAGGTCAGTAAGCGATAAGTAAATGTAACCCTCCCTGCCCGGCTCCTAGGGCATTTACATCAGTGCGCAGTATTTGGCTACTCAGCATAGCTTACCTCAGTTCAGAGTGCTGGATTCAGACAGCTAAGCGATGAGGTAGTAAGGGTGCAAATGATGGGCGCCAGGAACTTTTGTAATACAACTTAATCTTTTTTCAGGTCCCCAGGCATGGGGACACTTCACACACATACTTACCATAGTTGTACATTGCTTTACATACTCTTTGTTACTCATCAACGTGGTGCTTCCCAAGGTGCCCACTCAACACTCAAAGAGAGGTGCATATACTTGGTTGTGTTAATTGTATTTAACCAGGTCGTCCTTCGGAGTAAAGTCTGTTATAACCCATCTATTTTGGGCCCTTACGAGGATCCTGTCCAGTTCTGTGCAGATAACGACTATACCCCATTCCTTATTTGGGAACTGCCACTTCCCTACTGGTTTAGGAGAATACATAGGTGTATACGCCTGTAGAGCGGATCCGCTCACAGCCAAGAGCTCTCTGCATATGGCCTGCTGTGGCATGCCTGTCTTCCCCTTTTTGGTACCTGTGTGTTTCCGTTTGCCATCTAATTGGGATCTTTACTATAAGGGCACTGCCCCTATCTGTGACATAACAAACAAGGGGGTCCTGATCTCTTCTATTACTTCAGGAACATAATCCCTATCTACACTCCCTGAGGCTCCTCTCATCTTGTCCTCTAGGAACCTCACCTTTCCGAACCTTCCTCCTCTCCTATATACTTCCCTGTGATGTAATTAGCCCGGTGGCACCACATGGTGGGGCCCAGCATATTCTATTCTGTTATTACCCCTTGCAGCAATCTGGTAACCCCATTGAGGGGCTGGAGGGTATACAAAAGTTCATTAGGTTAAGTTGGGGATGTCAGGTAGTGCTCACCACAAACGAGGCGGGACCACTGTGCTGAGGTGGGAAAGGATATAACCCCACCCACAGCCACGAGGGCACGTCTTGAGAGTAGAATGGTCTGGGTGTCCGGGCCGAGGCAGGAGAGGTACGGATAGTAGTGGGTACTGTTAGCCAAGTCCGGGGTTAGAGAGAGAGAGACGTAGTCGGATTACCGTGAGCCAAGATCGGGAGCGGAGAGAGAGCGGAGTAGTCGTATTGCCGTATGCCAAGGTCGGGATGCCAGAGGTGCGGAGAAGTCGTAGAGGAAGCCGGTTCGGTACACAAGGAAGAGACTGCAAGACAAGACAGGACTAGGGAGGCAGAGAGTAATGAGAACAACTGGTTCTATGCTCAGCCGACGAGCCAATGAAACCGTGGAGCATATATAGGTGAGAGGATCCAATGGCAGGGTAGCAAGGTGGGGGTGTGTGGATGGGCCAGGCTGCGACAGGGATAGGTCCAGAAGGGCTTCCTGGGGAGGAGCTAGGGAGCCCAGTAGTAATCCTGCATTTGATTGTAGCATTACGTTGGGGTAGTGTGCCTTTAAGAGGCTGGAGCACCTCCGTGTGGCCGTGCCTCCGTGTGGCCGCGCCTGCGAGCGCGTGACCGGGTGCGCGCCCAGAGCCGGCACTATATGGGGAACGCCGGCATGCACGCACGTGCCTTGGTGTGGCGGCGATCGGCGTCCTGGAGGGAGGCTGGTTACGTGGCGCGGGAGGACCCGGCGAAGTTGCAGGTGAGTGGGGGCACGCCGAGGGCGGCGTGACTCCCCGGTTGTTACAGTACAGGGGAGAAGCTACTTGGTGCACTATGATAATTGTTAAACAAAAACAGAAAGGCCCAGCGCAACATATAAAGTGACACAACATATAATACAATAATAATGGTTGTACAAAAGTTTATAGCTCCACTTAACATTGTATGTGTCTTGTATGTGTCTTTCCATGCATCAAATAAATCTGCCACCTGCATTAACCGTTGCCCATATTGTAGTCCAAATAAAGTGAACAGATCTGTGCAGATTAATACATAGCACTCATAGGGCCTATGTACCAAGCGTTGCGGACAGCCTTTTTTGGGGAAAAATTGACATGTCAAACTCACCTTGCGTGTGTGTCTATGTAATAAACTCAAATTTCTCCAGATGATTCTAAAATAATTATTTCATTAGTTTTGATGCACAGAAGTGGGCTGTGCTTGGCGTCCAGATGTAAATGGTACTGTATGTACTAAAAAATAATATTTCTGTGTGCCACAACAAACCTTTAGAAGACTGTTACTAGTGTTAGCGCAGAAGGATGTTGCTATTTATCTGCAATACATAACAAGGCAGACACCCCAGGTAGCAAAGGGGTTACAATTGCATTAGCATGCAACAAATAGAAACCTTTATCAACATTTATCAAAGTCTTCCAGCTGAAAAACTGGTGCAAAAAACTGCACCAAATTTATCCAGCATTTTTATTTTCCCGATGGAAAGTAATGGGATTTTTTTTTCTTTGATAAATATGGTACCAGTATTGCCCAAGATTTGCAGCTGAGACTTTGATAAATAATTCCCTTTCATTGCATTTGTGTATATTGTGCTCTTGCTTCCAATGTAAATGCCTATATTTTGTATCATACTTCCCCCCCCCCCTATTTTGTAAGTAGACATGGTTACAAAACGTCCCACTTATGCCTCGCTGTAGATGCAAAAGAGCCACCCCCCTCCCACACACACACACTTAAATGAGCGTGTAAGCGCGGTATGCTAGCTAGCTGTCATTCCTCCAACATTGGAAAAGGAAAATGATCATCCCATTGTCATCCAACTTGCTTAGGGTGAGGTAGCAGATCTTCCGTAGCTGCCTGTGCCAGTTTCTGTCAGCACTGCAGATGGAATTTTAAGAAAAGATTTCTTCGATGCTGACTGAAAAATTGTACCCATTACAACAATTTGACATCCATTACAACATCTCCTGCATTTTCTGTCATGTCACACCTCCAAGAACAAATCCCAGGTGACCTCAATTATGTATACTACCCACGGACTTCGATTTGTGACCATTAAATTACCATCATGTAAGCTACCAAATGTCACTGAAGGGAACTATGTGACACAATTTGCAGAATGATTGCAATGAAACCATAATTACCGAAATTGTTTTGTTTTTTTTAAATAGCTCAAACAGCTTCTTTTAAGGTACTGCTTTACAAATTGAATCTCTGCTTTTTTCAGGGAAGCCAGAATTTGATGGGTAACATTTACCGAGGAGAGATGAGACAAAACCATGCAACAAGGTCCAAAATAGCATGTGGAAATTGTAAAGCAAAGTGCTGGCTTCATATTGCCTTTGTTTAGATTTGCCACATGAAAGGATTTCATAAATAGGAATATCTACAAAAATCAGGCTCATAGTGAGGGAAATTATACCTCAAACTAATAATACAACTGTGACAAACACAATTACCCCTTAGATTACCATGTATTTCACTACATCAATAGTATACCACAATGCACAGAATGTAATAAAAAAAATATGTATTTCTTGGTATTGGCTGCAATTCACATGCTCGATCAATACAAATAAAAGGAATTCCTGCCCCAAAGAACTTACAATTTAATTTGCATTGTAGCACAGAGTGTTCTACACAGACAGGCGGCATTTAACAAAACACAGCAGTTTAATTATATGTTGAGGATTCTGGCCATGCACTAGTAATATATTTTATGCAACAATGGAGTAATGAATTACAGTCCCATTCTGATCTATTAGGGACCCAGTGGTTCCCCAAATGTAGGTTCTGGGATGTTGCTCAAAAGATTTATCTTTTACCTTTAAAATTTTATGTTGTCAGATTTCCCAACTGACTTTAAAAACAAATGTGTATCGGAAAGCTTAGAATTGAACAGTGCTCAGAAAACGAAGCTGCGTTTTTAAAGACAGGAAAATTATTACTATACAAAATAAAATCCCCCAATGAGCTCATGAGTCATTAATATTTGAGTATGGTAATTTTAGAATTTGTAATAAAATGCACGGGTATATTCACATAGCCTGTATTGAAGAAATACAGAACAGGTAAACTGTAACAGAAGTGATACTGAATTGTAGTATTGCATAGTCATGTACACAACCAGCACTCTCTAGCACAACATTTAGTAAATAAAGATTTAGGTTTTGGTCCCCAGCGGGATATTTTTCAACTGGGAGACACCACTGTAAATGAAACCTGTAAGCCGTCCAAGTTGGGAAATAGCGCAAAAGACTAATTAGTGATGTAAGAAACCAATGAAAGAAGAAAACAAATCAACATTCCAATTGTTAACTATCCCAAGTACAATAAAAGACTAGGGTTAATGTTATCTGCAAGCTGTTAACACTCACTAACCAGTGAAAAAAGATTTATTGTGGTAAATAAATACAGCATGGCATCTGGATCAATTAGAAGTGCCATTAAGGTCGTTGGCACATTGTTGCATCTCCTAATCTCACCTAGGCACTCCTGTGTCTAGAAGCTTTTTGGATTTTTACCCTTCCAACCCAACAACTAAGGCTGGGGCCCCACTGCACACCCGCCTTGCGACCTGGCGGCGCGTGCAGAGCGCTATACCACGATCTGCGGTCTGCGGGCGGCGTTCTGAGGCACGGGGGTGGCCAAAACGGGTTGTGTGGGTGTGGCCATGATGAGGGGGCGGGGCCACAATGCCGACCAAACTAAAACAAAAAATCCATGCCACACAAACACATACGCAGCTCAGCAGACTTCCCCCACCTCTCACTCTCCCCGCTCCCCCACCTCTCTGATTGGCTCCCTGTCGCACCACGTGACGCGTCGCCGCTCGGGATCACAAACTGGTTGTAGCCCCTGCCGGCTGACGCGTCACAGTGCGCAGTGAGCCTAGGAGCGAGGAGGGACTGGGGACAGCTAAGAAGCAGGTAAGGGGCTGGTGAGAGGAGCGCCCACGGCCACACACGCCGCCGGCTGCACTGGGGACCTAGCCTAAGGTGATTACATTTTAATTGTAACCTTACATATTTTCTTAACAACTGATGACTCATGAGATCCCAAGATCTCCTTTAGGGATCAGGGTTCATGCGGTCTTTAAATCTTATTCATGTTCTGACACTACACCCTCCTGAGGTTGATGCCAACATCATGTAACCACCTTTCGTTGTGAACTTTAGTCTAAATTATAATTAAGATATTTTTGTGCTATTTCTCTTTTCCTTTTTTTCCTTTTACAGCTTTTTGTTTTTCACTTTTTAATCGTATTCACTATTTAGGAAGAGCCACTGGCTTGCGGATAGCATTAACACTGCTATTTTATTGTACTAAGCGTTGTTAACAATTGAGATGTTGATTTTTTTCTTTATTTGATTTGCTTACATCACCAATTAGGAAATGCCCCATACTGTAACCCGTTGTTTTTATTTATAGAGCATATACAGTATAGAAAAATTGCAAAGAAGAAACCTTAAAATATAAAAGCATAAAAATACATATCCAACGGCATGGGCGTATAAAACTCACCCTTACAAGGTACAAATAGAACTATCAGCTTACCTAGCAGTTTAAGAATGTCTTTGGAGGCGTCTAATGAGTGTTCCCTCGCTCCCCCTTGGAACTCCACCCTCCTTGCATGTGATGTAGAAGGGCTCAACCGTTACTGCTGGATACTTGATGATTCTTCCCAACGCGTTTCGTTGCCTTGCAACTTCATCAGGCGTTAGTCACCATGAGTATTAAGAGTGTTTATATAGCAGTTGGATTCCATGGTAGTGTTTCTCAAGCCCAAACTGATTGGTTCATGGCGATTTTTTTTATCATAGCAACAAAAAAAACAATGTGTGCACTCACATCTTCGTGACAAACAGACAATTAATAATGTTTAAACATGTTCGTTAACACATACATAAAATAAAAAAGACAAAATACATATAACATATATAATATTAAACATGAAGAAAAGAAAAAAAGTGCATGTAAAAGGGCGAAAGAGAAAAGGAAAAAAGCGACAGATATAATGCCAGATTATCATAAGCAGCTCTAGATCATAGAGCGCACATCATATCAATAAAATATATTTTGTATGTACACATATTTGCTAAACCTTAAACATACACAATTCTCCAAGGAACCAATGAATAGTCTATTATTCTAATACATAAGTTCTATGTAGCCCCAGTCTATTTTCCTCCTTGGAGACCCCCTTGCCTGCGCACCGAGCGGTCGCGGGTGCCGCTGGAGGCAGCGACGGACCCGCAGGCATGCCGACAAGGTGGGGGCCGGAGCAGGGAGCGCTCCGAGGCTCTGCGGCGCACCCGGCTAGTGTGGGCTGCCATTGTGTCTGCTCGTGGTTGCGCAGTGTAGTCGCGCACGTGCTGTACAGTGCCAGGAGTGCCGGCAGCAATGTTAAGGTTGGCGTGAGGTCGCACATGCGTAGAACCACCGCGGTAGCCGTTACACGATCGCGCAGGCGCAGTAAGGGTAGCGCACGCGGTCCCAATGCTAAAGAGTTCTGAGTGGACTACAATTCCCAGCAGCCTCTGGGGATTGCCCTTTCACCCACATCACGTGCAGCCAGACCTCAAATAGGGTTTTGCAGCTTCTCCTGTGGAGGAAGGCTACAATGTTGCGGGGACCACGTTTGGCATTTGGAGCTGGGAGCAGGAAGGGGAAGGAAGGGTGTAGGGAGCGAGTGGCTCCTACACCAGGAAAGGTAGTTCCCCAGATCCCAGGCAGGCCCCAATCCCCACCAGGGTAGGGGGTAAGTACTGAGGGATGGCCCATAGGTTAGGGACCCTGCCCTTAGCAGTGTGTGGAGTGTGTAGTCTTGTCAGTGTCACGGCTGTCAGTGCTGTGTGCACTGACAAGTAGGCACAGTGTGTGTGTGCAGCACGGTTGCTGCAGGTACCAGGTTGGTTGCAGTGCGTTTGCTGCAGGTACAGTGTGAGTGCAGTGGGTTGCTGCAGGTACAGTGTGAGTGCAGTGGGTTGCTGCAGGTACAGTGTGAGTGCAGTGGGTTGCTGCAGGTACAGTGTGTGTGCAGTGGGTTGCTGCAGGTACAGTGTGAGTGCAATGTGTTTGCTGCAGGTGTTAGGTTGATTTAGTCAGAGGGGATCCGGGAGGTGAAGGGAGAGGTAGTGTGGGTGCAGGAGGTCAGTGACCCGCCTGCGTAGGACAGGCTGCCCGTAGGCCCCTAGGAGTTTCCCTGAAGTCACCAAAGGTTGCTGGGCTGCAGGGACGCCCATAGTGATAGCGAGCATCACCCTTACTGTGTAGACAGCTAGGGACAAAGAGACAAGCGTGCAGAGCAGGTTTGCTGGCGAGTCGTCTGGGACCAGGCGGCTGGACATTGAGACCTAGGAGGCAGACCGCTGATTCATCTGACCCTTTGCGAAGAGGTACCGGTCACCGCCATGACCGGAAGGTACTATAACATCAAGTGCACCAACACCGGTCAACAGGCGCTGATCCCGCCTTAGGCTCAACTCTTTAGGAACACTGAGCGAGTGGTTAAGGAACTGAGCCTATACCAATAGTACTATACATGGACACGGTGTGTGGGGCACGCGGTGAGGGGACGGACACGTTACTCCTGATGAGAGTGGCTGGGCCACTAAGGTTATATATTGCATTATAGAGTGATAAGGTTACCCTGCATTATCGTTAATACAGTAAAATCAGTTGCATTCATAAGTGTGTGTATATGTTTCTTGCCCAGGGGAATCTCACATCACGGGGATCCTAAGTAAATATATGAGTGTTACCCCAGGCTCCCAGCTAGCGGAGGCTCAGATCTCCTGGAGCCGCAGGTGTTGTACAGCGACCAGTAGTCCTTTGGGAGGGTTCAGAAAAAGGGCTACATCTATGAGATACAAATATCTCCAAATTAACATACAGGTATGAACAAGCAATGAAAACAGAAGGTATGCATGAGTGAGTATATATGCCCATATACATAGATGCTAAAATGTCCAATAATGGACATTCACATTCGACACATGAAATAGTATGAACAAAATGATTGTTTACATCCTTACACTCATTTAGACCCTCTGGATGTACCTTAGGGAACCCATGTTAAAAATCCATCTGGATTCCTGCTTGCATAATGTGGTAAATCTTTCACGCCCCCAAAAGATCGGAGAAAATTTGCTCTAAACTTGTTATTTTAACGTTGGTGTGATCTTTTTTGTGAAATTTCAAATAGTGTTTAGAAACTCCATGTGTTACAAGTTCCTTAATTATTTTTCTTCTGTGTTCCATAAATCTTATTTTTAGCGATTTTGTGGTTCTACCTATATATTGAAAGCCACAAGGGCATGTAAGCATGTACACAACATATGTACTATTGCAATTTATAAAACCTTTTATGCAATGTTGACTACCATTTCTTTTTTATATAACCTCTTTTAAAAGATTGAGACTGTGGGGACATATCCTGCATATTCCTTTGCCACATCTATAGCTTCCTGTAGGCTTATTGGGATGCCAGTTGAGGTTACCAGGGCCGCTTTATACATTAGGCTGCCTAGGCACAGTGACTAGGGCCTACAAACCTTTTAGGGCCTACAATATTTCACTTGAAAAAATACCTAAACAAAAAAAAAATCACAAAATAAGAGAAAACAGCAAATTTTTATTTGAAATGCCTTCGACGTACAGTATCAATACCTTTAAATATCGAAACAAAAGTATTGATAATATCGCTAGTATCGAAAGAAACAAGCAAACAATGAAATTAGCATAAAAATTAGTAAAAGTATCGGACACACAGGCCTCCAGAAATAAAAGTGCCTAGGGCCTACGAAGGTCTTAAAACGGCCCTAGAGGTTACCAATGGTATTATAAGATATTGGGTTAAGGCTAAGGCCCCGCTGCCTCAGACCACGGCCCGCACTGCAGACAGGCGGTGCGTGGAGAGGCACTTGGGGCTTTTTCCGGTCCATAGGGACCATTTTTGTGAGCGGGGGGGGGGGGCGTGGCCAAAACGGGTGGGGGGCGTGGCCAAAATGGATGGGGGGGCGCGGCCATGACGTATGGGGCGCGGCCATAACGTGAAGGGGTGGGACCGCCCATCAGCCGTTCAGCCCCTCAACTCCTCAACCGCTGAGCCCCTTAACCGCTGAGCCCCTCAACTCTTCACACACAGACACGCACTCACACACACAGACAGGCACACACACAGACAGGCACTCAGGCACACACACAGACAGGCACTCACACAGACAGGCACACACAGACAGGCACTCAGGCACACACACAGATAGGCACACACACAGACAGGCACTCACACACTCAGGCACACACAGACAGGCACTCAGGCACACACACAGACAGGCACTCACGCACTCAGGCACACACACAGACAGGCACTCACGCACTCAGGCACACACAGACAAGCACTCAGGCACACACACAGACAGGCACTCACGCACTCAGGCACACACACAGACAGGCACTCACGCACTCAGGCACACACAGACAGGCACTCAGGCACACACACAGACAGGCACTCACGCACTCAGGCACACACAAACAGGCACTCACGCACTCAGGCACACACACAGAAGAACGCACAAAACAGACACACAAGCATCTCTCCTCCCCTCCTCCCCTCCTCCCCATTGGCTGACTCACGTACCACGTGATGCCTCAGCGCTGAAAAGCACAATCCGGTTGTAGCTCCAGCAGCCTGACGCGTCACAGTACGTAGTCAGCCCTGACGGACGGAGGCAGCGGGGGCAAGGACCATTTGAGTTAAGGATCTGGTGGCCCGCGGCCGTGCGCGCCGCCGGCCGCAGCGGGTTCGCAGCCTAAGGCTAAGGCCCCGCTCCCTCCGTCAGCGCTCCCGCACTGCAGACAGGCGGGGCGCTGACATACACAGACCGCGATATGCGGTCTGTAGGGAGCGGGAGCCGGAGCGGGAGGTGGGCGGGAGTGGGAGGCTTGAGCAGGAGGGGGGGCGTGGCTTGAGCGGAGGGACCCGCTACTCTCCCCCCCCCCTCCCTCCCTCGGGCTGGAGCTGCTGATCACAATGTAATCACAAGCAACACACACACACCCTCATACACACACGCAGGCACTCATACACACACGCAAGCACTCATACATACACGCAGACACACACACACACACACACACACACACACGCACGCACACACACACACACACACACGTCGACACTAGGGATTACAATTCTCTTGTATCCCCTAGCGGCTGACGCGTCACAGCGTGTAGCGAGCTGTGCAGCCAGGGGGGACCGGGACCGGCTCGGGAGGATTCCCCTGCTGGTGGGGAAAGCCCGTGCAGCCGCCCGCGCCGCCGGGCGCACCGGGTCCCAGCCCTTAGTCTACTTGGAGCTGGAAGGTTTTTCGGATTTCACGGTCTTCTGAAGACCACATTAGGATAGGGTAGAATATGTGGTTTTCAGATGTGATCACGTTAAAACTTGCCAATGTTTATGCAGTATTTTCTGTATAACAATGCAGACAGAAAGTTACGTGGTATGAACAAGGGGGAATTTTTTCAGCTGGACAACATCAGCATCTCTTGGAATAGTTTTATTTCCAGTTTCATTTTTATTTTTGCTGTTTGATTTTTCTAACAATTCTATCCTACTGCATTTTTTCGGATTCATGTTAGATTCCATGAAAACTTCTTCCCTGTAACTGTTCTGCAAAAATGTTGATTTACGTATTTCATATTGTGTTTCGAATGCACTTTCAGATGAACAATTCCTTCTGAATCGGTTATACCGGCTAAATGGAATGTTTAGCAACCATTTATGGTGATGGTTGCTTGAGGCTTCTATATAATTGTTAACAGAGATTGGCTTGGAATAAGTACTAGTTTCAATGTTATTTGAATTACCTGCTGAAAGTTTAAAGTCCAAAAAAAAAACCCCAATAGAACTGTGATGACATTTGTAAGTGAAAACTAAACTAATTTAATTATTATTAAAGTGATCAAATAAATCCTTAATGGTACTGTAATGAACATGGCAGGAGATATTTGGAATTTTAATCAATCTGGCATAGAAAGGGTTAACGCTGGTTACAAACTGCCTTAAAAATACAAGAATTGTTTCCTGCATGGTTTTGGGCAACATATCTTATGCCCAAATTGAATGAAAGAGACCTGAATGTCTTCGCTGATCTTCCTGCACACCTTGAGCTGAGGCCAGCAAAGCTGCATTGCGGTACCACTTCCATATCACCTGTGAAATCTACAGGCAAAAGTTCAGTGCCCTTCAGTGCGGTAGTACCACTGGCTTTTCTGAGCTGGTGGGGCACCTGACATCTTTGGGCAAGCAGTGGGTTGGGAGGGGGGGGGGGGGGGCTGGAAATTGAAATCATGTAAGGCTATTGGATCTCAAGTTCATGAGAATTTTGAACCCTTTGGCCACCAAAAGTGATAGAGTGGGTGAAGGACCGAGGTCCCAAGTCAGCCACTGAGGCTAGCCATCTTGCAGATTCCTACAGAATGTGGCTAACAGTAATCCAGTGGTTAACAAGGGGGTCCCAGGATGGAAGGGTGATAAATCCGAAGAAACCCCACAATGACCTCCTCCTGTTACGCCTACTGAGGCTTCTTTTGGTGCCGCGGTTGCCCCCTTTCCCCAACATCCCAGGACAGGGGGACACCCATCTGTGTTTTGCCTGCAAACAGCTGGGACATGTAAGCACTGCCTTCCCAGCACAGAAGACACCTGCAACTGCCTCTGGAGGGGATCGCCTCTCAGGAGTGCACCTAGGTGTCTGTGTGGTATCAGGCCACAGGAAAACAGAGGTGCCCCTTTGCTGCTGGTCATGGTGGATCAGAAACTCACCCAAGGACAGAGATTCAGGTGCTACAGTTACCCTGGTGTTGCCAGGATTGGTGCGACCTGAGGAAATTATTCCTGGAAGGACTCGCATATGAGGGTGGTGGGAGGGGGCCATCATGGGTTGACGGTGGCAAAGGTATACTTGTATTGGGGTAGTACTGGGCAGGGTGTGCTGGAGGTGGGAATAATTGATGATATTTCTTCTAATGTGTTGCTAGGTAATGATCTTGGAAAGATGATTGCCCAATATGAGACCGCTGTGACCCAACAAGCTCAGGTACAATTCCAGGTACTGATGCACATTGGGGACCAGGGAAGGGTGACTGACGGGATTGTACAGAAGTGGGGGGCTGTGGGAACCTCCCAGTGCAATTCAAAACCATCAGCCAGATGGTTGCCGGGGGTCCCGAAGAGGTGATTGAGGGGGGCTGTAGCAAAATAGGGATGAAAGAGAGCTTCCCATTACAGCTCCTTACCACAGGGGACCCGAGGGGGTTAGTGAGGGGGATATACCAAAGTGGGGGGCAGAGATAGTTTGCCATTACAGCTCATCATCCTAGGAGACTCAAGCACAGGCCCTTAATGCTGAGGGAGAGGTAGAGAAAGAGAGAGGCAGTCAGAGCAAGAAAGGAATGAAAGCGAAACCGCCAGTGAGGCAGAAAGAGAGAGACAGCAAAGGGAAGAGAGAAAGAGGTTGGGAAAGAGAGGGATCAAGACAGTAAGAGGACAAGAAACAGAGAGATCGCCAGCAAAAGAGAGGCGGAGAAAAAGAGTGGATGAGACAGTACAGAGAAAGAGGGACTGCTAGGAGAACCGCCAGAAGAGACCCCTGATTGGGATGATATTGATGGTTCATCCCTCCAAGGTGAAGTTGGTATTCAAGTGAGCGCATAGAATGGCGTGTAAGCCAGTCGCTTCGCTCATATTAAGGAGGGAGATGTAATGAATGTGGCAGCAGATATAGGGTATTTTAATCAATCTGACACAGAAGGGGTTAATCCTGATTACCAATTGCCTTACAAATGCGAGAGTTGTTTCTACGGCCTGTGAAGCCAGGCCTATGTTGTATAAGACACAGATTATCTCAAGTCAACATTGCTTTGCCAGAGATGGGATTAAAATATGGATTTCCTGTCAATACTATAAACAAGATCCTTTTAAATACACCTTGAAAAGTATTCTTAGGAGGGCTTCTACAGAGTGCCAAGGGGTGTAGGTAGTCCTGCCATTAAAAAGATATGAAATATGTAATTCTTGGCCTGACAGGAGTTTGTAAGAATAACAAATAGATATTTGTAACCGTTGCAATGAGACAAATCAAATAATGCCAAACACTTATCATTATGAGGTGCAAAAGACAGATATCTGTTTCTCCTGCAAAATTAGATATTAGGCTATTGAATTTTAGATGCAGGCATGTATGTTAAGCACACAGATGCAACAGTGAATATGGTATCTGTCCAAGTACTATAGAAACAATGTTAGGAAGCCTTTTATATATTGAGGCAAACTTTTTTAAACGTAACAAGACAGAGTTGTTTTCTTTTAGGTCATCATTTTCAGCCAAGTAGCTGATTGATGACAGGGGTGGGTTTATGTTTGTTTCAATGGGAGAAGAAGTATATATAGGTCTTACCAAAGAGTTATGAAATTATAATTCAACAGAGGTGTGTTTTGGGATCAGACACGTGAATTCTCATATTTCCTATCCCAGTAACCTCTCTGATAAGAACCTATGACATCTGGTGATGTACTGCATAGGGATTCCTGTGTATGTTTATCCTGTTATTTTAAGAAACTGCCTGCATTTATTATAACTGTATGTTCTTGTAATCTGTAATCTAAGTACTGTATTTTTGTATATTAAGATGAACTTTAATACATTTATGACAGGGGTGGGCGTATATGGGTTTCAATGGGAGAAGAATAGTATATAGGTCTTGCCCTAGAGTTAAGATATCAGAATTCAACAGTGGTGTGATTGGGAGCAAACACAGGAATTTTATATTTCTATGCCAGTGACCTCTGGGAAAATCGTATGACATATGGTAATGTAATGTACAGGAATTTCTGTTTTAAATTTTATCATGTTATTTTAAGAAACTGTTCTGCATTTATTGTAACTGTATGTTATTGTAATACTTTTTCTCTAAGCTAAGCACGGTATTTTTTAATATATATTGTGGGGGAAAAGGAAGAAAGGGTATGATACCGCATACACTCCGTATAATAGTTACGGTACCCACAGGCTGGCTAGTTATAAGTATTATGATTATGCCAGCGGTGCTTCGGGATAAAGGATAATATGAGCACAAAGAAGAAAAGTATCCCAATCGAGCACACGGATGTATAGAAAATACACACATAAACATACATCTGTACTTAGGAATGTTTTTACACACGCATGCACACGAATGTACACGTACACACAAGACACAAGCACACACACACACACTGTGTAATATGTTTTCCATACACTTTAAGGTCTGATAAACAGCCAACTATAAAGCAACTCTTACTGATTTTATTGAGGCAATTTTTCTCTAGCATCTTTACCATATAACAGCACTTTGGTGTCTTTAAACATGTCCTTATCTTTGCTAGCTTCTCAGGCACCACCCTGCATGATTTATTTGGCTGCTGCTGTCTTTTGGTCTCCCTAAAGGTTTTCTTTTTAGAAGACTTCTTTCCTCTAGGACAGATTGTAACAGAAACGGCACCACACTGACCTTGTTATCATTTTTATAGAAACCTTTATTGTCACCAACTAGTCTTACAAATGAGCCCTGAAACTTAGGGCATCTTTGAAAATAAATATATCATAAAAATGTTCCCCTTGACTCTTTGCTAATTAACAGCAATGCTGAAGGCTATTTTGCAGAGATATTAAATAAGACAAAGTTTAACATCTGCAAGGGAGGGGGGTTCACCAGTGATAGTACTTGTCTTGTTTGCAATAGTTAAATGTGTAGTCCACTCCCCCCCGCCTCTCCCCCCTTCCTCTTTTTTTTCCGTACATGAGAAGCAGCGTGTCCCCACAGGTGAACCGCGTTAATGTCTGCTCCGGGACCCCCTTGTTCCCAAGCTACATATTGGGAAATTTAAATCCCACTTCTGATCATTGCACCTTTCCACTGGCTCACATAACATGGGAGATTTAAGCCGCCCATTAGTTTCCCCTGGAGGGTACAGTACTGGCACTTCCTTTACATGTATCTCGAAAAGCATGGTATTTTTCTGGGCTAAAAGGAACTTGGTCCAGCTCCCGTGTCTACGGCTTCCTACTCATAAAAGGTCTGATGGGACTGCTCCTTTAAACATAATAATGCTTAGGGTTTTCTCATAGTGTAATAATTTACTAGTGCATTGCCTTTCTTATTGAGAAATTATCATTAAAAAAGAGGACTGACTACATTTGTTCTGCATCATTTGGTACAACAGTCTCACATTACACATCACTGATAAAGATCTAGCGCAGGAGTGGCCAACTCCAATCCTCAAGGGCCACCAACAGGCCGGGTATTATTGATATCCCTTGTTCAGCACCGGTGGCTCAAACTGAGCCACGGATTAAGAAACCTGTCCTGAAGCAGGGATAACCCTAATATCTGGTCCGTTGGTGGCCCTTGAGGACTGGAGTTAGCCACACCTGATTTATCCCATTACCAGTAGACTATACATGTACTACATGCAGAGTTAAATAAGCTTATTAATTTTACTACTGGCTTCGGAGGAGTAATGTATACTGTAGTTGATACCGTAATGAAACTCAACGCATTTGCTGCCAGAAAGGGCACAAAAGTCGTGCTAAATGTTTACTTTAATTGTATGAGCCATGGGTAAACAGAACTGAAAATGAAATAATGATTTGCAATATATGCAGCAACGCACTTTGTTCCTTTTTTTTAACAGTTTGCTACAAAAGCAAAACTGAGTAATGAGCTCAACTGGATCAAATAGAGAGAAGTTGAGCTTTAAAGAAAGACATGGCGATGCAATGACTTTTCATCAGTGCTTAAAAGAAATTACTTTCAATACCCTTAAAAATGTGCCCTTTAAAATAAATATTTATATTGATATTTACTGTATGTACTGTGACAAACGCCCCTCTTTTGTAGCGCTGACGTCTGTCTGGGTTCTTCCCGACACAGTCTTCTAGGGTTAATTATACAACAAACAGGATCATGCAAAGTATTATGCTGCTTAACTCAGGCTTCTGCCTGCTTTATTTTCATCCAAGTAAGGTACTGCAGCTTTAACATGTGAAGGTTAGAGGTACTCAGATACTTTCATTCAGCAGTTCACATATTTCAGTGTTACAATATTTCCCACTCTGTTATTTCAAGAAATAAAACCAAAATCATATAAGCAAAATCCTATCCCTTTCAGGGATCTAACTACACATCAGAATTAGTCTCTCTAACAGCTGCTGGCCAACTAAACTGGTTCCCCAGCTTAAAACAATGCTCTCTCATTTAGGGTCACAAGATACAGCACAGTCTTTTAGCAACAGCAATAACCATTTGTTTTGTCTTATCTGTTCGTGGGGTCCAGGCAAATCCTCTGGTACTGTGATACGTGGAGGGGCCGTCAACCCCGATACTGGAAACAGGGGAGCAGCGATACCCCCAGCCTCCAGGCTCTAAGGAGAGAGAGAGAAATGCAAAACCTCTCTGCTCTAAATACCTGTGCATGTGATTAGAAGAGCAGGTGAGGGAGAACTAGAGCCATTGTAATCTGTGGTCTGGATTTTCCATCCAGCTGCCTGAGTTAATGTGAAGCTGTGGACCGGATCATTTTTAGCTATTCCTGCACTTTCTGCTCTAAAATGGGGCAGAAAGCTGCCTAACATCTTTGGACTATGTCACATATCCCCCTCCCCAGCTCACACCTACTGGGGTGAGCGGCCATGGACCTCACTGGGGTGAGCGTCCTACCTGAAATACTTGAGCTAACTCCTCAGTACAACATTAAGTATTCACATGATACGAATATGAACTTCATTATAAATTTACCAACCGAAAAGGGCATTTTTTTTTTTTCCATATTGTAAGCTACCAATATTTTTTTCTCTTATACTACAGCCTTGTAATCTTAAGGGCCATCAACCCTGTATATTAATTTGTAGTTTAGCTACATTTTCAACACAGAGAACCAATATAACATTGTAATATTGACAAAATGCTTATTTGCATAGTTAAGTGTCCGTGACATAGTCCACACGTGTAATAAAAAAAATAAATCGGTCAGTTCCCCCAAACTTTTTTTTTTTTTTTTTTTTTTTTTTTTTGACTTCCAGTCTATTGCATCCTTTGACTTTATTTCATAGTCCGCTGCAACCTGCAAATGACTGGACTGTTTCTTTAGCTTCTGATGAGAACCTTGGACCAGATTCTCCTTGGCTCCACAGTGTGGTCCAGATTGGTGAGATATGGAACTATTCAGGCGCCGTGTTAACCTTCGTTGTTTTTTCTTTTCAATCTTTGATTTCCCTTTTGTGGCCATTACCAGGCCTTTGGGTTTTGGAGACCTAGTTGCCTCTGTACAAACGTAGTCCATATTAACCATGTCATCAGGATCTGTCAACAAGTTTGTGTTTTCAGGAACTGCCACCCACTTGGCTAAAACATCTTCTGTGTTGTCCTGGGTGTGTCCACTAGTTTGATAATCTTCTGGACAACGTAAATGAAATTGAGGATCTGGATTTTTGAATTCCAGATCAGGGAGTATATTCTCAGGAGGGTGCCTATCTGTTTCTGGAATAACAGCAGCACAATCAAAGTCAATTCTTTCTCCTTCCTCTTTGTCATCAGTGAGGGCATTGAGTTTACTTTCCCTGGTCTCCTTTTGTGACCGTGTCTCTTTTAGCCTTGGAATCTCTTTCTCCAACTTCATCTTTATAGCAAATCGTAATATTGCAACAGCATTGAAGATACACGTATAGGAACGTACAGCTTGCTTGGTTAGGAGGTAGGATTGATAGCCCGACTGAACCACTTTAGCCGCTTCTCCCATGTCCGTCATCTGTTTCAGAGCGAGGTTTAACTCTGTTTCATTTTCTCTATTCTTGACCTGCAGCTGCAGGTGCTCCTTCCGGGTCTTGTCCAGCTCCAGCTGCAGCCGGGCCCCCTCATTTGCCGTGTGGTCCAGCTGCTTGTAGATATCGGCCATCTCGCTTTTATAGCGCAGTGTCAGGCAAACCACCTGACGGACGGACACCTCCTCTCTCTTGGCGCACTGTATCTCGCGCTCAGCCATCTGCTTCTGCAGCTCTTCAACCTGATCGTGCCAGACCTCCCTCAGGGTCTTCACCTCTTTCTGGTGCTTGCTCTGGGTTTGCATCAGCGCCTCCATTTTTTGGAGCTCTGCAGTTTGTGTCGCCTGGATCGCCGCTGATTCTGTATTCTGCAGTGCTTCCTGCATTTCTAACTTTTCCTGGATCAATTGCTTCTCCACTTTTCCTGCTTGGTGAAGCTTCTCATCACCTTCACTGATCTGGTCAGTCAAGTCTGAATTTTTCTGTGTCAGACTTACATTCTCTCTTTTTACAGTCTCTAAATTACTCAGGGTATTCTCATAGGTTTTCTTCAATGTACACAGCTCTGTGCTGCGAGCGTAGACCTCATGGCGTGAGAGTTCCAGCTCTGCTTTAAGCGCGCTAGCCTCTTGCCGAGAAACCCCCAACTCTGTGATGAAGTTTTGCACATCTTTCTGGGACATCTCATAGCATAGTTTCCAGTCAGTTCTTGTTTTCTTTGATTCGCTTGGCTCTCTGCCTATGATGGTAGCAGTAGCCTTTGTCATCTCTAGGCGTGTCGTCATTCCTGGGACGATTGCGCCAGGCCCTATGGGCTGTTGCTCATCTCGGCGCCTTTCTGACGCATGTCCTGACAGTGCAGGTTCAAGTGGCTCGGTCACTTCCCCTGTGACTTGAGGAACAGTTTTCTTTCTTTTTGCTTTATTAGCTCCAGAGATATCAGTGGTCCTGGGCACACACTCACTGTTATCAGCTTCCACATCTTGCTTGCACTCACAGGGCGTTGCTTGCTTTTGCAGCTGTTTGTCTTTGAAAATTTTGGGGCACACATCTTCCATGTGACCTACTTCACGACAGGCCCAGCATACTAAATTCATCTGTGGGTACGGCTCTCCTCCAGGGTCGTGATCATAGTATGGCCTGAAGGGACACTGTTTTGTATGGTTACGTACATTACACAACAAACATTTCACGTCGGCCATTTTAGAAACCCGGCAGGGACAATTTGCTAGCTGCAATTTCACTCACTTCAGCAACTTGCATACAGCACTTGCTAGCTGCAAATTTTTTTTTTTTCTTCTTTTTCAGCAAAACATTTTGGTTTTCTGTTTGGGTTCAGGGTGCTATTGCATCCACACTTCGCACATTCTCTGTGTATGCTAGAAGCACAACTGATATACACAGTGGGACAGACTTCACTCATAGCATCTGTACTTTAGTTCAGCTCGGCGGCCATTTTAAACCCCCGCATTTATTTGCAAACCCACAGACTTTTTTAGTGTCTGCCTGCATTCTCCACCATATGTGACAAACGCCCCTCTTTTGTAGCGCTGACGTCTGTCTGGGTTCTTCCCGACACAGTCTTCTAGGGTTAATTATACAACAAACAGGATCATGCAAAGTATTATGCTGCTTAACTCAGGCTTCTGCCTGCTTTATTTTCATCCAAGTAAGGTACTGCAGCTTTAACATGTGAAGGTTAGAGGTACTCAGATACTTTCATTCAGCAGTTCACATATTTCAGTGTTACAATATTTCCCACTCTGTTATTTCAAGAAATAAAACCAAAATCATATAAGCAAAATCCTATCCCTTTCAGGGATCTAACTACACATCAGAATTAGTCTCTCTAACAGCTGCTGGCCAACTAAACTGGTTCCCCAGCTTAAAACAATGCTCTCTCATTTAGGGTCACAAGATACAGCACAGTCTTTTAGCAACAGCAATAACCATTTGTTTTGTCTTATCTGTTCGTGGGGTCCAGGCAAATCCTCTGGTACTGTGATACGTGGAGGGGCCGTCAACCCCGATACTGGAAACAGGGGAGCAGCGATACCCCCAGCCTCCAGGCTCTAAGGAGAGAGAGAGAAATGCAAAACCTCTCTGCTCTAAATACCTGTGCATGTGATTAGAAGAGCAGGTGAGGGAGAACTAGAGCCATTGTAATCTGTGGTCTGGATTTTCCATCCAGCTGCCTGAGTTAATGTGAAGCTGTGGACCGGATCATTTTTAGCTATTCCTGCACTTTCTGCTCTAAAATGGGGCAGAAAGCTGCCTAACATCTTTGGACTATGTCACAGTACGTATAAAAAAAAGTAATTTATCTTAACCCTTTCAGACCTGGTTTATATCTTGAACTCCTATATATCCAAATACAAAGCAATGTACATGATCATGTGCTCCATGTCTGAAAGGGTTAAAGGTGCCATTCATTTTGGCAATAATATTGTGTCTTTTGCAAATTAGACACATCAGTGAATCCCTCTAGCCATTAAGTCTAAGCAAAATGTGCCAATGTAAATAATTAAATGTAGTGTAGAATTTTTTATTAGTGGCATTTAATGCTATTTTTTTTATTTATGTTTACTGCTGAGACATAAATTCACACATCACATTATAATAGTGATACCCACATCACGTTGCAGTATCTTTAAGTCCCTGAATAAGGCCGGAAACATTGTATTTCTCTACAGGGGGTTTATTTACATCATACACCAACAGGTCCACGGTCCCTTTAAGTCAAAACAAAACATAAAAATAACGCCTATTCCCTTTAGGGAAAACTAACTACACCGTTGCTTTAGCCTTTTCTAAGGGTGCTTGCCAACTGAACTGGTTTCTAGCTTAATACATGCCCTATCATATGCAACAACACAGTCTTCGGTACATTAATATGTTACTTAGCTCTTTGTCTTGTGCCGATTTGGGGCTCCAGTTAATTCCCTCTGGATCCTGCGAGAGTTCAGAGAATCTCTCTTCTCTGTAAGTCCAATGTTAAGGACCGGACATCCCTGCTTCAGCACGGTCTCACATCCTTCATTCTTCTTTCCTAGGATTCAAACCCAGGCAGTCCCAGCAGACTCTGTGACCACCGTCCAGCGGATCTAGGGGACTGTGCCATTCTCTTTGCAGGGGAGCCCTTTCTCTCTCTCTCCCCCTTTCTCTAGGGAAAGCAGTCTCTCTCTCTGTGTAGTCACTTCCTGACTTTCAAAACTCCATGTGCAATCAGGAGTCCAGCCTTCCCAATTAGTTTGCAGCAGCTGCTACCTTCTCTAGGGGAGATTAACTCTCTATAGACTGGAAAGCACCCTTACTGCCCTGTTCCAGCCCATAGAAACAGTGATTGTATCACAATATATATATATATATATATATATATATATATATATACATATAAAAATAAATATATATATGCAAATATACAAATTTGATTGCTGTAGTGTGCACTTATTCTTGAAAACTGAGATGTCTGTGATCTGGTACTTACTTTTTAATTAAGCAAATGCCTTAATTTAAAAGGAATATTAAATAGGGATCAGCGGGCTTATCCTTTTTTAATTTAAGATTGATTAAAATCTAAAATTGAACCATCAGTAATATTAAAGAAAATTAGCATTAATTTCAACATATTTGCATTTTAGACCTCCCTTTTGCAAGATGATCTTCAAGTTTGTATGAGGCCATAAAATAGATATTCCGTGAGTACTGAGTAAAATGGGTATACTGTTCTCTAGATATCTCTATTGTTAATGTTTATAGGAAAGGTACTCTTGCTGAGAGGCTGCATTTACACAGATGCATTCTATACTGTATGAACCGCGGGGCTGTCACACTCAGCATCAATGATGCATATGATTTCAAAAAGGGAACCTGGCCAAGTAGATGGTGGAAGAGAGAGGAAAGGCAAAGATAGAGAACAGATTAAAACTGAGTTTGAAGCAATGGCAGCATGGAAATGAGGTATGGAATTATCATGTACAGTGTAAATACTGTAGAGTAGACTTGTCTAAAGATTTGCCCTTGGAAGTGCTTCAATCCAGTAACACGGTCTGCAGGTAATAACAATTTGTACCTAGTATTATGTTTTATGAAAGGTTTTCTGGTGAGTATATGGGTGAACCAATGTCCATTTCGACAATAAATGAGAAAGCTTTCGAAAGGGCAGGGGAATCAAAAGGATAATAATCACTCTGGATAGGCTACTCACTCTGGCAAGGGAGGGATTCAAGAAATTCAGAATCAAAGAGGTTTACATACAAGTAGGCCATACGTAAAATTACTCTTTATGTAACTATGTTGTGGAGTGGCACAAAAATGAACCTTTTTGTAACGACAGTATTTCTGCCCGTGTGCGAGAACTGAGGACCGCATCACTGCCTGTCTCTTATCAGAAGTTCGGAACCTTCAGCTTATTATAGCAGCTGGAAAATGACTGCATTTATAAATATTCAGTGTGTTAAAAGCAAGTTATCACAACTTCTATTTTATGTATACTGTATATAAAAAATAAATAAATCCAGACATACAGTACAAGTATTATTCATCAAATTATCTTTGTATATAATAAAGGAGTATATTAAACTGTAGCCTTTTTTTTTTTTTTTTTTACAACTACAAGATATCATTTATAAGTATTTTAACAGTGGCATAAACAGCATAACCACTGATCACAGGATGAAAAACATTTTTTTGACTGAACAGCAAGAACAATTTTTAGTGGTTTTCTCAGCATGAATGCAAGTTTCCCTGATGAATGCTGTCATGAGTCTTGACGATGATGGGTGGCTATGTTCAGCGGGCGTATTTTGTAGGCATTGTTAAACCAAAATGTTTTAGCTATAAAAGAAATTCATACATGGCCTACTTTTTTGGCTAAAGGCCCAGATTGGGTCTGTCAGTCAATCTGTTAAAGCTCATAACGTACAGTGAAATCTATGAACTTTCTGCACATGCTCAAAACAGCATGATCCACTCAGTTCAACGCTAGCAAAGTAGAACTTTTATGCTATCAATAGAAGTGGTGGAAAAACACAGAGCTGAGTGCGTATCTGAGTTTCAAATCTAAAGAGGGAGAAAAGCAACCCATTGTTTTCACACAAAAATCCCCATAAAACAGAAAAAGAAGCCGCAGGTGCCTAATTGAGGGCAAAAATAGGACTGAGGCAGCAAGCATACCTGGTGAGGCAATCTTTTTGCTGAATAGATTTTGAAAACTTAATGGGATTAGGAATTATAGCAAAAGATCTTACACTGCATACAGTAGGTTCAAATAGTGAACACTGCCATTTTTACAGAGTCTCTCATTTATAGATGTTATCTCTTCCATTAAGATTTCTGTACTCTGGCCTCAAGTATGTGAACTCCTCATTAAGGAGAGCAATTCTCTTATAGCACAGTAGTACTTTGTCACAGATCTCAAATGATTGGCGCCACAGAATGACTTAATAATTATCAAGCTGTATATTATAGATAAGTGCTTTTTTTCCAGTAGCAAGATGAAATCATGAGGTTTTAGCAAAATAATAAAAGATAATTGACTGCAGACAGATAGATGAGAATATTGTGTGCTTTCCATTTGTGATGCAGAACAACACTAATTCAAACCGGAAGTTTAGTGAAAAATGTTACTTTTATTACGGAGAGAAGTGGTTTTGCAACAGCCTTAATGCTTTGGGGCTTTGGATTGTAAAGCAGGTCTCATTTTTTTTAAACTTGCATGCACAGCTCAGGCTATTAAGCTGTATATGGGTGATTGATCTCTTTAATAAAACAAAGTTCTTTAGTAAGGATAGGGTGATAAAGATAAACAAATGTACTTGTTTGTCCAGTGCTTTGGAGCTGATGGTGGTAGGCACAAAGGCATCAAGGCTGCTGCTTTGCCAGATAAGTCATAAAACCCATAAATCCTGACTCCGCTCAAGACAGGTTTGGAAAACATTTGCTTAAGGAATTTAGTATACACATTTCATTTATTATGTTGATAGGTTGGTTTGCAGAATCTTTCATCAAAGGCTTGAGGTTTGTTTTCTTATCATTTGGCCACTAATATATATTCTGTGGCTGGGTTTCTGAAACATTTCCAAATCAGGGATTCAATGGGTAATTTATACCTCTATGTAGAAAACCCTATTGTAACTAAACATACTTAGATAAGTATATTTACTTCGAATTTTATATTTATTAATATTGTGAATACTGGACCTAAATTATGTGTGTATGTATATATATATATATCTTCTTTAGACCAAACAAAACGAGGAGAAGCGCAGGCTCCATAGCATAAAACTGTTGTAGAAAAGGGGGTTTATTAAAAAAGAAAAGCATGGTCACAAAGAACTGCACTTACAAGAGAGTTTAAGAACAAATACATGGGAGAGAAATCTCTAAGTGGAAGACATCACCACAGGTGGACGGGGCCACAGTTGTTCAGCTGTGCACCTATGTATGTATATATATATCTTTATTTATATAGCGCCATCCAGGTACATAGTGCATCTCAGCAGTAATACAGGTGACATAATAATATAACACGCAGTGGGAATAAGCGCTTCAGACATGAAGAAAAAAGGATGGTGTGATTAGCGCTAGAAGCTAAATAATAAAAATCAAATGAATATATAATAACAATAGTGTGAAACAATTGTGAAACACTCAAACAATACCTTAACAATACTAAGGCAAGGCTGCCAGGGATTACTGACCCAAAACAAAGTCAGTTGATGACAGACAACAAAATACAAACCGGTGCCAAAAAATGTCTTTGGACATTTTTTTGGCGCCGGCTTCAGACATGAAACTAACAATAGGAAAGGGAGTCCCTGCCCCAAAGATCTTATAACCTAAGTAGTAAGTGGGGAATAATAAAAACAACATGGTGTGGTACAGTAACAACCCGGTGTATCTTTCCTTAAGGTAAAAAGATAATCCACTCACACTTTTCTTCTTATTAAAAAGGCATAACAGAGACACTCCTCTCTCTGAACTGAGCAATAAATCAGGATATCCACGAGCACAGACCCCTTTCTTTTCCTCTCAGGTGTGATTCGTATGCCCCAGAAATAACAAGAGAAACCAAATAGCGCAATACGTCTCAAATTGTATTAGAGATCATCACAAGTAAAACATATGGATGTGCACTCACATGAGGTATAAAAACGCAGTCATGGTACGAAATCCCGATAGAAGCTGCAAACAATTCACCGGTACACGTTGTGTTGTTCCCCTCCGCGTCTCAGCTCCCATCGGCGTCACTTCCGGCTACGTGGGGTTTGAGGGCGGAAGTACTGTGTAGGAGGATCTCCAGCTGCCAGGACTTCACGTCATGCACTTGCATTGACTAAACACTGAACACTGATTCAACGCGTTTCGTCGGTACTACTTCTTCAGGAATCAAATTGCCCTATCCTTACTCAATGTATTTATAGATTCAATTATGTAATTCAATTAATCCCTAATTTACAATCCACATAGTAATTATATAATGAAAAATGAGTTAACGCTACTACTCATTCCATAGAAGTTCTCCAAATGTGTGTAGTATAACAATTCATATTGCACAACTATATAAAAAAACAATATTAACCTAAAATCCATTTAATAAACATATAACAATCTCAAATAAAGAAATAATATAAATTAGATGTCCATCTAATTAATTCAGCTAATAATATTAAAATAGCATTAGAATAACACAATATTATAATCCTAAAGGGAGACAGGAAAAAAGACACATGAGTGGCATAATAAAATACAGGAAATCCAATATGCTCCCATGTAATATGGAGAGAATAAAATGTTATAGAAAGGCTCCAATATCGATATTGACATTTAGCCCCTCTGGAACCAGCGTTTGGAGTTTATAAATCCAATAAATTTGACGCTGGGCCAGAAGGGTTAATCTGTCACCTCCTCTCCAATGAATTGGGAGCATATTGGATTTCCTGTCTTTTATTATGCCACTCATGTGTCTTTTTTCCTGTCTCCCTTTAGGATTATAATATTGTGTTATTCTAATGCTATTTTAATATTATTAGCTGAGTTAATTAGATGGACATCTAATTTATATTATTTATTTATTTGAGATTGTTATATGTTTATTAAATGGATTTTAGGTTAATATTGTTTTTTTATATAGTTGTGCAATATGAATTGTTATACTACACACATTTGGAGCACTACTATGGAATGAGTAGTAGCGTTAACTCATTTTTCATTACATAATTACTATGTGGATTGTAAATTAGGGATTAATTGAATTACATAATTGAGCCTATAAATACATTGAGTAAGGATAGGGCAATTAGATTCCTGAAGAAGTCGTCCCGACGAAACGCGTTGAATCAGTGTTCAGTGTTTAGTCAACGCAAGTGCATGACGTGAAGACCTGGCAGCTGGAGATCCTCCTACACAGTACTTCCGCCCTCAAACCCCACGAAGCCGGAAGTGACGCCGATGGGAGCTGAGACGCGGAGAGGAACAACACAACGTTTACCGGTGAATTGTTTGCACCTTCTATCGGGATTTCGTACCATGACTGCGTTTTTATACCTCATGTGAGTGCACATCCATATGTTTTACTTGTGATGATCTCTAATACAATTTGAGACGTATTGCGCTATTTGGGTTCTCTTGTTATTTCTGGGGCATACGAATCAAGCCTGAGAGGAAGAGAAAGGGGTCTGTGCTCGTGGATATCCTGATTTATTGCTCAGTTCAGAGAGAGGAGTGTCTCTGTTATGCCTTTTTAATAAGAAGAAAAGTGTGAGTGGATTATCTTTTTACCTTAAAGAAAGATACACCGGGTTGTTACTGTACCACAACATGTTGTTTTTTTATTATTCCTTTACATATGACGACGTGAACATTGGCGCTCCCTTGAATCTTTTATGAATTCTGGAACCAAACAGACTAAGAGAACAGTCTGTACAAGGGTTTTGAGTAGCTTTTCTATTAGCACCTTTACACTGGGTGGTGGAATTTTCACTGTATTTAGTAATTGATCACAGTTCACGGCAACTATTCACTTTAAGATATTTATTTCTGTTATATGAGAGGTTATTATTATATATATTGCACTTACTTTAGGACAAGTTAGCGCCGTTACAATCGATTTCTTATAACTAGTAAGTGGGGAGAATGTTTAGTACAATGCTAGACCAAAGTAGACAACAGAAGGGTCAACAGGGGAATAGGAAAATGAAATCTCCAGAGAAGCAAAACTTTGAGAAACTTATTCGTGTCAAATTCACCTTTTTCCAGGCTGCATTTGGGAAGCAAGAATAATCATGCTGCATACAAAATAAATGCGACAACATTTGGAAAAATCCTTTATGGAGCTGGATTTACTAGTGCTTGTAGACTGCGGGCTTAGCAATAGTGTTCAATGTCAGGCAGTAGCTGCAAAGACTAACAGGATATTATCATGCATAAAGCAGGGAATGGATGGAATCGAAGTAAGCATAATTCTGCCACTGTATACTGTAGTGCCAACGAGTATTCTAAAACAAATCTGTGGCAATCACCAACAAGACCCATGTACATGCTGGGTACATGCTGGGTACATGCTGCAACATTTCAGTGGCATTTCTGCAGACAGACTAATGGCTCATCGGATTAACAGTGGGGGTCCTTGGCAGTCCCATTCAAACTGAATGGGACTGCCAGGGACCCCTGCTGTGTTAATCCGATGGGCCATTAGTCTCTGCAGAAATGTCACTGAAATGTTGCAGCATGTACCCAGCATGTTAACAAAACACCAAACCCCAGCAAGCTCTTTTTGGGAACCCCTGAGCCCCCACAAAATATATATATGTATATAAGTGTCAAAAAGGAGTGCTATTGAGCGTGGCATACGTATACAACAGACAACAGAGAAGCCCAATGCTACATCCAACATGACAAAAATACACAGTAAAATACTTATATATTCTCTTAAAATAGGGTCATTTAGTTTAACCCTTTGGCCAAAGCGTTGTAAGCCTGCGAGCCGCGACTTGACATACAATGCTTTACTAACCACTAAGGTAATCAAGGGCTTAACGTTTAGTCACTCCCCCACCCCAAAAGGAAGCCTAACCACTCACCCACCCAGTGCAACTAACCCTATTCCTCACCTTCTCCTAATCCCATACCTCCTCCCAAGAAACCTACCCATCTCAAAAATTAAAAAAAAGACGTAATAAAAAAAAAACACATTAAAAATATAGTTAAAAAAAAATCACATAGCAAAACTCCCCTTTAAGCCATAAATCCATTGAGTGTCACTGTGGCTACTTAGGCCCTCTCAATTGAGTCTAGATAGCCATATTGACAATCATTGTTGACCTATAATACAAATTGACTTACTTACCCAAGCCAGGATGAAGACTGTCCTCATGTTCATGGCTGAAGCCACCCAGAACCAATCCAATCAAGAAATGATGCCCAACTATAAAAATAAAACAATCCAAAGCCCAATGGCTACCAAGACACCCCCACCCAAAACCATAAAAATAATTCAAAGCCTGGTGGCTAACAACCTTTCTCCTTCCCCCCGAAACTAGAAACAATATTCAGGATTCATGCTATGTGAAGGAGCACAAAAAAAGGTGCGGGGCACAAAGTCAGTGGCAATGCAAGTACTGCTAAAGTGAGTTTACTCAAGCAGGGCTTCAACCAGAATTTCTTAGGGCCCTGGACGAATTTGAAGAATGGAGCCCCATCCTTGGCTCATCGATAGTTACAACAATTATAACTTGATCTACTTTTCCCAGTCATATCTCCATATCTTACCCCACTTATTCCTTGCTTTCTCCTTATCAACCCCCACCCAATGTCTCTTGTACACACTTCATGTCATTCTATCTTTTCCCCTTGTGTTGCTCTATTGTCCCCTCATGTATTTCTCTTCTTTCCCATTTGTGTCTCTCACTTGTTTTCTTCTGATGTATTTCTCTTCTTTCCTTCCCCATGTGTTTCTCAATTGTCCCCTCTTATATTTATTTCCCTTAATGTCTTTCTCTTCTCTCTCCCCGACACACTTATTGTCTCCTTCATGTCATTTTTTTCAATGTTCAAGTCTCTCTCCCCCAGCATGTTTCTCTTTCTCCCCCCAGCATATCTCCCTCACTCCCCACACCATGTCTCTCCCCACAGCATCTCTCTACCCAAAGCATGTCTCTCTCTCTCTACCCACAGCATGTATCTCTCTCCCGCAGCATCTCTCTCTCCACAGCATGTCTCTCTCCTTCCAGAATGTCTCTCTCTCCCCAGCATGTCTCTCTACCACCTCAGCATCTCTCTCTTCTCCAACATTTCTCTCTTCCAATGCCTTTTTCTTATTTCTATCTTCATGTCTCATCCTCTCTTTAACAATCATAATGCTCTTTCCCCCAGCATCTCTTTTCCTTTCCCTTCCCATGTTCCTCGCTCTCTTTACCCCTCATGTTCTGTTCTTCCCCCTTTTATCTATTTCTCTTTTTGTCTTCATTTTCTCATCCCTATTATATCTGTCTTTTGCCCCTTGATCCTGCCCTTCCTTCTCACCCCTGATCATGCCCATCCCTTCCCCCTCACCCCTTGAACCTGCCCTTCTTTCTCACCTTACTCTGCCTCATGCGCTGCACTGTTCTCCTCTGCTCTCGTGGAGGCTCTGCCCATGGATGGAGGCCTCACCTACCCCATGCTCTGCATTTGTCTTCCTGCTCTCCTTGAGGCTGCGCCCACTGATTAAGGCCTGGCCTCCTCCATGCTCAGCACAGAAAGGCATTCCCCCCTCTGTGCTTCCTGCTGCGGTCTAGGGCCCGTGCAAATAAATTAGCAGATCTGCGATGTTAGGCAAATGAAAAATTAGCATCTTATTTGCAGATGCGTTACCCTAATATCCATAGAAATGTATTCATACGTTATTTCAGTGCTTAACTTAGGTTATTATAACGTTATTCTCTTTAGTACATAGGCGTTAGAATTAAAGTAATCTTCATTTTGGTTAACATTCCGTTAAATAGGCTCACAGACCTTTGTGTATCTGGGCCTTCGAGAGTTAGGTATTAAACTGATATAGTGCGATCAACACTACTACACCGAAATGCCCATTGAGGTCAGTGTTCGTTTCAGTGTGATAGTAACGTGATTGGCACCATCGCAGTTAAAGGAATGATCCCTTCAGGGCACAATTATCAAGCTCCAGTTAAGGTTATCGCAAAACTATGATCTGGCGTTAACTGCCATCGACATGAATGACAGTTAACACTGGATCAAGTGAGATATCCCGCATCAAAACTTGATGAATCCCGACATTAGTATCTAACGTAATACTATACTTCTATAATGCACACCATGCTATGCAAATAGACCAAGAGAATTTCATCAGATGGAACCTGCCAGAGTGCATTCAATTCCACATAGTAATAGTACTTTAATAACAGTCAAATATGTTTTATGGTGGATGTTGATAACTAAATGTTTATCCCTTATATAGAAATTCAAAATAATTGGAATTTCTCATAGCCTCAATACAGTTTGTGACCACAGGAGAATACCTTGATATAGGAGATTAATTTGCTTATTTTTCAGAAGTTGTCTGCTGTATGTTTAATACTCTATATTTGTATTATGCACTGTGGTTCCTGTAAATCTGAGGTATTTCTTTCTTGAATGAATGAGGAGATAAGCAATTGAATTTGAAAGATACTTTATGCAACAGAAAAGCAATTTTGTTCCCGGTCTTCTGAGGCCAAGCAGCATGTAGCCATTGAATGCTAAATATTTCTTTTAACACTAGTATACCCAGAGTTCTCTGCATGACCAACACCATTTGTATAGACTTTAGAGCGATTAGCATGGCTTGTTGGTACAGTTTTTTTTGTTTTGTGAACAGAACAATAGTTGGTTCTACAAATATCACTGCACAGCATGATTTTGGAATCAGCTTCCACAGGAAAGAATTATATCTGAAACCAGCTGCATTTTCTTTTTTTAAAGTAATGATGAAAATGTATTTAGCATTGCAGGAACATGTAATAAAGTTCTACTAGATTTTGGTTTATTTATGGAATAACATATAACAGGAATCCATGTTTACCTAACCACTTAAGTCATGGGTACATGCTGGTATTCAAACATGAAACACACGATGTTACGTAAACAGAGGTTATCGAAACCACTGCATAGTACTAATACACAAAGGCTTACTCTATAAGCCGTATGTATTGTATTTGTGTAGACATACAATAGCAGAGATTTTTTTTAAAATCCCGCATACAGCCATGCATGTGTTTCCAGCATGTTCACCTGTTGCTTTATGTGGTATGTAGGTAGTCCAGCAATTGACATAAGGAGCCAAGATGCATCCTTTTCTCGTGTGAAGTTTCTTTATACAGGTACAGAATGAAATACACATTTTTTTTTCTCTTTATTTTTTATAAAAGCTGTTTTTAATCATAAACATTCATGTTACAGAGACATTGGAGGAGCTATATCAAGGCAAATATGGAAAAGAATTGACACAAATGACATAATTTTCATCATTTTTGTTTTTTCATGTTTAGCGCTGAGTGCGAGAGCTTGTGATTTAGCTAATGTTCATAGGAGGAGTTCGGGAGGTGTTTCATACCAGACAGACTATAAGGAGACGTATTGTATTCTGCATCTCCATGAAATACTTTTCTGCATTTGAGAAAATGTAGCAATGCGACAAAACAAACTTCTATTCACACTTTTTTACATTGATACAGCTCCCTCAATAAGTGCATGTTATCCTAGAAACTGTAACGAGGAAGGTTTGCACACTTTAGTGCATTATTCTATAAAGTGTGATAGTGCTGAATTGGCGCTATGCACTTTTAAGAAAAAGGCTCTTAATTTCAAAGAATTGCATTAGTGTGAAAAGGTAAAAATAAATGGTGTAATCAGCTCTGATTGGTGTAATTCTAACTGTGAATCTCTGAGGACTTTCTTTTTCTATGATGTTGGGCTGCGGGGCAGGCCCACATAGTCGCTGTACTTCTGAGCATACGGTTCTGGTGGCGTGAATGTTAATTAAAATAGAAAACACATGGGAATCTAATAAAAAGTTGATATAAGCATTATAAAAAAATATATACCTTCTGCTTGTGAATAAAGTCAAGACAATAAATATACTAGACCTACCCTTGTATTATCCATTTGTAAGCCATGGTAGTGAACACGTAGCATGCTGCACTTCCCAATGCTACCAATTTAGGATCTAGTTTATCAGACAGACCTACAGTAAAGGAACAGCAAGTAAAATATAGATGAATTCTACTCACAAAATAGCGGTGTGAGTTCTGATGAGCTCACACAGTGAAAAATATTGACAGAGTCTGATGGCTATGTCAACGGATTGTGAACCTTGAGACCAGAGAATCATTGGCCTTGGGCAGACTATTTCCTATTTCTGTATCTTCAGAAGCCAAACTAGATAACAAGATATTTTGGGGAAGAATTAATCATGCTTATATTTTTCTACACTTGCACATATCTATAAACTAATAACCAATGCAGTCAATCAAACCAGAGCCTCTAGGGCCAGTAGAGAGAGCCCCAGTCTTGCCAATGCACCTGCTCCTTATCCCATTGATGGACACTGTTGAGAGAATTAGATTATCTTGCTTAATTTGCAGCCGGCTGCATCTTCCTAGGTATTTAAGCATTGAAGTACTGAAGTACCTAAAATGTTGGCAATCTAATTAAAATACTATAGACAAATAGCTACAGTATAAAGTAGATATCTAGAAACAGCTTTGTATACTTATTTGAATAAAATAGCAACTATTTTTACCAATGATGCAGAGGTTCAGGAAATGTCAGATGTAACATTTTTATGCAAAAATAAAAATAAATTAATGCTCAAATAAAAGCAGGTTCTATATAACAATATTACCTCTGAGAGGAAAGGACGCCATGCTAATTTCCTGGAACACCATACAATTAAACATAGAAACACAGGAAATAATGCTAGATAAGAACCACTTGGTCCACCTACAGTATCAATTACCCATGTAATATTATTAGAAATAATAATATTATTGCTAATGTACTCATAACTTTACAAGCAGAAATATAACATTGGTGTTCTGTAACTGTACAAGGGAACGTGGCATGAGCCTCAATGAAAATAAAGTGAAAAAGCAGTCTAGGTTAGTGTATAAAAAGACAAATTAAGATGACTTGTTATGTGGTATAAAAGTGTAAATTAGCACAAGCAAAGAGGCAGAGACAAATTTGAGAGAGAAGGAAATGGCTCTAGCAGCATTGTTGAGAATAGATTGAAGGGAAACAAATGAGAAGAAGGACTGGGAGGTAATAGTAATTGAGGTGGTGAAGGATGAGGGCACGTACAGAAGATTTACAGTAGCTGTACAGTGAAAGGGTGAGAATCATGTCTTGAATATGTTATGTAGGGGAGAACAATGGAACTTTTCAGAATCTGGCTTAACTTTGGTCAGCAGTCATAGAATGGTGAATACTTGCATATTTACAGTACCATGGACAGCTGCCTCTTAGGGCTATGTTCAATACAATTTCAGCTACAGTAATTTTATACAATACATTTTTTTTTGGAACGTGGCCGCAAAACCTCATAAATTAGAGGAAAGCGAAACAAATAAATGTTAAAGTGACCAGCGCAGATCCTGGAAAAGGGTATAAATCAAAAATCTGATTCAAAATCTGAAAAAAAGTCCATAAAAAAGGTTAATTTAAAATCCCACACCATAACACATGTAAGTGGATTAGTAATTCGGGAAAAATGGCGACCACCTTTTTGCGTAGTTTGAAATCAACCAACTACTTCCAGGTGGTCTGCTAATGATAAATTATAAAATAAATGTTACTTTGCAAGTCAGATAGGCTTCTTCCATGAAAACTAAAGAGAGAAGTAGGACGATTTCAACTTAGAGGAGGAGGTAACACATAAATTAGAAGTTAGGACTTGCCATAACTGGCGGGGTGTGCAATCTGATCATACTGAGTCCAAAATATGTAACTAAAAGACCAATGTTGGAGAACTATTAGAAATAGTTTAAGATGTGCAGTCTTTTCAATGCTAAACAAATTGTAAGTACTCTTTATATAGGGTAAGTTAACCAAACCACAGGGCATTTATTGATCTATTTTAGCCGCTTCTCAGTAAATTTCATCTTTTTTTTTCACATTTTCAGCAACATCTGTGCCTATTTTGCCAAGTTTTTATATGATTAACCACCTTTGGAGTAAATAAAATACAGAGATATATTAATGAAGCCAGTCGATTTCAATTACATTTTGCTATTCAGGCGGAAATCTATTGAAAGGATGTTTCAGAAATATCTTTACCCTATAAAATTAAGAGAAGAGGGCTTTGTCAGTTTATCACAATTTTAGGGTGCAAAAACTGCCAAAGCTCCCTCTGCTGAGTATATTGAATATGGTTCTTAATCAAAGGATGTTCAAAGTTTATGATTGGCTAGACAAAAATATATCTTCTCATATACAGGTAAAATCATAGTTGCTGCCCTAAAAACCAGGCAGTTCAACCGTGACCTTCACCTTGTGCTGTTCTGTTGTTAAGATCTCACCTTGCCTATCTTGCCCCTTTTTAACTACCTGCTGTACCTAATCCTGCTACAGCTTATCCTTGTTCTAGTTGTTGGATTTCTGTCCAGTTCCAGCTTCCAATCCAGATCCATCTGGTTTTACCTGTCTGGTTGGTAGCAGCCTCTGTTCCAGGAGTGGCCAACTCCAATCCTCAGGTTTTAAGGATATCCCTTCTTCAGCACAGGGGTCTCAGTGACTGAGACACTGATTGAGCCACCTGTGCTGAAGCAGAGATATACTTAAAACCTGAGGATTGGAATTGGCCACCCCTGCTGTATTCCAATTCTCACTTCATCTGGGTTCCAACCTCTTATTTGGCGGTGTGTACATTCTCCTCCTTTATCTGTTTTGTTTCAGGTGGTAATCCAGGGTATTGTGACTTAGTCTATTCACGGGTTAACCATACCCCAGTCACTGGTTTATTCTTGGATTTCTTAGGGCTGTGAGCTGTAATATGAGTCAGGGGTGCTTAGATCCCCCTGTGTCTTCTTGGACTGTGTTCATTACTGCCTGTGTGCAAATATCTGACAAAGTGTGAACTGAGATGCATAGAGAAAAGTCTGATATTATACTAAGACAGCATGTTTATGTGATAGAGTAACACTGTTACTCTGAGTCATCCCTGGGATTTCAATGGGTCATAGTACAACAACTCGCAAGACCAACACAAAAGGAGCAGTGGATAAAGTACTGGGGGGAAAATAAAATGTCCTTGCCATAGATTCTTAGATTATTAAGAAAAAGAGGTAGTAGTTTGAAAAGCTGCTGAGAAGAAATGGAGGATAATGAGGAAATAATGACCTGATGATTAAGCTACATGGTCATTATCAACCTCCATTTGTGCTGCTTCAATTTTGTGTGCAGATCTAAAGTCTGATAATAAAGGGCACAGAAGGAGAGGGGATTGAGAAAATGTAGTGTTTGAAAATATAAACAAGGGTTTTCAAGGAGTTTAGAAACAAGCAAAGGGAAAGGAGAGACAGGGCAACACTTGCTAGAAGATATTTGTCAACATACAGATAGAGCATGCTCTATGTGCAGCAGGCACCTTGCCGGTGTCGGCCGCCTCCTCTCTGCCGCCCTCCTGCTCCTTTGGAATCCCAGCATCAAATGATGCCGCGGACATCCCCAACGTGATGTCGCGCGGCGGTGCATTGCCATTAAAACGCAACATCATGAGGTAATTTGATGTCGCAACCGCAACGAGACGCTGTGTGACGTCATGTTGGGGACGCTGAGATTCCAAAGAAGCAGGAGGACGGCAGAGAGGAGGCGGCAGGCACAGGCACGTACCTCCCATTAGGTCCGGGCCTAATGGGAAATCTGACACTGTTTATTTGAAATTGCCTCCAAAAAATAGTATTAACTCAGTAGTATTCTCCTACCTTGTGGAGGAGAAAGGTGAGTTGGCTAGAGTAGCCGTGTGTATTAAACCTGGTTGCATATCTAAATCACGTGCTCACTTGTGTGCTGTTCGTGACAGATGGTATATTGGGACAGATTGAGGCGAGATATTGTTTGTTTGAGGGACCTTTGCGGAAGGTGCAATGTGGATCAGCTAGAGAGCTGTGTATTAACCCTTGTCTCGTATGCTGCTCACGTGCTCACAGGGGTGCCGTACGTGACACTGCTCATTAACGTTAACAATCAAGGGTGTTGCAAGCATTGAATTAAAAAAGATTTCCAATGAGTTTTAAATCCATGGCAGCTTACAAAATAAGAAAGCAGAACATCTTGCCCGTCCTTCTGGGAGTGAGTAATGGAAGGGAGTTTCTTTCCGTGCAGAATATCCGGGTGTTTTTTTTTAGTAACAATATTTAGTTAACATCAAAAATGTCCATCATATGGCAACATTTTCTAATCATTTATCTTAAGAGAGTGAAATAAAAATAAAGGAACAGCAGAAAATAAATAAATAAATACAAACTATAAAATTCTGCTGCAACCCGTGACCGACTTCATTATGGTCCATTTGAAACATCATAAAAGCTGAATAGCGTAGTATTAAAAATAAATTGACAACATAAAATCAGTTAACTGTGCATAAACCACTCCATATTGTAAACCGGCATGTTCAGATAGCATATCTAAATCTTATCTTAACTTATGCACTTTGCAGTGACGTGTTTGAAGGGATAATGGAAGATGAAAAAGGATTTGTGGCTGTCATGATAGAATGCTTATCTGGGAAACATATCCAGCTGGAGCCTGCTATTTCTTCCTAGAAGCTTTCAACACTTAAATCCATCCTCCAAAATGACTTAGGGGGTTAAAACTGGACGCAAAGGGAGGTTACATTTGTTTAATATTCAGCACTTTCTCAGATGAATTATTGCAATCAACTCTCTTAGGTATTTCGCAGTAATAGTTTATAGCTATTAAATGTAATTGAAGTTTTGTGTGTGTGTTCCATTTGCACATGGTAAGCAAAGTGCATTCATTTAGTCTTACAACCCAGCTGAAAAAAAATAGGCATGGGATATAAGGGATAAATGCTATTAACTAATTCATAGCTACTGGAGAAAAATCGGAGGCATAACACTTATAGTGAATTCTTCACACACTAAGAATAGCTATTTACATTGTATTCCAGTTTTAGACAAAACTCATTACAGCTTTTCTCTTAGCTTGTTTTTTTGTGTTCTTTTGAACTACAGGAAATCAAACTACAGTTACAAAACTCAGTATCCTGTTTTAACTTTTTTGGAAATTAATTTCAAAAGATCAATAGTAGCAATATAAAAACAGATGGACATTCTAACTTTACGGATAAAACTATCATCAACAAAAAAGACTGATTTACTAAACGGCACTATTCATTTTTTCATTAAATTTTTTAAGTACATTTTACCGAACGCATCTTAAAAATATATTATAATGCATGCATGTTCATGGATAATATCTACTCAACATATCCATTAATAGCAATGTTTATTGAGTATAACACTTTATTCAATCAGATTCTAAATATATGACCAAACATCTGTTTGAGATTATGCAACTAATTAGACTTCTGTGTATATGTATAGTATGTGTTGACAATGTACTTGTATTTAATTATGCTTAATTGACTACCTCTCTTTGGAACCAATTGTTAGTCATTGCTACCGTTATTTAAACCCACCTCCGGGACATGTAGCCTCACACTAAAATCACCCGAGGAAGTTACAGATTGCGTAACGAAATGCGTTGGGACTTGTTGACCTATTGGAGATTCTGTAGTCCCTGTGAGTGATGTCACCAGGACCGCACAGTGTTGCACCAAAGATTGGATGTTCCAGCTGCAGCTCCTGCTACGTAGGCGCAGATGTCTGGAGGGCAGAAAGGTCAGTCTGCAACTTGGGACACCAAGGGCTGCAGGAACCAGGTCTATTTTATTCTTGAGTGAATTTTGCTAATATGCAAGAACATTTCTTCCATTTGCCACATAGTGGTTGATTTTCAATCATCTAGGTTTATACATTGACCTGATTGCTGAATTTGATCAGGACATATCACAGAGTCTGGGAACCCTTTTTTGAAGTCTCTCCAGTCATCAGACACAGTCAGTTTACTGTTATTACATATTCAGTGACTTTATATATTCTGTTTCCAGACCATCGGACTGGAATATTGACATTCATATCTCGGTTTGCCCATAAAAGAGACTCTACTGGTCGGCACACGACCACTATTGTCATTTGGTTTTATGTCCTTTTGTTTATTGCTCATTTCACAATTTTTGGGAGTGGGTTTTGTCCATTTTGTCTTAATAACTTTTTCTCCATTTTATTGACTTTCTATTTTTGAAGCGTGCGCATGTCTAATTTGTTATTTTTGTATGACCATATTCAAAGTTTTATTTTCACATGCTACATGGAACACAATTTCCAACCTTAGAGATCCCTCTATTGCATAAGTGTCACTGTGAACCACCATGGGTACTCAAAAAACAGCTCTACAATTAAATGCAGTAGGCACCATTTATTGTTAGTGCCGTAGTATTACATTCCCCCTTTATTTATTTGTTATAATTTTATATGCAAAGCATGTGGCAATGTATAATTCTACATTCTTACCTAAGCTGGCAATCGTTTGGTGCTCCTGTTATAAATCTGTAAAAATCCTGATTGTGTGACCAACATAATGGTTGCTTCAGTCAATGTAACTCAGCAGCTACAATGTATCCTTGTATTACTAAAGGGACATTATCTATTGTTACAGTTTACAGCTCAAACTGCTAGGAATATTGGCAACAAATGGTCACAAACAGGAACGTGTTGCAAAGATCTTGCACTGCTGGGGAGGTGGGCTAAACCTGCTATGGAAATCAAAAGATTGTTTAAAACTAATACAAAAATGGCATTAAGAGTTGAATAATAATAATAATAATAATAATAAAGTACAGTAAGTATTATCTAATACTATAGAACTAGCTTTAAACTCTTCAAACATTTGCATGTAGTTTGGCCACAAAACCAATAAATACCAGTAAAGCTAAGCCACAGAATATTTACTCCACCTGCTTAGAGAGAGTCTTTATCTTGGCATCTATGCTATCATCAAGAGGGCTGTCAATGACTTATGTATCAACTCAGTGGCTTGTTTTATCTGCTACAACAAGTAGCAAAGGAATACATATCAAGTGCTACCACTACTGACACAAGACCAGCTGTTATACACCTACTTCCCCCATGGGATGTTTATCGTCATCAAACCTCCATCTTGGCTTATGCAACAAAACAGTTTTTCCCCCTACCGAGATGTTTTTGGTCAAAATTCCCCATTGGTTTTAATGAGGAATTTCATCTAAAAATAGCCTGATCAACTACTTCGGTGGAAATAGGAAAATCCCCATTCGACTGGAAAATTCAAGTAGAACGCAATCTCTGTGCTAAGGCACTTAAAAAAATGGGGAGAGTAGAGCACTTTGAGCAAATATAGAGAAATGGAGAACTTTGAGTATGGCGCACAGGGGATAAGGCACGCTGCAAGTGAGTTCTGTGGAACCCCCTGAAAATAAAGTGAAAATCAGCAGTCCAGTCAAGACAAAAACAAACAAAAAAAAACTATTGGAAGAAAGAACAAGTTCCCTGGAGGAAAGAGAGCCTGATAATGTACAGATTCTCAAATTCATCCAACACCAGTATCCCACAAAACAGCAGAGACGAGAGAGATCAGGGACGAAACATGGGACTTATTCTAGTAGTTTCTGAAGTTGTCATTGCTCAAGAAGCAGGATGAAAATGTGAGAAAAAACAGTATTGTCTATTGCAAATCACTTCTTCTAAACCACTTCTAAAAAAGTGACAAACCGCCCAGTTTAACAGCCAATCTGACCGGTTTGTACTTGCTTTAGAAGCGGAATGACCTGATGTGCTGCTAACTCCATCCCCAGTCAGTCTGACTTATGGGGTTTGCGCTCTTAGCCAAGCCCATATTTCAGACTCTGAGGGCCTCATGCAGTAAGCAGCGCAGTAAGCAGCGAAAAAATGCATTCGCCAGTTTAGCAATTAGCCATGTTTTTGGCGTGTTAAACTGGCTGTATGCTGTAAGGGGCGAATCCCTGGCGAATTAATTAGCCACCACCATTTGATGAAATGGCGTGTAACCGGTGGCGGGATGGCTGCCTAGCGAGAAACTGCCGAGAAGCCGTCCCCTGCCGAGTTGTGTTTGCAGCCGAGAGAGATCCGCTGCTCTCTCGGCGCAAACATCAGCACAATAAAAATTATTTTTAAAACAACTTTTATTCATAGTGTACATGTGCAGGGGGTCTCCGGAGCTGAACCGCATTGGTTTCAGGTCGGGGGACCCCCTGCTTCCCGAGATACAGGCCCCTTTATGAGGTGCCAGTATCCCTCTGCATTTAAAGGTCCCGATCACGTGACCGCGGCATGTAAACAAAGCAGAGGGATACCGGCACCCCCTAAAGGGGCCTGTATCTCGGGGAGCAGGGGGTCCCCGGACCTAAAACAAAAGCGCTTCAGCTCCGGAGACCCTCTGCACATCTACACTATGAGTAAAACACACATATCAATAAAGACTCATTCCTTACCTTACAGGGTATCTGCTACGGTAGCGAAGCAGCATGAATATTTATTTAATAATACTGTACAGTGAGCAGGGGGTCCCCCGAGCTGAACCACATCACTTTGTGGACCAGGGACCCCCTGCTTCCCGAGTTGCAGGCCCCGGTATGTGTGATCGGATGGGCAGTGTCGCCGCCATGTTTATAGCGTCCAATACGCTACGTGCCCGCAACAAACATGGCGTCCACACTGTAACCGATGCCCCAAACCGGGGCCTGTAACTCGGGAAGCAGGGGGTCTCTGAGCCACAAATAAATGCGGTTCAGCTCAGGGGGCCCCCTGCTCCCGCACAATATTATTAAAATACATTAATGCTGCTTCATTACCATAGCGGATAGCCGCTAAGGTAATGAAGGGGTTAACGCATAATAGCATGTTTATTGGGGACAAATTCCCCCAATAAACATAGCAGCAATACACAACATACAATACAGTAATGGGCACAATGACTATTAGCCACAAATGGATAATAGTGCAGTTGTCCATTTAAAATACATACACAACAATAAAGACATTAAATACATATAGCACTCACCCATGTGCGGCTGCCACGATGAAGGCCATCCTCATCTTCATCCTGCCCATGCACCATCCGCTTCTGCAAAACAGACATAAGAATTAAAACATCCAATGTAATGTCCCCATACCCCTTAATCACCATAGCGGTTATTAACCGCTACAGTAATTAAGGTGTTAACCCACCATCACCCACATACCCTCCCCCACTAACCCCCCCAACCACCCTCACCCACTACCCACAGGGGAGTCCTACCAAATACCCTTGGGGCCAATACCCCCTCCCCCAGCACATACAGTACAATAATGTGCCAAATAACTATTATCCACATAGGGATAATACATTATTTGGCCATTATTAAACACATTAAATACCGTAATAAAGTAAAGAAAATTGTACTAACCTTATCAATAAGAAGGCTCCGTCGCCAGCATCATCCTTGGGGTCCGTTGCCAAAATAATAAATAGCCAATACATCTCAATTACATTAACATACCAATGAACCCCTTAATCACCTTTTCGGGTACTAACCTGAAAGGTAATTAAGGGGTGAAGCCATCCTGCAATGGCAACACCACTTATGCATAACATCCTCAATGAATTAAAAAGCAATTTCCTACACAAATCTCATGTAATCATTCAATCTGAAGCCTCAAATGCCACTTAAAACATTGCATTTACAGTGTATACATGTAGCATAACATGTAAACTACATGTACACGCTGCAAATCAATGTTAACAATACAGTAATCCAACTCAACTAGCCTGACATCACAATAAGTATATTATGTAAGCAAATAAAGTCACCATCAATGAATTAACAGACATGAATTACATCCCTAAACAATTAAAATACCATCCATACCAATTACACAATTAACTATAGCTATCGTAACAGAGAACAAGTTCAAAACATACAAAAAAGGATACCAACAATTACAATATACTAAAGCAAGCCTCTCCATAACCTACAGTACAGCATAAAGCCCAAAACTTATATCTCTCTAATAATAAAATACATTTAACACACATCTATGCATAGCAGCATAGCCACAATCATTTACAATACAGAAAATCAAGCTTTAACAACACTATCATTTCTTACCCTGTATGTATATATCTCTCTAGACATACATACATACATACATACAGTGGCAAGAAATGATATGCATAAAAAAAAATGAAGACATGAAAAAACAAAAAAAAACACATTAACATTAAATAAATTTCTTTATTTAACTTACCATTACTTGCCCCCACCGACTCCCGTTGATCAGCTTACTCACGAACCAACCCACGAACAGGAACCCATAAAATAAAAACCCATAAAATAATAAACATTAAAATAATAAAACACGACAATCCAGGGGTCTTCTAGTTGTAATCCATCTTCATCTGTATTCTTCTACCTTCTTCCGGGGTCTTCTTGCCATCCGGTGCCACGCCCTGGTCTTCTTTCTTCAGAGGAGGTCCTTCCTCCTCGGCGTCTGGCTTCAAAATGAGACGACATAGGCTTTTAAAGGCCTATGACGTCACATTTTCGTCATATGGTTCCCACGGCCCTGATTGGGCCGTGAAAACCATGTGTTTTGGCCGATGTAAAAAAAATGATGACATCACTTAAAGGCAATGACAGCACAGCCAATCAGAATGGCTTTGCTGCAAATGCCTTTAAGATGACGTCATGAAAAGACACATGGCCGGACTCACATGGTACGGCAGCCAATCAGAGTGGGGGAAGTCTATCCCTACTCTGATTGGTTCAAGTACCATGTGACAGAGGCTTGGGGGAGAAAGGATGTGACGTAATTGAAAGCCTCTGTCACATGGTACTTGAACCACCAAGGGCCAAATACCCCCTTCACCCACCCCCGCAATCCACAATAAACCTGGCACGGCTGTTTAACCCCTTCATTACCTTAGCGGTTAACCGCTAAGGTAATGAAGTGGGCTTTAAATGTATTTTTCCTGCCTCGGATGCATGCCGGGGGGGTCCGGTGCTGATATTAATGGTATCAGCTCCGGAGACCCCCAGCATCAATCCCAGCCAGGAAAAAGGCCTGAATTTTTTCTAAGTGCCGATCCGCCACTCATCCGCTGCCTCTCAGCAGCAACTTGCCATCTTTTTCTTGCGTGGCTGATCCGCCAGCGAAATGGTATTCTAGAGAGGCGAATAGCTCCGCTTAACTACTCGCCTCTACTAGAATACAGGGTGGCTGAAAAAGTTGGATTTTTAGGCGGAAAGTGCCTTCTCGCCCCGCCACCGGCGAAAAAAAAAAAAACCGCCAGCAAAACAGGCGTTTTTTTAAAATCTCGCCACTTTCTGGCCCCTTTCTGAATACGGATAGGCTTTTTAGGCGGTATAGTGGCGAGAAGTGCCTTCCGCCGCTTACTGCATGAGGCCCTGAGTGTGACTTGCAATACCAATTTCGCCCTCCTTCAGGTGGTGTTAAAACAAATGTAGTTTTTAGAAGTGGTTTGCATAACGCAGCTACAAGAATAGCATTTGGGGGCAAAAATAATCGAGTTTGAGGGTTTTTCGACAAATTGATTTGAATTGTCAGAGCAAGAGTGAAACCGCTTAAAATAAAAAGCCATTTAGACACGGTTTGGATAAGGGTCTGGATAAGGCCTTACAGAATACCAAGGCATGCAATTCCGCTTCTAAGGCTGCGGCCAGGGTGAATTAGAGCGCGCTGGCGCTCGAGCTAGACGCTCATTTTACTTGTGGGATTTGTGGCCAGCCAGTTGCGCCTGAGCTGAGCATAGTACAGATGACCTTAGCCAGTACCAGTTAAGCTGTGAACTTGAGATCGAATCATTATTTTTCTAATATGTTTATGACGGAGCAACATAGTGTATGTTTAGCAGAAAGTTAACAGTACATCACTGTCATAATCACTATGACGTGAAGCTGACTTCTTGCTTGAGAAGGTTTCAGATTCATTATTTGAGTAGAGCTGAGATTGTTATGAGCAAGGCGCAATTTACATGACAGCATATTTAACAGAGACCATAAAGCAAAGAACGCAAATATTTTTTAAAGCATCATAACAACGTTGGGGATATTGAGTAGAGATATGCAAATGTTTACGAGTTTGGCTCTCAAACATTGGAGTGACATTAAGATTATGTATATTCAAAAACATATACACTCTCATTAGGTTCACCTATTTCCCACACACTGAAATACTTATTGTGGGACAACCAAATAGTGTCATATCTCACCAACAGACCTCATTGCCATATGCAAAGTCCATGCAAAATGCAAATTTAGTATGTAAAGGAGCAAGTAGAATATGTTAGCTCGTGTTGGTGTTATAATGAGAAAGAGAGACTGTGAGCAGTGAATAAAATCTGCATATCTCGCCGTATTCAATACGTCTATGCTGTGTTTGTTATATGAAGAAAAAACAGGGATGTAACCAATCCTTTAAAATGGGTCATGTTAATAAAAAAGGGTGCACACATAAAAAAAGAGGTGTGTTACCCTAACGCACCCTACATTGAAGTTCAATCACGGGGTAAAGTTGCTTTTTTAATAGTTCTATACCAAATTCACATATGTTGCTGCCTAACACCATCGTTGTCAGAAGGCCGAACAACATCACACATCAATGCATTTCAGCCCTTTAATCACTGATAGGAAAGTAGGAGCTCAATCGAAGTGAACTTCCTATCCACATACTATAATGTGGTATCATTCAGGGATTTTAATTGTATTACTGGCTATTTCATTACATGTCAAATCTATCTTCTCAGTTAATTCTTTGTTACTTTCTCTTTCCTTATCTTTAATTTTCTATTACACTTTTCATTGTAATTATTGCAGCCATGTTTCCTATCTTTGTGAAGGGGGTTCATAATAGCATTACCTTATCTAATGAATCCCCTTTGGTTTCTAGAAGCTTAGTCCCCTGACTTTAGAAAACGAATAAAGTCTTTAGTTTTCATACAGCGGCTTTACAACACTTGCTTAGCCGAATAAACGCCAAGTCTCCACTGCTTTGCAATCTCATCACTGTCGGATTTACCTACAGCTTGATCTCACTTGCAGAGAAATATCAGTATATTCCTAACACCAAGTGAATTACCGTATATCCTATTGCACACTATCTACAGCAGCTGGTAGTTGTTAGGCAGCAGATGTGCGGAGGGCTGGATCTTTTAAAATGTTTCATACAATTTAATACAATACAGCTAGACATGAAGAACAAAAAAAGAACTACAACTTTAATAGTTATATCAATTCCACTTGTTTTCATATTTGTTTACATTTTGTTTAAAATAAATATATATTTTTTAGTAATAATAAAACTAAATGACTGACAACCAAGACATAACAAGGGTGCCATTGCTATGCTTATGCGGGCTAAGTTATAAAGCTCTACATCTGATAAGGGAGCTTTACCTGAACTCATATAAGCCTTGAGTTCATATTGTGTGCCTTGGGTGCTTTTTAGCAATTTCTAGTAAGGAAAAGATTGATGCATTATTACCTTATATAACCTTATAGTGTGGTAAGTAGCATGCCACTGATAATATAAGTTACATTTTTAACACTGAAGCAATCCCAGAGTTCTGCCAAAAAACATAACAAAGGTTCCATCTGGTAACACATTGGAGTTTAATTAGAGCTGATAGCCCATGTTGGTTGTATTACTGGCTGGTGAATGAATATCTTCAGTGCCTTATTGCTAAATAATAAGTTAGACGCTGCTTTACTGATTATCTGGTCTCATAAAGTCCATGAGGACTAATCCATAATTGATAAACCTTATATCTAACAGGGGTTTCTTCCTGGAGAACACTGGCCAAAACAGTTTTTTGGAAATATTGAATGCTTTTGCGTTCACCTACTTTATATGAATGGGATACTCAATGGTAGAGATGGGCGAAAATGTTACAGTCATTTATATCCGCAAGTTCCTTTCAGCCACAGTTTAGTCTAAAAAAGGAGCGTGACTGCTGCTGCTGTTAATAAAAGAGGTTGTTGGTTCTGATCCTGTAACCACTTCGTCACAAGGTGCCTTAGACTTGTCAATATAGTTATTATGGAAATCCTTTTAGGAAGTGTGGGATATGTCATTTAAATATACTTTGCATATCTCTCAGGTATCTAAGGTGTGCTCCTTTTTGAGCACAGGTGTCTCTCCATATGTTATTCGGAGGGAGGTTTGAGGGGATATATATATCTATAGTGCTTGGTTGGAACTCTGTATAAAAAAAGTCCCTTGCTGACTCTCAATATTGGAGAAGAACAGATCGGACAGTGGATACTGATGCATCTGTCTAATTTTTTTTAATGCCTTCGGTTTTCCATGTGCGCATCGGCTTTTGGTCAAAACACGGTGGAGAATTGGCTGATCGGATTTTAACTGTTTCACCCATCTCTGCTCATGGTCATCCTGGTCTGATTCAGGAACAACATGATTTGAGAACCAGTGTACAGTATTATAGTAATACATCCCATTTCATGCAAATCAACACCAGCTCAACAGCTGCTATTTATCCGGGCCGATCTTTCTTTATTATACAAAATCTGCTAAAAGACCAGAAGATGGGAATATGAATCCAGTACTGGATCCTTATCAAACTTGTGATTGAAATTACCTGGCAGTTATTATAATAGTGGGCAATTATTTTTTGGTTCCAGATATAAAGGATTTAAACTGTTCTTACCTTTCCAAACAGCTTAAATAGTTTGTATGGAAGCTTAATTTATTTATTTATTTGTAACCCCTTCCCTCCCCCCTTGAGGGAGATTTAGTTCTGTTACCAGGTGTAGTGCTGGTCACCTGTTAGGCTTTCAGGATTCTGAGCTTCTGCCGTTGTTAGTGGGGATAAACAGGACAGGTTTACGGATCTGATTCTCTTACTCTTCGGTGCAGCACCTCCATCCAACAGGGCCTATCATGGGTAGGTGCAGTCCCTGCAGGAAACTTCTTTCCCTCCCCCTGAATAACTGCATCCTCAGGCAGGAGTAAAATAACTGGTGGTCTTTATTCTGCATACATGGCACACAGCACACATCTTGGATCCCTGGAGCCAACCCAAGGAGCCTGAGGCCCCAGGAGTCTCTCCTTGTCTCCCATACTCCCTGATGAAGTATGGGGTAGGTGCTTCCACTCCCCTGCGGGTGGGAACGCCTGAAACCAGGTCCCTGGCTCAGCACAGAACACCCCCCCACTCCCTCTGAAGGGAGAGGGCAGAACACACCTCCGAGGTGTGAGAGAGAACCTCTAAATGTAGACTGCAGACCCTTTCTGTTACCAGGGGAGGGTCCCATGTCTTAGTCCACATTTTCGGGAGGGACTATATACTCGTGGACATCAGGGTAGTTGGGTGCCCGAGGGCCCCTCAGTACTTTGGGGACTGCGTTTCAAGGTGGGATACAGAGTACCGGTGGGCATGGCCGTGCGTGGACTGGTTGTGGGGACATATGTGGTTCATGGTAATTCATGCAGTAAACTGTTATACATTTGTAGTGTGTGTTTCATTGCATGGGGTCTTGTAGCTTGGTTATCACACACTGTAGGATCCTGTACAAGTGGAGGCGCTATCCAGAGATGATCCAGGTACACCCCAGGCTCCCAGTAGCGGAGGCTCAGGCCTTCTGCGAGCCGCAGGTAAAAGCAGCACACACACTAGCCGCTATATCTCCTAGTGGGTGGGGGAAAGTGCACTACACTTATATACAGAGTTTTATATTGTTTGCTCCTTCTGTTCCAGATAGGCAAAGCAATATGCTGCAGCCTCGCCGCACCACACCCCACTTAATAATTTCCACATTTTTGCCACTTAAATATTTGGTAGGATCGGCACTACAGAGAATGTTTAAAGTGATCTGCTTCTGTTAGTAGATGCTTTAGTGGCTGAGTGATCTAATAAAATGTAATAGAGTTCCAATGTTATGTTGTTACAGTACAGTATATATAAGGATATCACTCTTAGGAGCATATAATAGCGTTCACTCCCATTGGCTTGAATAGGAGTGGGTGCAATAACCTGTACCAGCATTTGATGCATGTGCCATAAAAATACGTACAGTAGCAGGAAAGCAAGCACTGTATGCTGTACTCAATTATTTTATATACGTACCTTAATAAAAGTTAATATTTATTGCACTACCATTATCCATTGAGTTAATTGAGTGCAACATACAGTGCCTCTTTTCTTGCTACGTATATTTAACTCCTGTTTTGCACCGTTAACTTCTAACTTAATCTACTTTTCTCTTATTGAAAGCTGAGCAAGGATTGTTTCTCGCTTTCAGTATTACAGTATTATGTATGTGCCATTAGCAGGGGCGCAACCAGAAATTCCAGTTGAGGGGTGCAAAGTTTTTACCTGCTGGCACTCGTTCCGCAGCGTTATGACATCACAGTGTCATGATGTCGCCGCGTCACTTGCCAGCACGTTGTCATGGCAACACGTCACAATGTGCCGACACTTTGCCATGACTACCCAGCATCATAGGACGTCACAACGTCGATGGAGGAGGGCTGCTCTCTTCCCCCGCAATCAGTTTAATTGCTGCGGGGAAGAGCGCAAGGCCTCTGTAACCGCAAGTAAAGATAGTAAAAAAGTTAAATAGTGAAATTCTTCGGGGGGTATACCCTTGCACCCCCCACCCCCCCGGTTACGATACTGGCCATATAAACAAGATCTAAAATCTACATTAATGTAGAATGTCTCAAGTCCTTTGTCACTGAAAATATACTGTATAGCAATATATAGCTGGTAGAGATAGAGAAGGATTGTGCATTAATTAACAGAAAGAAACAACAAGAGCAAATCTTGATTACATCCCAGTGACACCTCAAATGCAGAATGGATATTTTTATTTTTCATTGATCACTATGATATTAGTTTCAAACAGAGTTTACATTAAAATAAAATATGAATACTGTAAGTTTTCTGGATGAAAGTTTCCTGTTTTTGTTACAGGCAACATAACAAAAAATGTTAGAATGTTAAGAAACACTTTGCATATTGTGACATAGTCCCAGGATAGTGGGCAGCTTTCTGTCTGATTTATAGAAGAAAGTGCAGACCTAGTATGGAAGTGATCTGCTCCATGGATTCACTGTCACTAAGGCTGGTAGATAGGAAATCCATACCAGACTTTACAATGGTTCTGGTTTCCCTCACCTGCTCTCCTAATTGAGGAACAGGAATATGTTGCAGTGGGGTTTGCTGCTTCGCTCTCTCTCTTAGAGCCTGGAGGCTGGGCGGAAACTGCTGCTCCCTAGTATCCAGTTCGGGGTAGATGCCACCCCCCCCCCCCACGTGTTGCAGCATCTTTGGCCCTATTGGGACGCTGTCCCCGTCTGACAGTTAAGGACTCAATATTATCTCTGTGTGTTATTTAAAGTTGGTAAATGGCTTACCCAGCCAACAATGCAGATAGGGATATGCATGTGAGTTAGACTCCTGACAGGAGTAGATGTTTCCTTTCATCGTTTATTTTGTTCTTAAAGTGACAGTGTTTAAAATGTTTAGTGTCACTAATGGAGAAATAAACCGCTGAAAGGTTGAGAGCTGAGTGCCCCATGTGTGTATACACGTGTTTGTCCCCCTTTTCTACAAACTAAGCCCTAGAAGACTGTGTTGGGAAGAGCCTTGGCAAACAGCAGCGCTGCATCAAGGGAGCCGTTTGTCACAATATCAATCCATTTAATTAAGCTGATTTAAAAAATAAATCTGTGACTGCAATTATTATGTAGTCCTAAAATAAAATATGTGACATTTTCTTAGCAGATAGGGGAAAAAAATCTAGGATACATATGTTTGCAGTTACTATGTTACCTTAACAATAGAGATAATTCCCTTTGTAATATTTATGTTGGATTCTGTTAAACTGTAGAAATAATTTAGAAAATGATTTGGTCATTGGTGCATGGCATGGTTCATTACTTTCACAGTTAACAGTGTGACATGGCATGCATTGACGTCCTTAAATGCCTCAAGCTGCACTTGGTATGACTCAGTTTTCATCAATTTAAAGTTATTGATGTTGGTTATTGAATATTCATTGTATATTAATGTCAGAGTGATGAATATTCAATGAGGCTGATGTCAAAAACGCACTTGACATGTAAACTGGATAACAGAGACAGTGTCCTCTATCGCCACATATCACTGGAGCTTGTCATTTATGGCATGGAAATATGATTATGTTTAGTATGTGATTGACATATCAACAGCAAATAATGCCCTTTATGTCTTTTATATGAACAATTTATCTTGTTTTATATAATATCTTATTTCATTGAATATAAATTGGAACTTTCGCTAAACCAAGCACAATCCAAAACACATGCTTTGTACTCCTTTGTCTTTGTGCAGTCCTTAAATTGAGAGACAGCACTAGTTTAATATTCACTATGACTACATACATTTGGCTTATATATCTGTATTATAAACATTGCTTTCCAATGCTGTGGAGATGTCAAGCTTCAAGGCCCAATCCAGTCTCATTTGGAGGTTTTAGACTACAACAATAGCATCTTGATGGAAAAGCTCAGTTAGCTATCAGCGAGACAGCATTGGAGCTTATCCAAGAGACTGTGTACCTGCATTCACAGGCTTCATAATTTTTGGTCAGACACCACTTGGAATTGGAACGCCTCGTCCAATTAATGCTCTACAGTGCAAAATACAAAGCGCAAAAGTCACGAGAAAATGTGCATTTGGTGGACCAGTCTGGGCCCCTTTAGAGCCTCCTGTGATGTCACACATGCTGCGGTCTTTGAAAATGCTGCCGCACTGCACCCGAGAAAGGGGGGGGGGGGGGGAGAGCAGAGACAACCAAAGAGTGCTACAGATTCAGAGCCACAAGCTTTTTACAGGAAAGCTGACTTTGACTGTCTGTTTGTGAGCGCATAAGACACTTGTTTACATCTATTGCCACATTTTATTAAAAGCTACTAGACTATTGGAGTTTTTGCCTGTAATTTGTGCCCAATACATTTTCAGTGTTTCCTATATATAACCCTGGGAGGAAATAAGAGGCCCCTTATAGAGATGCAACAGGATTCTCCAACAGATCCATTTTTTTCATGACTTTATGTGCAATTAGGAAAAAGGACTGAGTTTATAACTTTTATATGACATTTATTATTTATTTATTAAATGTTTTACCAGGAAGTAATATATTAGAGTTATCTCTCGTTTTTAAGTATGTCCTGGGCACAGTTATGATAATAATACATGGTTACATTAAGTGAACAGGGTTATACATTATATTTAAAGACATTTCATGAACAGTTAAAGATAATACATGCATGGCCACCGACAGGGGGGGAGAGCCAGGACAAGTGTCCCAGGCTGCAGGGGGTCCCGTCCGGCGTTGGAAGTTGGGCCTGGGCTCAACTGCTTTAACCAGATGCCAGTCCTCTCGTCGCCGTTGGTCACTGACTGTCCCATGCCTGGCCTCAATGATGTCGGCGCGCGCCGTAAGCAAGCTGGGCTCAGCTTCCGGCGTGCACCGGCGTGAGAGAGAGGTCGCGTCAGAAGCTCGGCGTGGGACAGTCAGTGAAGGAGGCCCGCAGCTGATAAGAGCTGGGCCCAGTAGTAAAGAGGACCGGCAGCCGGGCAAAGCAGTTGGGAGAGAGCCGGGGCAGCACAGGCCTGAGACCACCCCCAAGGTAGGTAAGTTTGTAGTTATTTATTTTTGATGTATTTGGGGCTGGGATTTTTTTATATGTATTTGGGGGGGGGGGGTTATGTATTTGTGGGGTGGGGGGGTTTGGTATGTATTTGCCGGGTAGGGGGTTGGTATGTATTTGGGGGAGTGGTTTTTTTGTATGTATTTGGGGGGGGGGTATGTTTTTGTGTATATATTTGGGATGGTAGGGAGGTTTGCATATATTTGGGGGGTGGGGATTTGTTTGTATATATTTGGGGGTTAGGGAAGTTTTTTTTGTAACTGTGGGGGAGTGTGGGGATTTTTGGTATGTATTTTGAGGGGGGGGGGGTTGTGTGTCTGTGTGTAGGGGGAGGGAATGAGTGTGAGGAGTGGGGTAATTTATGGAAAGGGAGGAGAGTGAGAGGAGAGAGGGGGTGTATAAGATACATGTGCGGAGGTACAACCAGATTTGGGGAAATTAAACCATAGCTTTTATTCAACCCGTCACTTTAAACAATGCAGGAAACACAAAATAAATAAATATCCAATCCCTTTGTAAGGACTAACTCACTTTCCCAGTCCCTCTCTGCAGCGCTGGGAGGACAAGCCTCTTTCCAACCTATAACCCCAAAGTCCTAAGAGGTACCTGTAAGCAGGGGGCCCTTTATGTCAGTCTCTGGGTTGGTGTCTGTTGAGGGGCGATCCTCTGGTGGGTACAGGGTCAGCTGTCTCATGGAATAGAGGTCTGGGTCCTGGTGTCTTGCTAGCAGCATAGACCTGTGCTCAAGACAATGGGGCCTAGTCTAGTAGCTTCGATAAGTGTTTCATTTGTAATGGCCAAATTAAAGTGGTAGTAACCGCTAAGGTAACGAACGGGTTAAATCCTCCCTCAACCCTCCCAGCAGGCATAAAAACCCACCACGCAGACATGTCACCTGGACTTTCACACCTTACAGAATTAGTGCCTAAGACTGTCTTTTGAAAAATTGAGAAGCCTCCTGCAAGACTAGTTTCTAGATTTCGCCAGGGCGATGCTGTTTGTTACTCAGTATGGATGCATCAGGGGCCACTTGGTGTTGCTCAGTTCTTATACGTCCATCTTCGTTGGTGTTGCATTAGCCCTTAACAGGACATTTTTATTCAGGAATTATTTGTTTTAATTGCTTTCACTGTTCACATTTATAGCATCTTAATGTTAGCAGTTATTAGTACAATACAAAAAAATAATAATACTCAATAAATAAAATGTCAAATAATATCCTTATGTAATGAGCAAAAGTAGGAGGTTGCGAATATGTGTGAGATGCTGAGGATGTGGGTGTATGTATAAGATGTAGTTCCAGACAGGGTTGTCCTGGTAACCTTGGAATGTTGTCCCTTGAAAGGGGAGGATGCTGAGGGGTCAGTTAAAGAGTCGGTTAGACACATGACTTGCACGGGGAGATATGTATAAATTGACATGGATGTGAGGAGTTGTAAATCAATTGTTTAAAGCTACAAGTACTGTGTGCATTTGAGAGAAAAAATAAGGTCTTATTCATGCAGTATCAGGTGACAGATACACAAAAAGTTGCTATGATACTTGGATGGAGTAGCCTTTTGAGAGATAAATTGTTGGCTTGATGAAGATTTAAATACAGCTGAAAAAGTATTTGAACAGCTCAGGAACTAGTTTGACACCAGAAGTGACAGGCACCTACATTTACTACACCTGATTCCAAATTTCATGCTGTATGTATGGGCCTAGAAATTCAAAAGCAACAGACTGTCGGTGAAAATGGCTCTATCAAATTCTGAAAAAAGCACTTAGTGAAAAATTGTGAATGCCACATGACTGCTTTCCATTACAACTCAAAATCCTCATGCGCAGGATTGCAGTCTTACTCCAGGTATTGGGGATCAAATTGCAAAAACAAATGAGATGTTAAATGGAGTTAAATAAAAATGGTGAAGTAACGACGAGGCAGACAATAACAATGTCACTCTCACAGCTGAAAAAGAGAAAGCGCAGCAGTCATTTTTTCTGGGGAGAAAACTAAACTTGGAAACTGCAACCACCAAGGAGGAAATTACGCCAGCATGCGGTGAAACACGAAACGCAAGTCCTGAGCCCTACTTGCAGAGAACTCAGTTGCTGTTCTGTCTATGAAAAGCAGAGTATTGGAGACATCTCTGTATGCAGCGAAACAAGAAGTGACGTCAATGGACATGACGTCAGAAGCTGGGGGAATCGAGCGTTCGGAGCCTCGAAGTCTGACAGTATCACCATCTGCTTCTGGAGACTTCTGCTGTGCTATTTTGCACTACCTGCCCGGTTTAGACTTTCTGTACAAAATGTGAGTGTGATTGCTACATGTTATGTGGTGTAATACATTGTACTTTTCAGCTATGTCCTGTCTTTTCTTTATCTGAACATGTCCTAAGGAAGCCACGTAAGAAGAAGACACTGGAGGTGAAAACAAGTAGATAACCAGTCCTTTTTAACCCTTTCTTACCTGCATTGGGTAAAATAATCTGCACCTTACCAATCCTATAACATTACGTTTTAATAGACTAAGCACACAGCCTATGTGAAGATTGGTTAACACACACATTCCCAGCTAGCTCAAACTACTACACCCACCACATCATGTATATATATATATATATATATGTCAAAAAGAGTGCTACGGAGCGTGGCAAATGTATACAACAAAAGACAGGGGTGCCCAATGCTATATCCAATTGACAAAACATATATGGGAATAAGTATAAAGTTTAAATACTTCAATATTAATAATAATTACTTGGATATTTAGTTAAACCCTTTGGCCAAAGCATCATAAGCCTGCATACCAACATCAAGGTATAACCAAATTAATGCAGGTCCTACACTACACTGTGAACCCTTCCCTTTACCTCTGTATGAGGGGAAAGAACCATAGTAGGTCCTGTTCTTGCAGCAAAGTGAAAAGACCGCCCAAGTTTAAAAGGTGAGGAGGAGTGAGCTCTGGGGGGAGGTGCCACCTACCTCCATACAACTGTTACCAGTCAGAAATTGATTAACACACATTCCCAGCTAGCTCAAACTCCTACACCCACCACATCATGAATATATATTTATGTCAAAAAGAGTGCTACTGAGCGTGGCAAATGTATACAAAAGACTGCCCAATGCTACATCCAAGTGACAGATTACAGAAGCCCCACGCTCTTCCCCAAAGTATTTAAATTTAAATTAGATCGTGCAAGGCCTCTGTAAGTTCCCTTACCTGATCTACGGCGGCTTCTGGCGCACCATGGCAATGTGGCGTCAAATTACATCGCAGGGTCACATGATGTCACTTTGCCATGGCAACGCAACGTAACATGACGTTGCGTTTTTAGAATCGCTGGTGACAAGGTAATGGGGGGCGCGAGCATGGTGGGAGAGCAGGCAGGGGGGCGCAGACTAAAAAGTTTGCGCACCCCTGAATTAAACAAATGCAATATACAACATGACATTTTTGCAAACAGCTCCCAGCAAAACAAATAACAAAAGGATGGCATTATGCACCTTACTACCAACTGAGACCCTGAGGAGGCCAATCTGTCATATTGATTTATAGCGGATAAAAATTTAAGCTATAATTATTTAAAGCCTACAATTATTTACTTTACAATATGCTGATGTTAAAGCATTTTATATTTTTTTCTTCTGTTCAGAAGCTTTTTATGAAAAGATCATTATATGTTATGTTAAGTTTATATGTTTTTGTATTAAGTTTTTTTAACCTTAGAACTGGTAAGCCTACATACAGTATATACTGTATTATATATGTTAGATATAGCTTTGTTAAATACTATTATTAGGTACGTATATATGAGGACATGTATATGTTAGTGGTGGTGAATGTGTAGCAGTAGAAGGTTGCGTATGTGCGTGAGATGCTGGGTATGTGTGTGTATGTGTATGATACTGGTCCAGTCAGGGTTGTCCTGGCAACCTTGGAATGTTGTCCCTTGAAAGGTGAGGATGCTGAGGTTTCATTTGAAGAATCAGTTAGAAACAGGACTCACACAGAGAGACATGTATACACTGACATGGATGCAAGAAGATGTAAATAAATTGTTTAAATTGTGAATTCAGGTGAAGGTGCCCTGCTTGTTATCTGGTGAATTTAAATAGATTTTTGGAACTGGTAAGGGGGGGGGGGGGGGGGACACTTATAATCACTTATAATCAGCTTTAGGCTTACCAGATTGATAAATGTGATAATACTATTCTTGTCTATAGAGAGGTTTTCATACAGTCTCTATGAATGAAATCTAACTTCACATTCAATTAAATATGTAGATATGTAGCACTTGAAACAGACTTCTTCACCATCTGATGTATACTGTAATATGAGAGGTACCCAAAGGAAACATTAACTTGTCCAATTGACCACCTTTTTGGATGTATGCCAGGAACCTGAAGAGCACATTCATTGTAGACTTCACTGTACTGTATTCTTCATGAACACGTAGGTCCCTAGATATCACTGTGAAAGCAGGAGTTCTATTTAAAAAGCAAGCATATCAACCTTGCATTCTAGCTCTCCTGTCTGACATTAGCTTAATATGCTCTAGTGAGCTCAGTAAGTTGTTGGGCATGGCAGACTAATGAACCCAGTCAACATGTTTATACAGGAGACACATTTAGCAGCTCAGATTTAGCGTGAAACAATTTTTTTTGCTACATAAATCATCCAATGCATACAGTTAACTCAATAAAAGGAAAACATTATTTTCCCATCTTAAAAAAATAAATATTCTCAAAAACATTAACTCACCTCACAATCTGAATTTGCCAGCCCATGTTTTAAAAATAAACTAATAAATACATACATAAAATATTGCCAAACAGATCCTGTACACTGGCCCTGTGCAAAGAAAACCATTGAGACATAAACTGGTTTTGAAACAAGGTCACCACTAATAATTATGTATTTTTATACTGATTGATTTTCATATTGATTCATTTCAAAGTGGGGCTCTAGTGGTGGTACACACAGATGACAGTATTTCCATATGACAAACATTACTCTGCTTTGAGTGGCAATTACTTATACAGTAATTTGTGATCAATTATAGCAAACAATGCAGCACTGAGAGACCAAGCACATCAGTGATGTTCAACATTCCTATAATAAATATGGAATCAGATTTGAACTGTTTTGCATACAGATGGTAAGTCCCATTGCAGAATGCAAAATGTCTTAAAGATGCCTTCCCAACCATAGTAGCATATTTAAGGAGTTAAGCCTGTTCTCGTACAAATACACCTATCTAATAAGAATTATGAAATATTTTAAAGTCATACATTCGTTTGGTTGTAAGCTGATATGTTGGGGGTTTAATTTGCTTTTTGATTCCTCCTTTTTTGTGATGTCCTTTTGCCATCTTTCTTCTTACTGGGCCTCTGCCCGGCTGGCTTGGGCATGGGGTAGAGAAAATGATTGTATGTGCTCATATTTAGAGTCCCGCTTTAGAAGAAAAACATTGTTGCAGAAACAGATCATGTTTAATTGGAGTATTATTGCATTTGAAATACTGCTTCCACAATCGATGCTTTCTTAATACACACACATTTTCATGATCTATACTGTACATTGTTTAAAAGGAAACAAAGCATTTTTATTAGGTACTTAAAAATAAAAAACGTTCGTGAGATAGCTCATTTATATTGCTGTTACTAGTTAAGACTATTCAGCCTTTAGACTTACCAACGTGTTTCTTTGGTAGCTATTGAAGGGTGTGTGAAGATGGCAGAGAAGAGCCACTGACCAAACATGGTACTCTGGGTCCGACTTCGCTCTGGCAAGCTCATCCACCCCGCTAACAGAATTGGCCTTCTATGGGCACCCCTCAGTTACAAATGGAAGACTTACAGTATGGTGTCATTTCAATGGTTACATTCCAGTGAGCAGATTTATATAGAAGAAAATAGAGACTATTCTTATACTCATTTGGTAGGATTTTTTGTTTTGTAAAATGTGCTGATTTCTCCTTCATTATCAAAATGTATTGCAATCTCCTTTTGCAGAAAAGGGTTAATGGACACATCCATATGCACTCAGAATATAGTTGGAACACACATATATATATAATCATGACATTAACATGCAAACTTTTTTTTTTACCAATCATTTGAATCTCAGTACTCTCTTCAGTAGAAATAATTTTGCAGTTTTTGGATCTGCAGTTCCTTTGGGGGGGAAGGGGAGCATACTAGCATACCTCCAAAGGATATCTATTTTGTTCATTGAAACCTTGAAAGGACTTCAAGCACAAAGTAATAATATATACACGAGGACTATAGATTACTGGTAGCAGGTGAGATGAAATAAAACACAGGTTTTCTGATACGCGCAAGGGCTACATATATGCAACTGGATATACTACTAATATACTATTAAATTGGATCTTGCACTGTTGCCGGATTTCGGATTAAATATGAAGTTCAAATTCTTAAAAATTCACCCGGATTGTATTCACTGACTGATTTCAATGAAACAGTTCAGCTTTTTTAGTACCCAATCTGCAGATGGATTTTGCTGGGGAGGACAGATTTGGTCTAAACCAGGGCTGTTAAACACGTGGCCTCGGGCGGCATGCGGCCCACATGTTCCCGCCATATGGCCCACAGCTGCTCTGCAAACATACCCTGCTCTCAAGCCCAGCTGTCACTGGAAGTTGTGTCCGGATGCTGGGCCTCCTCTTCCCCCTGCTGGTCCTCCTCTGCCCCCCTATGTTCCAGCCTTCACCCCCATTCATGTGCACCTCTGTACCCCACTGGTGTGCGCCAGAAGTAGAGGCTCCACAGCACCAGAGGCTCCCCCCAAGGTAAGGTGTGGGAAGGGGGTATTGTGTTTTTTGCGGGGAAGGAGGTATTTGTGGGAGAGGAGTTTTGTGGGGGTATTGTGGGGGTGGGTGTTTTGTGTTAGAGAGAGTGTATGAGAGAGTGTGTGTCAGAGAGTGTGTCAGAGAGAGAGAGAGCGAGAGTGTCAGAGAGAGGGTGTCGGAGAAAGAAACAAAGAGTGTCAGAAAGAGAGAGAGAGAGAGAGAAAGATAGTGTGTCTGACTCTCTCTCTGTCTCCCTCCCCCTCTCTCAGGGCCACTTACCGGGATTATGTTTCCTCTTCTTTAGATGGGGGAGAGCGGGGGATGGGGCTAGAGAGAAGGGATGGAGGAGGGGATGGGGGAGAGAGTTACCAGCGACGCTTACATATTTTTTATAAGAAAAGCTAGAGCGTACGTGTAGGTTAGTGACTATGTATTTTATTTTTTCCTGTTGCGGCCAGAGTCTTGCAGTCAGATTTTAGAATTGGCCCCCAAACTAATCTGAGTTTGACGGGCCCGATCTAAACAATCCGCGGAATGAAGGGAAACGGATTTGGACTGGTTTGCCCTTCTCTACTCTTCAGTAAGTTTACAACTGCTGGTGTTTAGTGAATACACAAATATATGTTTTGTTTAGTTCTATCACATGAAAGTGCCATTTCTCAACTATATTGATAGCAAAATATGGATGTCCAATGAATATGGACAATAGTCCAATGGAGGTTTTTTTTGTGTATTTTTGTGCATCTGCTCAAAAAACATGTAATAAGTATCCATGAATTGTTCATTTTTTTTTATTCTTCAGATAACCAGTTTTAGTTGTTTCACTCTGTCAGAAATTCTGCCCGCTCCCTTATTTTCTGATCTGCGTCTCCATCGATGGCAGGGAAGAATTTTGGTACACAGTTTTTAGCCTTGTTGCTATGGAAACCCACTGAGGTGCAGCTATGATTACTACTTATGATTTCTGGCTTGCATTGTTTTTGAATGCTCCATATTAATCACATCACAGGGATTAGGTATTGTCATAGGAAATAAAATGTAAGAGAGAATCTTATTGTCATTTTTCATTGTTACAGTTTTCAGTGGGTCACAGCAAATCTTGGCTTATTTGAAGTTGTCTTTATACGTAACAGCAATTTTATTGCAGCTATTTCTCATGACAGTAGGTATTACTTTTTATTCTCTAAAATAATTTTATTTCCCCTCATTAAATAGTTATTTTATTGATGTTCTGTATTAATATAAATCATTATTAGCTTTTACTTTTTTTTTTAGATCTTAATTGTCTGTTTCTCATTCAAGCCTGATGGCATTAAAGTCATTTAGGAAAAATGTATTGGGTGCAATAAATTGTGTTTTCCACTAGAGGAAGTGTTAACAGGGTTTAGAGTATATCTTCCTCCCAAGGTTCAAAATAAAGGGTAACCTCTCAGAATAAATGTGTAAATAGTACCCAGTGCCAAAGAGCATATCTTTACCATACAGGATATTCTCTTAGGTTAGGGACCTGGGAGGTTGACCCAATTGTCCATGCATTCCAATGAATGCAATGCAAACAATACTGGCCCCTAAAATGTATAGTGCGCAAACCTTGCCAAGCAAGTACAGCCTATTAAATAAATTCCATAGTAAAGGATATCACATATTTAGTAATATATCAAGTAAGGGGTTCAAATGTGTTTGAGAAAAGAGTGATACATACTGTACTATAAGTTCAGAACGTTAAGATGTGGAAGGATAGCTATGAAAGACAATACCAATTGCACAATGAACTATGGATGTTCCATGTAAATGACAGCTAAACACCTTAATCTCTCTTAGAAATCACTAAGCTTAAGAATATAACAGATGCTGCATCACCTGAACCCCTCTTGAGGACTGCATGTATACTTTTATTTATAAAGGGCCACCAATGTATGCCGTGCTTTACAAAGTCAATGTAACTGCTTTCCAGAGACTCAGAGGTTTTGCTATTCCTATGTTTTGTATATGTTGTGTAATAAGTAGTGCAAGGCAATGTTGTATTCTTCGTAGAGTTACTTTTTGAGTCCAGGGCACCAGATAAAGAAATGTGTATGTTGCTACTGTATAGAAGTCTAATGAAATCTCTAGAAATGACATAGGCATTGGCATACTCTAAAATGCTGCGAATAAGTGGGCAATAAAGCTGAAAGTTCTTAGAAGATCTACAGTACTATCAGTCATCAAGCTCCAATGTTGTTGCTGCCATTGTTTGTTCTTGGACATGAATGCCAGGCAGACAGGAAAAGGGATAAAGGATGAGTGGGGACACAAACTGGTGTTATTGGTTTTGCTTCTAAAAAATGTTTGTGCTTTGGATTTGGATTGTTAAAATCCGATATAACAATAAAAATGGGTAAAAATGTAAACCATTTCATTAAAATAAAAAATACATTGAAAAAAAAAATCCCCATCAGATTATGAGCCTTTCTTGGGTGTTGACTCGAATTTTACTCAGATTCAAAAACACGTTCTGTAGTTTGACATAGTTCAAATTGAACTCAATTCCTCAAAGAGCTTACAATCTAAGTGATCTACAATCTAACAATGATTCAGTGTTAATACTGCACTCTTCCATGCTTGCATAGTTTTTTTTATTATTCTAATGCAAGTTTATCTTTGACTTCCTGTACTGTATATAACCTTCAGAGTTGCTTGATCATTAAATATACATTTCCAGAGCCATTAGTAGTAGCACACTCTCCATTTGTAATTATGTTAATAGTTCAACGAGCATATGCATAAATAAAACAAGGAAGAAACATAATGGTGATTAAATGCAAAAATGTAAGAATATATATATATATATTTATTTATTCGGTACAAGCTATGAACAGAGATCAGGCAGAAGAGTGAGCAAGTCCTAAATCTTATTATGGTTCCCTGCAAAGTGAATTTGAGGTCTATATTCATACCTGAGCCCACCATTTGAGTAAACATGTGCAATACAAACCGTATTAATCGGTAGAGATGGGCCAACATTTTTTTTGTGGATTTGGATCCGCCTCGGATTGGCCGGTCCTTGATTGGGGAGGTGCCTGGGCGTTCATGAGCTGGATCATGGCAACTTTCTCAGCAGATGTGGCATTGCTCCCAAGGTCCACTAGTGCATGCATGACGTCCGCCGGCATACCGATCTCCGCTGTGGGTAGCAATGCATGACTCTCAGGGTTGTGAAGGGCTGGCCACCACCTCTGGGCTGCACAACGCCTTAGCTCCAGCCACTGAGCGCCTTACCTCGTAGGCCACCAAGTTGGTGACCAACTGTTTCTTGTTGTGGTTCCCGATGGTAATTCTGCACTCCTCGTATCAGAGTGCGATCTGGTCCTTGGTCCAGGACTGATACTTGGCCGACATCCTTGTAGTCTCACCCGTACGTTGACAACTACAGGGAATGGTAAGGAGTGTGTCTCAAAGTATCTGGAGTGTTTGTAACTCTGAGTTATGTGGTCATTAAAATTGAGACCGAACTCAGGATAGATATTCCTGGAAGAATATCTGTGTTGAGCAAAGCGATCCCACAGCTGCCCCCAGAAAGAAAAGCCTGTCATGGGAGACCAGGACAATTACACCAGGGATCAATACACTAGACAAAACTGCAGAGTTTAACATAAGTGAATTTATTAGAAAAAAAGATTCAACAAACTCCATGTACATACAGGTAAGACTCACACAAACTCACTGAACTCGGGTATCTGGGGCGAGAACCCAGTGTCGTAGTCCAGTCAGGGAGTGAGGGCTCACCTACGTTGGACCAATACGGAGCGAGGGGAGGTTCCAGGACAGACCAAAGGGGTGGGCTTAAGTTGAGCGGGGCCTTTGAATGGAACTATTGGAATTGCACCTAGAGGGCACAGTCCCGGTGACAGTTCCCCTTGCCCTCCCAATACCCCCTTAAGGGATAGGTGACTCAGAGTCTGGGCTGAAACAATGGTCTCCCTATAGGGAGCCCCATTCCCCACACCTGAGTCCATAGCCTGGTCTCACTTGACAATGTCCCAAGCAACTCACCTTATCTCGCCCAGGATCTCCTTTGTGTTGAGGCTGGATACCCAGCCTCTTCATAACAGACCACACTTTAAACCATTTAGCATATAGTTAACTCCTGATTCCTGAAGTGCTGGATAAAGGCTACAGAATATAATATCAGCCCAATGTGGGCACAGTACACAGATACAGGATTTGCACAATAAACTGTACATATATATAAATATTTAAATGCATCATATTATTGACATGTAGGGGTAGGCAGGCTTAACATTTATTTAGACAGCCAAATCTACCCCTACGATCACAAACATTACTGATCTACTCTCCCCAAGACTCCTCTCCTCATGTCCTCCTGGAACCTAACCTTCTATAATAGTCCCTCCTCCTTAAATACCCGTGCATTATGCTGGATCCCTATAGTAACGCAGGGTGGGGCCCACCATACAATAGCTATGTTAGTAACCCTTTAGGAGGGGGTTACACTCTCCCCTAACTAAACCCATTGTTGCCCCCAACATTGAATAGGTACACATTAACATTGTTAGAATACACATGCAGTATATACATTTGGGGCCTCATGCAGTAAGCCCCGATAAAATCTCTTCGGCAAGTGTGGCGGATAGGCCTTTTTTGGGCAATTTGCCCTCGCAGTATTCAGTAAGGGCCGAATCCATGCCGATCCCTGCCGAATCACTGCGAAAGCAAAACTGCCGATGAGCCTGTGCCGATACAGCCTGGCTCCCGATAAGCCTTCCGATAGGCCTTTTCTGCCGATAGATGTTTGCAGCAGAGAGAGACAAGCCGCTCTCTCAGCGCAAACATCGGCAAAAAATAAAGTATTTATAAACAACTTTTACTGATAGTGTACATGTGCAGGGGGTCTCCGGAGCTGAACCGCATTGGTTTCAGGTCCGGGGACCCCCTGCTTCCCGAGATACAGGCCCCTTTATGAGGTGCCGGTATCCCTCTGCATTTAAAGGTCCCGATCACGTGACCGCGGAATATAAACAAAGCAGAGGGATACCGGCACCCCCTAAAGGGGCCTGTATCTCGGGAAGCAGGGGGTCCCCGGACCTAAAACCAAAGCGGTTCAGCTCCGGAGACCCTCTGCACATCTACACTATCAGTAAAACACACATATCAATAAAGAGTCGTTCCTTACCTTTGCGGCTATGTGCTACGGTAACGAAGCAGCATGAATGTATTTTTAATAATAGTATACTGTGAGCAGGGGGTCCCCTGAGTTGAACCGCGTTGCTTTGTGGACCAAGGACCTCCTGCTTCCCGAGTTACAGGCCCCGGTAAGTGTCATCGGGTGGCAGTGTCGCCGCCATCTTTATTGCACCCCATTTGCGCCGTGTCCGCTATAAATATGGCGGCGACACTGGCACCGGTGCCCCAAACCGGGGCCTGTAACTCGGGAAGCAGGGGGTCTCTGAGCCACAAATCAATGCGGTTCAGCTCAGGGGACCCCCTGCTTCCACACAATATTATTAAAAATACATAAATGCTGCTTCATTACCATAGCGGATAGCCGCTAAGGCAATGAAGGGGTTAAGGCAGAATAGTATGTTTATTGGGGACATTTGCCCCCAATAAACATAGCAATAAACAACATACACCCCCTGTGTATTTGAAATACATAAACAGCAATAAATACATTAAATACATATAGTACTCACCACCCATGTCCGGCTGCCACGATGAAGGCCATCCTCCTCTTCATCCTGCCCATGGCCCCCTCCGCTGCTGCAAAACAGACACAAGAATGAAAACATCCAAAGTAATGTCCCCTAACCCCTTAATCACCATAGCGGTTATTAACCGCTACAGTCATTAAGGGGTTAACCCACACTCACCCACCACTCGGGATGCCTACATAGCCTCCCACACTAACCCCCACCCCGTGAGGCCTAACCACCCTCACCCACTACCCACAAGGGAGGCCTATATACACACATTGTGGAAGGAAATGACTACAGTCATTCATTATTCATCATATCCTTGAACTCTTCCTCTCTCCTTTTCTAGTGTGTATATATATGAATATGTATGTATGTATTTATCTGTATAAAAATGAGTATAGTGTATATTTAAACAATCACTGTGTATATATTGTTTGAGATGTGTCATGTGGCCAATCTAGCACATAACATTAGGGTAGTATAAAAAAACCCTGCTTCCCGAGTTACAGGCCCCGGTTTGGGGCACCGGTGCCAGTGTCGCCGCCATATTTATAGCTGACACGGCGCAAATGGGGTGCAATAAAGATGGCGGCGACACTGCCACCCAATGACAAATACCGGGGCCTGTAACTCGGGAAGCAGGAGGTCCCTGGTCCACAAAGCAATGCGGTTCAGCTCAGGGGACCCCCTGCTCACAGTACACTATTATTAAAAATACATTCATGCTGCTTCGTTACCGTAGCACATAGCCGCAAAGGTAAGGAACGACTCTTTATTGATATGTGTGTTTTACTGATAGTGTAGATGTGCAGAGGGTCTCCGGAGCTGAACCGCTTTGGTTTTAGGTCCGGGGACCCCCTGCTTCCCGAGATACAGGCCCCTTAAGGGGTGCCGGTTTCCCTCTGCTTTGTTTACATTCCACGGTCACGTGATCGGGACCTTTAAATGCAGAGGGATACCGGCACCTCATAAAGGGGCCTGTATCTTGGGAAGCAGGGGGTCCCCGGACCTGAAACCAATGCGGTTCAGCTCCGGAGACCCCCTGCACATGTACACTATCAGTAAAAGTTGTTTATAAATACTTTATTTTTTGCCGATGTTTGCGCTGAGAGAGCGGCTTGTATCTCTCTGCTGCAAACATCTATCGGCAGAAAAGGCCTATCAGAAGGCTTATCGGGAGCCAGGCTGTATCGGCACAGGCTCATCGGCAGTTTTGCTTTCGCAGTGATTCGGCAGGGATCAGCATGGATTCGGCCCTTACTGAATACTGCGAGGGCAAATCGCCAAAAAAAGGCCTATCCGCCACACTTGCCGAAGAGATTTTATCGGGGCTTACTGCATGACGCCCTAGGTGTATTAATTATAATTAGGGATTCTGGTTCTCTGTGTTTATTCATTTATTTTTAAATCTGTGTTTATTCAACTTCTATATGCAAAAATCTGTTTTTGTCTTTTGTTGAAATAATATATAATGATAAAGAAAATAGCAAAACAACAGTATACTTATATGTAACTTTTTTTTCTTTTAACAAATGTTTGTATCTGTGTGCTGGGGGCAGTGAGATGTTGGGGAAAGGGGATCTGTATGCCGGGGGGAGGGGATCTGTGTGCCAGGGGCAGGAAGATGTGGGGGCAAGGGGATCTGTATGTCGGGGGCTGGGGATCTGTGTGCTGGGGGCAGAGGTTGCAGTATCTGGTTGCATTAATCCTTCTCCTCCTGCTCCTGTTGGCTGTCCGGTGCTGCTGCTATATTCACATGGCGTGGTAAGCACACCATGTGAGGACATTCCTCCGATGAAAATCATTGGCGACTAAATTAAATTCTTCATTTTCCTGTCCTTGTCCATTTTAACCGGAAAAAAACCCATGATTGGTCTATGGTGTTTTATCATTTTTTTTTCTTTTTTCGGTTAAGACCAAAAACCGGAATCGCTAATTATATTAAAAAGTGACAACTTTTTACTTATTTTTTCCAAATGAGTGTCAGCAATATTCACCGTAACGAACTAGGACTATGTAATGATATATTAATGCAATTTTACAGTGAGTATCTGGAACTACTGCTTGCAAAAATCCATTGCTGATTTAAATTTCAGGAGAATGAAACAAATATGAACTAGTGCAAATCAATTTACTACTCAATTCCTAGCCAAAATGTGTATCACGGTTGTTGATTGTTCCCAGAGCTTCAATAAAAATCTAAACATCATATTTTAAATTGATGTTTACATCAATATACTGTACAGTAACTGGCAATAATGGATGTTAAAATGTTAACTGCGGAATAGAAATACCTGCCTTTATTTATCATATGCTAGTACAGCAGAGCTATGTGATGAAAATCATATTTTATATAAAGAAATAGACCAATGTATAAAGGAGTCCAGGGATGTTTTACACTGCAAAACTGGCTACCAGTCATATTAATATTTTAATATGAGTGGAAAGCCAAACAGAAAGAGTTGCTTTCTGAATGTATTACAGCATAGGTAGCTCATATTAAAAAACACATTCATGCATTGACATATAATACATAGCTTGAATTTGAATGGTATCATATATTTGTCTACGATACTGTTGAAATCTTAATGTGGATTTCATCAAAGATGTACATCTACTTACTGCCTAGCCATGATTAAAATGTTACTGTATCTCTAAAGAGTTTGGTCAAAGAAATTTAAAAAGTGGTATTTTAGTGTGCAGTTTATCTTAATACTGCTTTAATTTATAGTAAAAAAAAAAGTGAGGTGCAAAAGGTCAAATGAAGAAAGGTTGAAAAACCAATGACTGTCTTGTACATACAGTATTCATGTATAATTATCGACTGTAGGCTTATAGAAATAAGTCTTGGAAAATGGTTAATATTGTATTCTAGCAATCAGCAGACTGCTCTGAGGAGTGGTGACGTGATCACGGTTTACCAGAAGGCCTGTGGCACTCTGATGCTGCAGCCACTCCAGCAACCAAAGGGTTAAGACCCGCCCATGTGTAGGCTTAACCGTGGTCCAACCCATTGTGCCTCCTTCATTTCTTATATTCAGTGGCAAGCTACTGTTTGCCATTCTGCTTACTTGAAGAGGATCATACTGCGGTTGTTTGATGCTACGGGTATGCCTTGGGGATGGAAACAGGCCGCACTTATACCACTTATTATTCCAAAGGCATGGTGTCCTGTTCTACTGCCATGTTTTTGTACAATGATGAGTTACACAGTATTAGTAGCTATCACTAATTTATTTGCTTCAGCACATAGCCATACAATGTAATGTAGGTCTACTCCTACAGACAGATACCATCCTTTGTCCCTGTTTCTCCTCCAGACCCCACCTTTCTCCTTCTTCCATCTGGGAAGAGGGCTCAAGGGTGGTGCCCCTTGCTTCTGGTGTCAGGTGGCACAGGGGATGCTCTTTGCCTGCAGGACACTACATCTCCCCAGGACTTAAGAGAGGTACTGTCTTGTTCAGTCCATATACTCTAGGAGTCTTTGTGTTTTACTTGTGGTCTGCTGGCATCGTCACAACAGTGGGTCAGTGTGAGAGGGCTTTTCCGCATGGAGGGATCATTCTCCTTTTCATAATCAGACCATTGTATTTCTTCCAGATATTTCTGCTGAGGTGCTTTTGATGCTGATGTGTTGTTTCTTTTTAAGTGTGTGGAGTTTCTCGTGATTGTCTTTCCTTTCCGTTGTGCTGTGATTATGGTGACCTTTGTACATGATTTGATATTGTTTGTGGCCAAATGGGGCTGTTGTCTTGTGCGTCTGTGTTTGATCAATACTTTATCACCCTCCCAGAGGTCTCAATCAATCGCTGTCCTTCTGTTGTTTGCAAATCTCTTCGTCCGTTCTTTATATGTAGCATCTCTCTAGGTGCTCTAATGATCTGGTGGTGTTTCTTGTTGTAGTTGTGTAGGAGTCTTGTTCTGATCATTCTGCCAAATATAAGTTGTGATGGGAATTTGTTGGTGGTGCTGTGTAGTGTGTTCCTGTAGTCTCTGAGGACTTTACACAGTGCTTGTGGTATTGACTGATTCCCTAGCTGAGCTGTTTGAACTATCTTTCTGAGGGTGGTTATGAATCTCTCCACCATTCTATTTGCCTGTGGCCACAACAGCATTATTTTCCTGTTTCTGAAACCCATATAGTCAGCAAGTGGGGCGAACTCCATCCCATTGAATGGGGGACTGTTATCTGATTTTACTGTATGTGGTATTTTGCATGCTGTAAATATTTTGTCCAGAGCTGAGATGACTGCCGCTGCGACTGTCGAGGGTATGATCTCTCTTTCTGGGTATCTTGAGTATTTATCCATCACAACCATAATGTATTTTCTGGAGGTAAGTGGACCGAAGAAGTCAACTGCTACTTCTTGCCGGACATTATCTGGTAGTGGTAACATGGCTAGGGGTTCAGGTTGTGGGATGGGGTTTGTGCTCTGACACATGTGGCATGACCACAATGTATCCTCGACCATTCTGTCCAGGGACGGGAACTAGGCTTTTGTCAGCTATTTGTCTTCGTGGCTACTATGCCTCTGTGACTTTTGTGTGCGGCATTTGTCATAGTGTCTGTGAGATGATGATTCTGGTTCCTCTGATGACAATTCCGATGATGGAGATGGACGGCTCTGTGTGTATTTGCTTGTATGCTGTAAGGATTCTGCTCGATCCGTCTTACCCTCTTGCCTGTTTTGAATTCTTGTTGCTGACCCCAGACCGTGATCCCAACCTCGCTGCCTTCCACCTGCCCTGACCTCTGCTTGCCTCCTCGACTTTGCCCCTCTGCGCCAGCTCTGACCTCTGCCTGTCCTCTGGACTTGCAACTCTGCCGCCAGCCCTGACCCCTGCTTCCATACCGACTACAGATACTCTTACAGGACTCTGTCCCTGGGTTGTGGTTGGTTTATTTGCATTCCTACCTCAGCCCTGTGGGTCTGCCTCCTGATTTGAGATGAGTACCATCACATATGCCTTGAGTTCTTGCATGTTTATCCGTCCTTTGATTGTATGTACATTGTCAATGTGCCTCTGCCTCTGGTCCTGTGTTAGTTAGATCATCTTTGAAATGTTTCATCATCTCTGGATGCAGCTGCTACCTGAGCTAGTGTTTCTTGTTGTGGGGTGGCATGCTCCATGATGAAATTGATGTATTACTCGGCTATGGATTGAGGTGGTTTTGAACTGGGTAGTGGGTGTCATGATATGTAGTCTGCCGGGTTATATTCCTTTCCTGGTCTGCGAATAATCTTGAAGTCATATTCTTGCAGCCTCAATTCCCATCGCTCTATTCTTGGTGGCATTTTTGATCTTGGATTTCCTTATATGGTGAGTCTGTGGTAATTGTGAATGACTTTGCCATACAAGAACATACTGTATGATGGTGTTCAGACGCCCATACCACTGCCAGGCTCTGCGTTTCAGATTGTGTGTATGTACGTGAGACTTCGACTGGCATATAATTTGATTTTTCTTGGTGTGCCCTTCCAGGTCGAGGTTGTGCTAATATTGCATCCAATCCTACTGGACTGCCATCTACTACTAACTCTGTGCATAGTATTGGATCAAAGTAGGCCATGACCTCAGCTCTGGCTATGTTAAGTTATATGTTTTCAAATGCCTCTTGGCATGCTTGAGACCAGATGTATGTCTTCCCTTGTCTGGTGAGTTCCCTCAGCGGGGTGCCGACAGTGGCATAGTCCTGCATGTATCTAGCGCAATAGCTGGCCAAGCCAAGAAACCATCGCAATGTATTGATGTCCTTAGGTGCCGGGGTGAAGGCAATTGCTGTCACTTTGGTTGGGTCTGGTTTTATGCATCCAGCCGAGAAAATATATCCATAGAATTGTCGTTGTGATTTACTGAATTCATACTTTTGTGAATGTAAAGTTAAGCTAGCATTTTTTAGTGCTTCACATACCTGTTTCAGTTTTGCATCATGTTCTTTTTTCATTTTCCCAAAAATCATAATATTGTCACTGTAATTGAAACAGTGTGGGATGTGGCCGATCACCTTACGAATAGACTCATGGAATATTTCTGCGGCTGAGAACATGTCAAAGCATAGTCTCTTATATCTGAATAGACCTAAGTGGGTGGTGAAAGTGGTAATAAATCTGGACTCATTGTCCCATTGTCGTCGTACAGCAGAGACTGCGACTATTCTAACACAAACCAGTGGCAATCGCCAAAAAGACCCAGGTACACCCAGGTAGGTCTGTTCTGCTACCATGTGTTTGTACAATGAGGAGGTACACATTAGTAGTAACTATCTCTAATTATTTACTTCAGTACATAGCCATACAATGTAATGTATCTGTAGCTCTGCTCCTGCACACACATTATTTACTTCTCCTGTCCTTGTTCCTTCTCTAGTCCCCTCCTTTCTCCTTCCTCCTTCTTGTAGGAGGGGTCAAGTGTGCTGCCCCTTACTTGTGGTGTCAGGTTGCGCAGGGAACGCTCTTTGCCTGCAGGACACTACACATGTCATGCTTTCTATGATCTAAATTATCTATTAAAATTCTCTGTGGACAGTTCATATGCTAAGATGGAGCAGTATAATGCATAACTCCTCTATGATGGTATGTGTACTTCAGACACAGGTAAGTGTCTTGTTGTTCTGACCTTGGGTGTGTTCATCGTCTGTTACTTCAGACTCTTCTGCATAGACTAATTACAGTAGTCAATTAATAACACTGTATAGTAATTAGGCCTCCACCTTGCCAGTGAGATAGGCTGTAAGCCCCGCTGAATCCTTATTTGTGCACTGCGTGAAGCCAAATGACTCTCTGGCCAGGATTCACTGAGCCGTGATGCGGGATATCACAACCCCATCAGTTGCTAACTGACATTCAAAGTCCATAGTAGTTAACACCGGATCAGTGTGCGATCCTGCGCATTGCTGCCTCGAGAATTCAGACCAGACAGCTCAGAGCTAGTTGCTCTTCTGTTGGCTCAGAGTGGTTTGCTCTGCTGCTGCTTAAATTTGATAGTTCTGCTCTTGCTCAGAGCTATGTACTCTGCTGTTTAAAATGGTGTACTTCCCTGTGGCTCAGAGCTGTTTGCTTTGCTGTGTCTCAGATGATTGTTCTGCTGTTGCCTGGACCTGTTTACTCGGCTGTTGCTCAGAGCGGTTTTCTTTGCTGTTGTTCGGAGCTATTTGCTCTGCTGTTGCTTGGAGCAGATTCCTCTGCTGTTGCTTTGAGTGGATTACTCTGCTGTTCAGAGCAGATTGCTCTGCTGTTCCTTGGAGCAGATTGCTCTTCTGTTGCTTGGACCAGATTGCTCTGTTGCTGCTTGGAGCAGATTGCTCTGCAGTTGCTTGGAGCGGATTGCTCTGCTGTTGTTCGGAGCAGATTGCTCTGCTGTTGTTCGGAGCAGATTGCTCTGCTGTTCCGCAGTGCAGAAGTTGTTGCTTAGTGAGTAAAGGCACTAACTTTAAAAACAATAACACTGATTTTGAAGCATGGGAGTCTGATTTGAATCCTAGTGTCAGTCTTGTGACCTTGGGCAAGTCCCTTTTATCTACCTGTCCTCAGGCACCAAAATTAGATTATACAACAGACGACAGAGAAGCCCAATGCTACATCCAACATGACAGAAATACACAGTTAAATACTTATATATTCTCTTGAAATAGGGTCATTTAGTTTAACCCTTTGGCCAAAGCGTTGTAAGCCTGCGAGCCACGACTTGCCATGCAATGCTAAACTAAATGACCCTATTTGAAGAGAATATATAAGTATTTTACTGTGTATTTCTGTCATGTTGGATGTAGCATTGGGCTTCTCTGTCGTCTGTTGTATACATATGCCACACTCAATAGCACTCCATTTTGACACATATACATATATATATATTTTGTGGGGGCTCAGGGGTTCCCAAAAAGAGCTTACTGGGGTTCTGTGTTTTGTTAACCAAAATTAGATTGTCAGCTCTTCGGGACAGGGACTCGTGCCTGCAAAAAAATCCATATACAGTGCTGCATATACTGTCAGCGCTATATAAGAAATAATCAAATAAAGTAGAATATAATCATTAAACCCTACAAATAATGAACAGGTATATTGCATGTGGACATTTATTTGCTGGAAACATAATAACTACATTGCCAGCTCATTACAGCAGATATCACATTCCTGTCAGCAACTTCATTGTCACAATTATTTTCCAAAAAGTGTATGGATTCAGTAAGAAATAAATATACAATTCTTTAATGCCTCTATAGAACTATCAAGCGTAAAAAATGTTATGCTGCTGGAGTTTTAATTAAACATGAATAAATATTTAATGAAGGAACAAGAGCCGAGTGTATTATGAATTACATTTGAAGAAGAGAGGCCTGATAAATTATAAATATATGAATGTTTTTTTTTTTTAACAGTTTATCTTCATCATAAAACTGGGAAAGACATTAGGATGAGCAAACTTATTAGTAGACTTAAAATTTGCAGATGCCAGTTGAATAAACTGAGTTTTAACACAATGGAACCACAATAGTATTGTAATTTTGTAAGCACAAGGGAGATTACACAATTTAGTTAACACTGCAAACTGCATGGAACTAAATGAACTACTACAAACAAGCTCTATGAACCAGCTGTATTACAATACTATACTGTATTACACATACTGTTTGACAATGCTATATTTGTCTTTAAATAAAAAATAGAATAAGAGACACAGAATATGCTGCTATTGCTGCATGCTCGTAGCAGCACACAATTAGACATAAATAATTTTGCAGCCACTATGACTTATGAGATGTGACTGTAAATCCACATCCTATCCCCCCCACCCCACCCCACCCCCCACAACCTCAAAATACGTCTAATTATAATGGCAAGAGGAACAAAGCTTTGTGCAAAATTACTGAGCAAAGCACCTTATTTAAAAAGAAATAGTAATCCAAACAATAGCAAAATCAGCGGTCATTGTCATGTTAATAATGAAAACTACAACCATTAGTGTGGTGTAGAAGGAAATCTCTATAGTCTGCAGTTGTGGTTGCAGTTAGTTCAAAGAAGATGCTAAAGGTTGAAGCAGCATGATGAGATTTTATAAATGTATCAACCTTTGCCTGGAAGTTAGGCCTCCAACTGAACCTATTTATCAGGGTCAATAATTGTTTTGGATCCTGGAAGAACAGCTGTTCCTATTAAACAGAAACTATTTTTGCGTGTGGTAAGCTGCACACAGTAGGTTAGGGGACATCCATAGGAGTTGCTTTGAAGTACCCCCATCCAGCACCAGTAGAGGAACTACTGAGCTTTCAAAAGAACTATTCATCTCAAGGGCAATACAAATAACATGAGGGTCATCACTAAAGGTTGGAGGAAAGATATTATGGAAGTAAAGAGAGTATGTATACAAGAGAAAAGGAACCTAGTAAATAAGCACTCTATCACAACTGAATGTATAGTTATATTTGTTAAAATACTTTATTGATGAACAATGAATAAAAAAAGGGGGGTTAAAATAAAATTATATAATCAAACAGCACGTGACTGTGTCCTTTGTGACCTAACTATGGGTAGTTGGGTTGGTTGTACATAGGGAGATCCCTGATTGATATTCAGGATCTGATGCTATACTGATAGCTGCCTATAGATATAGGAAAGGGGCCGTAGTAGGACCACTATGTAGATGAAGTTTTGTCTCAATATAAATGTATCAGGGCGTGTATTTTGGCGCGCTGTGATAGTGGACTTTATGTGGTATGTACATTAATACATCCAGGCATGATGTGCGGAGATAGAACTAGTATGTGTGACTACCTGTATTAAATGATTAAGTGTTGAGCTAGAGGGAAACCTCAGTCACGCTGCTGAGCAAAGTATCAATCTGTGAGGATAACCCCAGAGTGAAACACTGACTAGGATACTGCCCCATGAGCCGTTTGGCCACAATTGATGACAACATATGCTCAGTAAATAAGTAAGTGATGTAGACCTTCAATAAGGTGCCAACATCTAACGTAGTTTATGTGTACTGTGGCTAGGCTGTTAGACAGATGCAGGGGATAGTGATAAATCCTCAAGGATGGTGTAGTCAAATCCTATATCTCCAAAAGGGGAGGTAATAGGTCTATGATAACAACCTTCACAGCCCTAACGAGGGAATAGTAGGGCAGAAAGGTACAGTGTTGACACTGAGAGGTTAAATCTAAAAAGTATTTGGCATGGATGAAGCACTAGCGAGAACCTCCGCAATACTTAAGTTGCATGTGGTGCATAATAGGTAATACGTAAGCACCATGCGCAGGATATAATAAACGTATTGGAGTGATTCTGAGATCGGCATGTAACTCGTAGGTGTACAATACAGGCTCCGGTTAAACTGATGATATTGAACGAGCACTGACTCCTGCCGGAGAATGTATCTCAGTTGCCGGTATATAGCAGCTGATGTAAGCGGTTTCGCAGACCAGAGGTAAGTGTCGTGTAGTGGGGTTAATATAGACCCCTAGCCCACGTAAATCCCTCACCCCTTAAGTGACAGGATGAGAAGGTGGGCAGATTGGTATAAGATAACAGCCACAGCGTTTCAGGGGATATGTAGCCCCTAGAAGTACTAATGGCTTGAGTATGCAGTGTAATATAATTGTCCAATTAGGACAATCATAGGTAGTAAATATACCTAATCACGCCTCAAATAGTAAGGTACCACTCGAGAAACAACAGAATAGCTTCGTTAGTGCTTCTTAAAAATGCAGATACTAGCAGCTGATTGACATGAATCGTCAGTAAGAGGTAAGTATCGTGAGGTGAGGTCTGTGTAGACCCGTACCCACCCGCACCCCACTCGGCAGAACAGAGTGTGGAATAACACAAGAACAGGTAGAACACATCTATGTTAAATTAGCACCGCATGGTCCCCTATATCAGCGCTGATCATTAGTATATCAGCGCTGATATGCTCGAGGGCATGCCTAACTAGATAGTGGGCTAATGAACGGCCCCTAAGGGCAAAGAGATCCTGCAATGAGGATTATAACTTGCAAGATTTAAGTAACAATCACACGGAGGTCGCTGATAGTGTAGTAGCTTGAAACAATATCCATGCAATGCTACAGTACATTCAAATGAAGAGCTTCCCGTGTGTGTAGGAGGTATGTGGCCACGATTCATGTCAATCAGCTGCTAGTAACGGCATTTTTAAGAAGCACTAACGGCGCTATTCTGTTGTTTCTCGAGTGGTACCTTACTATTTGAGCCGTGATTAGGTATATTTACTACCTATGATTGTCCTAATTGGACAATTATATTACACTGCATACTCAGGCCATTAGTACTTCTAGGGCTACATATCCCCTGAAACGCTGTGGCTTTTATGTTATACCAATCTGCCCACCTTCTCATCCTGTCACTTAAGGGGTGAGGGATTTACGTGGGCTAGGGGTCTATATTAACCCCACTACACGACACTTACCTCTGGTCTGCGAAACCGCTTACATCAGCTGCTATATACCAGCAACTGAGATACATTCTCCGGCAGGAGTCAGTGCTCGTTCTATATCATCAGTTTAACCGGAGCCTGTATTGTACACCTACGAGTTACATGCCAATCTCAGAATCACTCCAATACGTTTATTATATCCTGCGCATGGTGCTTACGTATTACCTATTATGCACCACATGCAGCTTAAGTATTGCGGAAGTTCTCGCTAGTGCTTCATCCATGCCAAATACTTTTTAGATTTAACCTCTCAGTGTCAACACTAATTCCCCCCCTTATGATACATCATTGAATAATGTTTCACTGTGGTTTTTTGTTTGCCTCTAGATCAAAAAACTGTTAATACAAATATAGGATATGTATCTGTCATCTGAATTGGAGATAGATTGAACTTGATGGACCTACTGTATGTATTTTCAACTTCATCTACAATGTAACTATGTAACTATGTAAAGTGGTACCTATTTGTATATCCAAAATGATGGAGAGTCACCTAACATGTCTCAAATATTGCGATTTTGTCAGGTTGTTGATTTCAGTATTTTTAACTACATCTCCATTCTAAAAGAATTAACGTAGCAGTTTATTAATTACTTCAGATGTGCGAGCGTATGTAGTACAAAGCTATCTTTCAACTGAATTGAAGATGCCCGTGGGGAAGCATCCACATTTTTGTGCACCAGCATTGACTTCATTACAGTCGATCAGGAATGTGAATGCTGCCCACCATATTTTATCCACCAATAGGTAGTGTGATATAGAACAGAGCACAGTAAATGTTATTGGAATTGAAGAATATCATTATAGCTCAAATGTAGTTCAAAGCAGTATTGGTCCTGGAGAGGTTTAGTTGTAGGCTGTGATACTTTTTAGTGGATCAACATGAGGGATCCTCATTGATAAGATTATAGTGTACAGAGCTTTCAAAACTATTGGTTTATAAAGCTCTGTCAGGGCTTGTGCAAGGGTATTCTGCACGCTAGGTGAACCTTCAGCCCTGAGCCTCCCTCACCCCCTGCCCCCACTATTGAACGTTTAGATTTGTTTTTCAAACGCTATAGCCACATTCTATCTCACCCCCTCCTCTTCCTCTCACCCCCTCTTCCTCTCACCCTCCCTCCTCTTCCTCTCACCCTCCCTCCTCTTCCTCTCCCTCCTCATCTCACCTCTCACCCTTCCTGGTTTCGTTGGAGGAGTGTAACGTTGCTAACTGCAAGACCGGATATGAACCCGCAGAGCAGAGGTAAAGAGTAGTACACCGACCTTGGCCTGGGATCTGAGGCCTGGGATGCAGGGATAGTCAAGTCCAATTCTGGTCTTGAGGCAGGCGCCAGGCAGGGATAGTCAAGTCCAATTCTGGGGTCGAGACAGGTGGCAGGCAGAGGTGACTGTGACAAAAAAAATAGTACTTAGGCGCACTAATATAGAGTGTAGGGGAAAATGATGTGTTGTTAAACAATGTTAAATCATAAAGAAAGTATAAAGAAGGTATAAATTGTGCACTAATAAATATTCATGTGGAATAAAGTGCAAGTGCAGGTCCAAATAATAAAGTGAAAAAATCGCAGCTCAACCCTATGGAGAAAGGTCCAAATTTCTTCTATAGACGGATGTACTGGAAGGTTTGAGGAGCTCAGGTATCACCATATGAAAATGAAGCAGATAAAGACTACATAGCGCAATATGCTTCAATTGGGTCTCAAATAGTAGGAATTCAATAGAATGGGGACTCACATTTTCTTTATTTAAAACCAGCATGTACCATTTAAGTGCACTGTTATTTGTATTATTACACTTTACTTATTATACACAGTTCGCACTATGGTTATTTTTCTTCTTCATTGAGAGCATTGAGAGTACCCTCACAGACCCTGACCATCCCCTGAACCTATAAGTGGAGCGGTAAGATTCAGAGCCACATTCAGGGTGGGTTATGCTGTTTTCTATCTGAGGAAATGAACATCACACCCAGAGCTTAACCATCTCCTAAACTAGGAAGTGAAGCTTGATGATCCAGAGCCACATTTATTGTGGGATATGCTGGTTTTAAATTAAGAAAATGTAAGTCCCCATTCTATTGAATTTCATTTCATTTTCATATGGTGATACCCGCGCTCCCCAAATCTTCCAGTACATCCGTCGGCAGGTAGAGGTGGTCAGGACCAGGCAGAGGTCAAGCACAAGCTGGTAATCATAGAGGCAAAGACAGAGCTCAAGCAGAACAAGGTACAGAGTACTTTGCACAAGAAATGTGAGGGAGGAACTGCCTGCTATTTAAAGGCCAGAAGCAGCTGCTGGCAATGAGAGCCAGAGAGAGGCTGACTTCCTGTCAGAAAGTGAGGAGCAGGAATTGCCAGGAAGCAAGATGGCCATGAAAGTGTCAGGGAGGGTGAGAGGTCACTCCCTGTCGGCAGCCATCTTAGGTATCCAGACAGATTCCTTATAAGGAGGACCACAGAAGAGGAGGACCACAAGAGTACAGCAGTGCAGCAGCAGAGGAAGGCAGTGGAAGAGGAAGGCAGCGGGAGAAGAGGATGGAGGACCACCAGAGCAGGGTGGCAGAGGAGGAGGACAGCCAGGGAGGAGTGTGCTGTAGCAGTGGCAGACACCAGAAGTCAGTGAAGATTTCTGTATCAGACCACTGGCGTTGTCTCCTCCCTGGCAGTTCTCTGCCGCCCTGCTTTTCTCCTACTGTCCAACTCCTCTGCCGCCCTGCTCTGGTGGTCCTCCATTCTCTTCTCCCGCTGCCCTCCTTTGCCACCGCTCTGCTCTGGTCCTACAGTCCTCCTCTCCCACTGCCCGCCTCTGCTGCTGCTCTGCATTCACCTTGGTCCTCTTCTGTTGCTCCGGCCGCCCACAAAAATGTGCCACCCTAGGCGACTGCCTGGATTGCCTAGTGTTTGCACCGACCCTGAGCTCCATACACTATAATTTATCTATGGGGAGCTCTCATGATGGTCCGTTAGAAGGTATCGCAATCTGCAAGGATACTAATGTAGCTCAAACAAACAACTGATCAAACAATTTGACAAATTACACTCAATGTAAAAGTTATTCAAGATTTTAAATTGTGAAAATGTTACTAGCTCTTCTACAGTATTTGAATCGAACAGTCAGTGTGAGTGGTATCACACCAAATTAACTGATATAACACAAAAATAATATTAAACACATTTTTATGTGACAAATAAATGCAATAAGAGCTGAATGTTCTAGAACAACTCTTGATACAAGCAGACTACAAATAAATACTACTGAATCAGAATGAGGTTTTTATTGAACGTATAAAATAATTTACCTAAATATAAGGGATGGTGAATCAATGCTAAAGTAGTAAATCTATATGCTTGATATTTCTAAATCTAGTTAAAGTGCTATTCTTGTGATCTGCCCTTTGATTTTCAGCTCTCTCAGGTAGATACAGTATCTTTGCTCACACAGTCCAATTTTGCATAGATCCACTCATAATAAACTTTGTTCAAAATATTATAGCCGTTGGGGACTTACTGTATATGTGACTAATAAACCTTACAATTACAAAGAAAAATAACCCAGCAACTTCTGAGATTGAACTGATACATACTGTAGGTGAGGAGAAAAGTTGCATCACAGTCTGCGCTCAGGGGAAAGTTACATAAAGAATGGAAGGAGAAATCCTTAAATAGTGTACATGCCCTGCCCTTGAATTCGTGTTACAGTATGTACATAATCATATAATCTTAAAGCAGCAGTTCAAGCAATATCCTACACATAGTTCTGTACTATGAGAAAATACTTGTAGCATTTAAAAAACAAAGAATGTTTTAAAGACATTTTTAATGTTTCTAATGTAGGAAGCATTTCCAAAGTGACAGCTCCCTTCCCCTTCTGACTCTTGAGCCCCGCCCTCTCTCTAGCAATATGCTGCCAATACCACTCCTCTCCTTCACCTCTGAAGGGATGGTAAATGCTTCTGGCTGTATTCCACTGATTGTGTAGCAGGAAGCAGGATGCAGGAACTGACGTCTGTGCTTCTGGAGATTGAGCTGCTTGGCCTCCGTAGTTTCCTGTACCACGTGACCCTATATGTATTTCATCCGTCTCAGCGGATCCCCTGATGAAATCCGCTGAGACGGATGAAATACGTATAGGGTCACGTGGTACAGGAAACTACGGAGGCCAAGCAGCTCAAGCTCCAGAAGCACAGACGTCAGTTCCTGCATCCTGCTTCCTGCTACACAATCAGTATAATACAGCCAGAAGCATTTACCATCCCTTCAGAGGTGAAGGAGAGGAGTGGTATTGGCAGCATATTGCACAGCAGAGCAGATGCACAACAGCTACAATTGTATGCAGATGAAAGACCTCTGAGACTTGGACGTCAGCGTGGTGCATGGGCTTGTCCCATAAATTGCTCATTTTAATCTGACAAAGTGTGATTGCACTATTTGGATCACTCTCTTGCATAGCTATAAATACATTAATACATGCGCGGAAGGCGGAAGCAGCAGCAAGGAGGTCGGCGAACGGGAGAGAGACCAGGCTGTGCACAAGTCTGGGCAAACCACCCGATTTTCACCCACATCGCTGCACTACCATCCTACCAATTGGGACAGACTCCACGCGGACACCTAACCACCTGGGAGGAAGTCCGGCAGAGACTGAAAACTTCTCCTTTCTATGCCATTTTTTAATGGCCGCTTGTGAGTTGGCAATCTCTTTTTTAATCAATTTTGTTCAATAAACAGTATTATACTATGTTTTCCCTGTCTTCCCCCTTTTCCTGAGGTCACACTAAGAAGCACACACTACACCCAAGGTGGATTCTGGTGTTTCAATGTAAGTGTGCCTCCTATACATCTCATTCCCAGTATACTACTGTGATTTAACCTTTCCTGATTGCGGTCCCTCTGTCTGTTTGATATTGCATGTGTCCTGGAAATCTGAGTGAAACACCGCGCCGGAGGATCCCCCCCCCCCTTCTTTTCTGTGACAAATACAGAGGTTGGTGAATCACCTCTGAAAGAAACTCTGGCAGCAGGACTACACTCTATGAGGGACTGAAACTTTGAATCCATTTTAACATGGTTGGCGCAGTTATTTTATTTTTCCTTGAGATTGTTACATGAAAGTTTTTATCAGTTTGTGATTTAATATTAAATGCATTTCTCTGCAAGTCACAATAATGTGAGAGTTGAAGCGGTATTTAGATTCTTGTTTGACTTCAAGACAGCGCGTGATCGTTGTGACAGACAATAGCCGCTTTTCTTGGCAACTTTGTTAACGGTGCCTCGACTGTCAGTGGAAATTAGACACATTTATCGGTTCATAAAATACCACACAACAGTGTGAGAATTAATTGGCCAAACATTACCGTTTTAACTGAAGTTTAAGAATAATAGGACAATTTGATGACAAAAGGCAAAAATGTAAGTTGTTTGAAATGTTTTGTTGCCCATATTTCATTCCGTGTTGTGAATCCTTGTCCTACTAGGTTTAATCTTTCATCCAACAACGCTGTATAAAATACAGCATTTACCTAGTAATGAACAATACAGGTTACCTTTGTGAAAGTTCCCACTAATTTCTAAAGTAACGTGCAAAACCGCAAAACTGTTGAGCAAAGGCTGTTTGTTGATTCAGTGTCAAAAAATGCCTTCTTTTCGATGTTTTTATGCAGATACAGTATGGGAAAGTTGCAAATGTATTAATGTGTATCGAATTGAATAAGCCCATATGTAATATAAACGAAAAAGAACATTATGAGGCTGATATAATTCACAGACACACATATACATGTTTATGAAACTTTGAACATGAAGGAATAGTAAAACAAGTCTAGGAGTAGTACAACGAAAATTAATAGGCACATTTGTGGTAAGTGAAGAAAAGGGTCATGAACCTATAAAAGTGACCCAGTGACAGACAGAAGAGGGAGATGCATAATCATAAATGAATATCTTTGTAGATCACCTCCATTCCTGCCTTTAATCCTGAGGATCAGCTAACATAAAAGATCCATATCAGAGAAATATTGGGTTTACAAGCCTAAAACTGACAACCCGGAATGTTACTTTGCATGTGGACGTCTCCAGGGGGGCTAGCAGATTCCGAACACAAAACCATTGTACCCTCTAAAAAGAAGTTAGCTGAACCGCTTCACTCACCGGGCTGGGACTACAGGTCTGGCTGTCTCCATCTGGCAGCGGTCTTAATTATGTATTAAACCTCTTAAGTTTTCTTTATGTTTTTTAGTCAGGAAAAGAGAATTCTGCTACAAACTATGTGTGACCTTGGTAAGGTGTGAGTCTTTATATAAATGATCCAATTTAATTGACTTGAACATGAGAATCCTTCATACAGTGTGTGTTTAGTTTATACATGAGCTTTCGAACCCGCTCCTTCAGAAAGAAGCCTCTAGCACAGCCACACAGTGCATAAAACATTCTGTGAATGCAATTAGTAAATTGAGCTTGACAATTACACGCAAACCTTCAATCTAATTAAGCAATTTATGCTTCTGGTGTCCTTTGCTCACTCTTGATATATATCCATTTTAAAATCTGATCATAGTTTAGAACAGTTAAATTAAAAACTATTATTATATTTCTAAATATAACAAAAGTTGTTTCTTAAGCCAAAATAATGAGTACAATCACACTATTTGGAATTCACGGTTTAACATAAAAGCTAAACCGTGCGTTTAAGTAAGATGCTTTGATAAGGGCACTACTTAATAAGACAGCTAATTAGACATTAGTCTTGAGTCTACATAAAAAGAAATCATAAGAGTATTTAAATACAAATATATGATACTTTATGCCAACAAAATGCAGGATTGCCTAGCTCAAATATAGAATGGCACATTTTGTAAACTAATAAATGCAGATTATGGTTATGATGAGCCACCTGCATTTTCAGGTGTCTTAGTTAGCAGATTAATTAGGGCATCTAATTTGAAAAGATCAAGCTGTTTAATGTAAAAGAAAGTAAAATGTTACATTTCTATATCTCTGCCTGAGTCATCAGAGAGGTGTGTTTTTCAAGGACGAGGGAAGATACAATATTTATCTTGTTGACCTAATCACTTGCTTAAACATGAAGACATGAAAATAGGGAAATAGCCTGGAGACTAACAATGAGTGCAGTCTCATCTTCCATCAGCTTTTAATAAAAGACTTGCTTAATAAGACTGGTCTCTCTGTTGTATGTTTCAGATCATCAAGGTACTTTCATGTTTACAGATATGGTTCCATTAACAATCGCAGTCCTTGTGCACAGGGTATGGATGCTGAACCTTCCGTGGCCTTTATTTATTGAAAATTAATTAACTTGCTTACAAGAGAAACTACAGTAGCTGTATTAATGATCAACACTTTGGGCCATATTTATTAAGCAGTCTTGCCAAAAGACACGTCTGGTGTTGGAAGACATCTTCCATTGCAGGTCAAAGACTGTAAGGAGAAGGAGCGGCTCAGTGAGTAAAGACAGGGCTGCCAACAGAAATCATGGGGCCCAAGACAAATGAAAGGAACATGGCCCCCCCGAACCCGTAGCACACCTACCACGGAAATTTATTTTTAGCGCGCAACTTTTCCTTTACCGTTTTCTTATTATTTTAATACTGAAAAAACATTACAATGCAATTTGTTTATTTTTATATTTTCAACAAAAGACAAAGATACCCAATGCTACATCCAATGTGATAAAAGGCCTGGGGGGGATTCAGTATAGGCCTGGGGGGGATTCAGTATGGGCTTGGGGGGAGGGGGTTAAGTATGGGCCTTGGGGGGGGGTTAAGTATGGGTGGGTGACTGACTGCCTGGGTGGGTGGGTGGGTGGGTGATTGCCATGACTGAGTGACTTGGTAGGTGACTGGGTGACTGGGTGTCTGGGTAGGTGACTGGGTGACTGGGTGTCTGGGTGGGTGACTGGCTGGTCGACTGGGTGGGTGACTGGGAGAGTGACTGGGTGGGTGAGTAACTGCCTGGGTGGGTGAGTGACTGCCTGGGTGACTGACCTTGACAGGGTGGGTGTTGCTTCCTGCTTCCTTGCCTGCCAGATGCTTCCCTCCCTGCCCCCAATCCCCACGACTTCTGCCAGGGTGGGAGGTGGGCTCGGGGGGCGTGGGGGTTGCGGGAGGTAGGCTGAGGAGAGTCTGGGTGGGGATATTGGCAGGCTAATTCCGTGATAGCATGTCCCCTGACCCAGGGGAAGGCTGGCGCAGGGGGAGCTAGGTTGGGGGGCACGGGGGGAGCTGGGTTGGCAGGAGCGGGGGGAGCTGGGTTGGCAGGCGTGGGAGGAGCTGGGTTGGCGGGCACGGGGTGAGCTGGGTTGGCGGGCACGGGGTGAGCTAGGTTGGCAGGGGAAGCTGGGTTGGCCGGCGCTGGGTTGGTAGGGAGAGCTGGGTTGACAGGCACGGGCTCACCACGGCGCTTCCCCTCCATCCCACGTTTGGAGCGGGGGGGGAGCGGTCCCACAGGCAGCAGGCCAGAAACCCTGCTTTCCATGCGCATGCGCCCGAGACCTCGGCTCTGTGCACTGGTATAGTCGGCAATTTTTTTTTGTGACCATTTTTTTAATAAAGCAGGCACATCCGCTCAGGGGGCCTGGCGGCCAAGCCCCCTGACTCACGGGACCTGGGACGCCAACCCCGGCAGGCCCCCCTATTGGCGGGCCTGATTAAAGACACTGACTGGCACTGAGTTTGAAGCAGTGGAGCCTGATTCAAATCCCAGTGTTGACTTCTTGTGACCTTGGGCAAGTCACTTTATCTCCCTGTGCCTCAGGCACCAAAAACATAGATTGTAAGCTCCACAGGGCAGGTACTGTGTCTGCAAAAAATTATCTGTAAAGCATGCTATACAAGAACAAACAATTATTATTATGAGTCTTCCAGTGCCAGAAGGTGTCTTATGACCAGAGACTGCTTAGTAAATTAAGTCCTATATCCTTAGTTTATGGCCAGACAAAAAGAAGAGCTGGAAAATGCTGTAAAATCTTCTTTCAGCAATCATACCGAAATGTCACTTGGTGGCTTCATGCTAATTTTAAAGGATCTGAAGAAAATGCCTGTGTATTTTCATTCATATAAATAGACATTAGAACACAGGGAAATATAATGTAATAAGTATGTCATATACAAAGCAGATGATAGGAGAAGGAATCCTGACCCAGAAAGCTTAGAATGTGAGTATTATGTTGGGAAACTAACAGAAACAATAGAAAGTGGAGGTAAAATGATGCAGTCATCTCAATGTATATTGTCATGTTAAATGATCATGGTAATGTTTAAGATTCAGATGAGAACAAGCGGTACAGTAAGGTGAAAAAAAGACAAAAGCAGAGATGTTAATTTATATGCATTAAAATCAATCAGATTTAGGGGGAAATCTCTCTGACCCATACCAGTGAGATCTCATTGAAGTCTTTAAGACCGGTTATGCAAAAAAATTAGTTAGCCATTAATCCAAAATCCATGAGACCCACAGAATATCATTAAGACGTTACATATCTGCTAAATTAGAACGCAAGTCATTAATGTATTACTTATGCAAAGGCTAAGCTTAGTTCATTTGTAGGGCTGCCATCCGCTGGAATATAATGTATCCCATATTGTGGAAAAATACAACATTTTGGGTAAAGTTATAGTCTGCAATTAGACAACATTTTAATATTTAAAAGAGAAAAATAATACTGCAGCTGCATTTGAAATGTCTTATTGTGTAATGGTTACAGTATGTTAGTCTGAGCCTGAATGAGCACTGGGATACAATGTACAGTGATAGTTTCTTTGATAATCCACATGGACGCATCTAGCTCCTTCCAGATGTCTTTACAAATAATCAGTATATTGTAGTTTCAATATATAAATATAGCATTTTTCTATGTATTTCTTCTACATTTTACAGTAAATACAACACACATTAAATACAGATTCCATGCATTTTTTTGATCAATATACTGTTGTTTAGTGACACAATTGGACTATGGGCCTCATGCAGAGAGCAGCGAATTTTAGAATTGGAGAGGGGGAAAAATTTTAGCTTTTTTGGAGAGTTTTTTTCTCCATATGCAGAAAGGGCAGAAAACTGCATTTACAAGCCTTTCTGCATATGGAGAGTTTCAACCAGCGCTATAAGCGCTGTTGAAACTAGTGGGGAAAAAATCGCGTTTTTTTTTTCCCCTCCACCGGCCGCGGAGCACCAGCTGCTTGGTGGAGAGGAAAAATGTTGAAAATCGCGCCATTTTTTTGGCGCGAACAGCCACTAGATGGCGATCGCGGCTCTCTGCATACGGCAGAAAAAATAACTGGAGAGATTAGAAACTCTCCAGCCGCGCGGCGAATTTCAAGGGGAAAAAAAAAAAAGGCGCTTTTTTCAAATCTCGCCATTTTCGGCTGTTTTTAGCGCGATTTTCGCCGGAAAATGGCGAGATTGCTATTAGCGCTGTTCTCTGCATGAGGCCCTATATTCCTTGGTTATCTACTGCCACATCTTACAAAGTAGGGAGCCCATGTAGCAAATTATTTGACCATTGTGTTGCTCAAATAGAAAGTTATCTAAACTCTATGTAGCTTTCTCAAGTTGGTTGGAAAGAATCAGATATTTCTGTCTGGTTTACTATGATATTAAACTGTATAACATGCACTGTCTAAGCGGCTGTTATCTGTCTCATATGAACAGTCTTAATATAACTATTCTACAGCAGATATTTGTACTTATCCTCATCATTTTATCCAGCATAATGGGTTGATACATTTATAAAGGTTTTCTTTTCTTACACTGTTAAAGTGCTGAATCTAGGGAGATATGGTATTACATGAAACTACAACCATATAAGATATATCATTGTTAAGATGAACAGAAGTACAGTATGTCACATATGACCTAATCCTTTCTTAATTTTGTAATCAGCATTCACATGTTATAACTACCATAAATACGCAACAAGGCTGCTCTTAATTAAAATCATATTAATCACAATATATTTAAATGTTTTTTTTTTATTATGTGCTGATAGCCTACTAGCTTTCCTGATATGTTCTACTCTCCATGAATTTCATTTACCTTGTGCTCTACCTGGTACGCTAGAAAAGTCCCTCCTTTTAAAATACATCACACATCATCACCTCTCTTGGTATTGCTTCATGAAATTGAACCTAGTCTCAATTAGCATTCTGAAAGACATACTGTACTAATGCTTATTCAAATTTGTGAGTGGGTATTTATTTTCTACCTTTATTTCGCTTGTGCTTTTGTATTATTTAAAGCATGAAAATCACCAACACTTTTCATGTTTGTTCACATTAAACAAAAAAGTGCGTGGGTGCATTTTCTTAGTGATCTAGATTCACATGGCTGCGTGACTTTTTAATGGCATCATAATCAAAATTATTTTGAACCTCAATTAATTTGTGTAGTGCCTTTTGGGTAACCTGCATGACATACTGTATATTCAGATTTTTTTGTTGCTATGCAATTAAAGGTGAGTGGCCAATCATCTATTATACAAAAATCAACACAATAGCTTTAAATGCTGTAAGACAAAGTAATTAAATAACACACTGTGCTTTCTATGACATATATACGAGAAACATGAAGTACATGTTCATGGTCCGAAGGTTCAGCAATGTATCCGGCCACTGCTCCTTCTCTCACCGTACACCCCAAAACTGGAATCACCAATCTAAGTTCTTTCAAAACTAAAGCTGTCTCACATTTTCATCTGGTCTGTAACTGTTACATACGACTATAATATATATATTATCTCTAACTGTGCATGCTATGTCTTGTATATAATGTATACCCTGTTCACTTGTGTAACTATGTATTAGTAACCATGTACTATTTGTCATCTTAACTCTATGCCCAGGACATACTTAAAACAAGAGGTAACTCCCAATGTATTACTTCCGGGTAAAATATTTTTATAAATAAAATAAATAAATAATTTACAACAATATTAACAGGCCTCCATTCTCATGGCCGAGGGGAGCTGGGATCCCACGGGAGGATGCAGAGGGGTCGCGCTTCCAGCACCACCGGCCTGACCCCTCTGAACCGCCGGGCCTGGAACAATTGTTCCAGCTCTCCGCACCTGTTAGCGGCCCTGGTCAGAACATAAATTTACTTTAGACAGATACTGTAGGAAATTAAACATTTTTCGTAACAGGCAAATTATACTGTAACCAATATTTACAAAGTAGTCTTTTGCCATTAGACACCTTCTAGCAGTAGAAGACCCATTACAGGCCTTTGACTTGTTTTGGCAATAAGGTGTCTTTCAGTGCCAGAAGGTACAGACAGTATCTTATGACAGAAGACTGCTTAGTAAATATGGCTCTTTATCCATAAGCAGACAAAGAACACCAAATGGAATGTACAGTAAATCAATGTTTTTTTAATTAAAAGTGCAAATGAAATGAATAATTTTAATTATCCCTTGGTAGAGCTGATTTTAAATATAAAGACTGGAAAACATTTGCATACTAAAGCAAATTGAATCTATAAAATAACATAGTCACCCTCAATTGGTACATTGACAGTACATAAGCTATTGACTGAGTTCAACTATGCTAAAATTTTGACTATACTAGGCCATCTGTCTCTGTATATTCCATACTGGCAATAATGACAATTCTTGACAAAAAAATAAAAAATCTAATTACATGTATTTATTAAACTTAATATTTTAGTGGCACATTTCTATAAAAAAAAAACACAGATATTTTCAGACATAAGACAAATAAGTGAGTTAAAATAAGGGAGATTAACTGTATCAAAAGTGATGAGCTGTCCAGTACTGTACATCAGGGGTTCTCAGCTCCAGTCCTCCAAACCCCCCAACAGGTCATGTTTTTAGGATATCCCTGCTCCAGCACAGTCTTGAGGACTGGAGTTGAGAATCCCTGCTGTACATGATTATAACATTAGCCTTTTATCGAACTTTAGTAGGAAAATGAGCCAAGCTAGTCTTCTACCAGGGAACTTTTTGCAATACAAATACTGTATGTAAAGTATTTATATTATTTTTATATAGTAACTACCATGTCTCCAAAAAGGGCCATATGAATTACACCTGTAAATTCAGGCTGAAGAATAGTGGATGACACAAATGTCTTTTGTTGTAAAAACTTATTGAGCAGTTGCCTAGTTAAGGAAGTATTTTAGAAATATGTTATGTTATGAAATATGTTATGAGCTGAACCATATGTAGCGTAACTTTTGTGCTGGTAGATATTACAGGTCCTCCTTGCTTGATGCCCATCACCAGAGATTCTACACTGAATCGACAGAACACTATCTCACCCCCCCCCACCCCACAGGGTGTCCTATTAGAAAGTGTCTTATGTAATGCCAAATCTATTAGGAACAAGACAACTGTTATAGCCGACCTTATTTAATCTTCAGACCTAACATGTATCACAGAGACTTGGCTAGATGAAAACGCAGCCCCCATTTTAGAAGTTGCTGTCCCAACATATTATTCTGTGATTAACTGCTCAAGACAGGACAGTGTGGCAATCTGTTTTAAAACAATTTTGAAACTTAGGGCCCTCCCAGTGGGGCTAACTCAATGATTTGTGTGTATTGCTGCTCGTAGTGCTACCGGTGTGGGGTTTAGAGTCCTGTGCTCTTTGCTGTTGGGTATCTTTCCAGAACTGCAGAAGGAAGCAGTCATCAGACCTCTTCTAAAAAAGCCTTTATTAGACCCAGATTGCATGTCTAATTATAGGCCTGTATAAAACCTTCCTTTTCTAGGGAAGGTTATTAAGAAAGTGGTGGCAATAATGACAATTCTTGACAAAAAAATAAAAAATCTAATTACATGTATTTATTAAACTTAATATTTTAGTGGCACATTTCTATAAACAAAAACACAGATATTTTGGAAACCCATGATTTTTATGACCCATTCCAGTCAGTATTCAGAAGATGGCATAGTACTGAAACAGCTCTGTTTGTTTGTTAAATGATCTCCTGGTGGTGAGAGACAGGAGTGACTGTTCGATCTCCTTGGTCTCTCTACAGAATTTGATACCATGGACCAACGAAACTTAAGGCTGCGGCCAGGGTGAATGAGAGCGTGCTAGTGATCGAGCTCGGTGCTCATTTTGCTTGGGCTATTTGTGTCCTTCCAGTTGCATGCGTAGGGGACGTATCGGGGGTGCGACCATGATGTCATGGAGCTGGTTCACCCTCATTGGGCGAACCACTCACGTGACGCTCCAACTAGCGGCAAATAAAATTGATTTGTCTCGCCAAGCAGCTGAGCGCCGTGAGCTCATGGGCACATACATGCACGCGGTCACGCTGGGCAAACACATTGTAACAATGTGTTTGATCGTGCTGAGTGCGAACGCATGCGCTCAGCGTCACCCTGGATGAGGCCTAATAGAGCGTTTGAAGGATCTCTGCGGACTGGGTGGCACAGTTTTCAGCTAATTCAGAGCTTTACTCACTAGCAGGTCACAGAGAGTATCTTCAGGAATAGAGTATACTCCTCGGCACCAATGCCCCTGTCTTGTGGAGTGTACATGCTGCCACTACAGTAGGTGACAATCAGATGGCATGGCATGGCATGGTTTATCACTGCTATGCAGATGACACTCAACTCTACTTGTCCTTTATATCAGGTACTAAGGACCCATTATTAGTTATCAATAAATGTTTATCTGAGATCCTAGCGTGGATGAGCGCCAGTTAATTGAGGTTGAATTCTGATAAGACAGAAGTACTCGTGGTGGATGCTCACCGTTAGAAGACAACAAGATGGCATCTAGGTCAACCAACTGGCCTTAAGCTTGGGGGTTCCCCGTTGCTGTGCAGAATCTTGGTGTTGTCCTTGACTGTGATTTGACCATCAGGTGTCAGCCGTAATCAAATTTTCATTCTTCCACCTAAAAAACATAACAAGGATTAAGCACTTTATCCCCCTGGAGGATCTTAATAGACTTGCCAATGTCCTTACACCTGGACTAGGGTAATGGGTCTTCCAGAAAAGAGCTGTAACTGTTTTAGAATGCTGCGTCCAGGTTGTTAACTAATCAAACCCATTCTTGCCACATGACACCTTTTCTCCGTTCTTTGCACTGGTTGCTTGTAAAATAGAGAATTTATTTCAAGATTGGCTTGTTGACATTCAAAGCACTACATCACAAGTGTCCCAGCTATCTGAAAAATCTTTTAGTTCCCTACACTCCCAGTCGCTCACTTCGATCTGCAGATGAACAGTTACCAGAATATCCTTGACTTCCATTGGGGAATGAGCTTTTAGTCACATTGCTCTCACTCTTTGGAACAGTCCGAGAAGCTCTCTCTCTCTGGAAATATATAAAAACAAGCGCAAGACCTACAGTACCTGTTTACCCAGGCATTTAATTAATGAATCACAACCTGTCCGATATTTAATAGCTACAGTACCATCCTATCCTGTATTTTATCTTTCCTTGTATTTGGTGTCTTTTATAACCTTAAATGTTTTCTTCTTTTTTCATTTTTGGAGCTGTGACGTGCTTTGAGTCCCATTGGGAGAAAATCACTATGTAAATAAAGTTATTATAATAGGTGTTTTTCCTGTATTGTATGTTCACTGCTGTACAGTATGTATCCTCTGAATGTGCAAATATAGCCATTCAGCTGTTGGTCCAAAATCATTTCTGCTTGACAATTTTTCATCAAAGATTCCATTAAATAAAATGGTTGCCTACATTTTTCAGCAAATCCATAGTGATGTGTAGTGATATTTTTATATTAAGCCTTACAATCATCATTTTCTGACCCCAGATTATGCTGGGTTGTGATAAGAATACAATGAAAATTGAAGATTTACTGGGAAATTAATTAGTTTTTTAATATTCATTTTATGATTAGAAAATCTACAGATATACTGTAGTTCATGATATGAAGAGTATCTGTGCTTTCAAATGCAAAGAGTGTAATACATCCTTCTTGTTCCTCTTTACTTAACACAGCACCAATTTGATTATTTGGTTAGGAAATTATACTAAATTGAAGAGAATAGTGCCTGAAAAAAAAATTATTGCTCAAGTACAACAAAAAGACACAGTACCAATGATACAAAATGCAATCTTTTCGCAGTGATTCACAAAGCTTAACTATTATAAGCTGGAGTGCAGGAGGTCAGGTCTCCACAAGATCAACAAGAAAAAAGAAAATCTTGACTAGTCAGATATCTTTTATGTAAAGTTGTGACCTATAATCCTTGGAGCTTCAGACCTTATTACGGTGGGGTTTGGAAAACAGTACAAATCCAATTACGTCAGGTCCATATATCAGAAAAATAAAATCTGTATCTCAGCTTATATTTAGTCTGTTGTAATGAGAGGCAAAAAATAAAAAAAACTATTAGGATTTTAACCATGCAGCCAACGCTTATTCTATGCTGAGGGAAAAAAAGCTTGTTTTGAAGCAGAAGAACATACTGTGAGGGGAATTGATCAAATATTCACTCTAGTTTTACAATAAGAGACAAGATCGACATATTTCTTAATGATATGTTCAGCCAGAAAAGCAATGCTGCAGAGCTGACGTGAATGCATTCCTTTGCATTCGAAGATTATAGAAAACTTGTGCATTCATTAGTTAAGATGTTAGTTAAAAGGTCTTTCTAATTTGCAAGCATCATACCATACTGTATCTGTCTAAGGCTGCGGCCCCGGCGCTGACTGCGCTCAGGCTTGAGAGCGGTGACGTCACCAGCTCTCCAATCATGGGCGCCGGGTGTCCTGGCTATTTCGTAAGCGTGCGCAGGGGGGCGTTGCGGGCAAATGGAGCGCGTTTCAAAGTTACCTTTTGTCGTTGACTCAAGCGCCATTAAGGGGGTGATCGTGCATGCCCGCGCACGAGCGCGCACCACGTGAGCGGGGACGTGAACATATACATTTATGTAATTAAAAGCGGCAAGCACCGCACGCTCAGCACGCTCAGCACCAGCGGGGACACAGTCTAAGAAAAGGTTTAATCACCTTATTTGCTTTGTCCTTCTTCACATATGGGCTGTGACAGCGCACATCACACTGTACGTTAAATGGCTCCATTAGTATACATTTTAGAAGTTTGTATCATTGAAACATAGAATTTTATGTCATAAACAAACCACTTGGTTCTATTACTCTGTCCATTTTTCTCAGTATTGTAAAACCTCAGACCCTATTTCATGGTTTCTTTCAATTTTAGAATAGCCTCATGTCTTATATATTTTACATTGTCTATCATATTCCTCTCTTCCTCCTCTCCTTAAAGCAGTATATAGTCTTTCCTGATAAGCTTATGATGTATTGTAGACCAATGGTTTCCAACCTTTTTACACTGTACACCTCCTGATTGAAAATATTTGATCTGCGAACCCCTAATTAATAAATCTTATTGCCTACTCAGACGATTGCTAATAAAGCTGTTTGAACGGTCCCAGACAGTATAGTGTCCTGAACTGGTGGGGGGAACACACGCTTAACAAAGCCCCCAAACTCCCAGTGTGTGCAGACAGCATGGGTGGTATAGCTGTCAATTACTGCAGGAGCTTCACAAGTCACACCCCACAATGCCTTGCTGCTGTGGATGCAAGGCATTGTGGAGAGCGATGTTGGACCATTATTTTAACACCTTAGGCACCCATAAATGTCACGCATTCGATTCTCTTGACAATTATTGTTTTGTTATCTCTTTTCTCTATACAGTGGAGGAAAAACAAAAGGAAACAGTATAAAATTGGTACTGTAGGACCTGCAGACAGGGTCTACCTTGACATGGTTGCAGGCTTGACACAGTATGTTTCAGCCAAAGATATTGAACTAAATGACCCATACTTACAGTATGAGAAGAAAACACATATAGAAAAAAATGAAATAATTTGTTTTATTGAATGTGCATTGGGGCTTCTTTGTTTATGTTGTTTAGCCCTGGTAAGATTAGGGGGCGATATTTCTATCCTCCTCTGGTGTGTAATCCCTGCTAAGGGCAGGTTTCCAGGAGTAAGCATGGATTTTCCCTACTTCTGACACTGTACTGAGTAAGTGAAGGTAGATCACTTGACCTTGTGTCCAATCAAGAGACACAGGGGCGGTGCCTACTGGAAGCTACAAAGAGCAGTGTCACTTCCTATTTAGTGGTTGACAAGTGTGTGTCTAGTCTAATGATTAGTGAGAGGATAAGAGTGAGCAGCCGATGAGTAGAGCTGATCGTGAGGTGGACCAAATACCTCTTACCCTGCATAGGGGGTAAGGGAAGAGCTAGCCCCACTCTGGATGGCCCTGGGTCCAGAGTGGAGGCAGGGACAGTGTATATTGATTGTATCTGTCTGCTGCTGCTGCTGCTCCTGCTGCTGCTGCTGCTGCTGCTGCTGCTGCTGCTGCTGCTGCTGCTGAGAACTGAATAAAGAATCTGCTGTGAAAGATACCAAGTGTGTGAGACTGGAATCTCTCATCCCTGGGAGGGGATTCTGCGGTAGGGATTCCACCCAGTATCCCTGGGGTTTACTGCAGAGTGAGGCGCTGCACCATTAGAAGAAGAACGAAGGCATTCACCCCAGAAGCCTGTCCTATTGTTCCCCATGTCATCGCGGGAGACTCAGGCCCTCCTGTTGCCAGCAGGTATGCACCACACCGAGACATGTAGCCAGGCCACAGAACACCTTACGGGACCCGATCTGTGATTGGGTGGGTGTCCATGGGTTGCATATTTGAGGTCACTTTCTCAATAGTGGTCCGCAAACAGCTTTCCAAGGGTCCAGGACTAAAGTTTCCACCGGGGCCCCCCACCCATGTGTCGTCGGCCGTGCGAGACCCCCCCTTCTCATAAACCTCCTTGCTCTCACCCCCCTCACATCACTCTTTCCCCCTCCCTCTCTCACACCCCCACCTCTCCCAAACTGTCCATCCCCCACGTAGTTCTCCCCCCCTCACTCAATAACCCCCTCCTCAATATATATATATATATATATATATATATATATATATATATATACTGTACACACACACACACACACACACACACAAATAAGACCCCCTCCACAAACACAAATAAGCCCACCTTCACACACAAAATAAGCCCCTACACACACACACACACACACACACACACACACACACACACACACACACACACACACACACACACACACACACACACACACACACACACACACACACACACACACACACACACACACATAAGCCCCCTACCCCTTTGGGAGAGTAAGGGGTCTGGCAGGGTGGTATAAGGGGGCATGTGGCCTTACCTGGGGCCCTTGGATGTGCCTGCTGGGCAGCATGGTCAGCACAAGGCAGGGCCCAGCAAGCCCATAGAGGCCAGGTAAAGAAGCTGGAGAAGGGAGGGACAGATGGACGGGGATGAGGGCCCATCTGTCCTGCAGGAGGGAAGCGGCAGCAAAGAAAGGGTAGGGCCCGGCATCGTCATCGTTACAGGCATCATCTGCCTGGGAGGATACTAACTGGGTCACATTGATAGTGGAGTGATGTCTGTGAGTCATCTAGTCCTGGCAGATACTGGAGAAGAGAGATTAACCCCTCCCCAGGTATAAAAGGCAGGGCCCTTCCTTTGAGTTGGGGTTGGTTGAGTGTAAGAGTTCTCCGTATGGAGTGTGTTCTCTTTAGGGAGTGGTGTGCTCCAGAGGGAGAGAGTGTTTCACCATGGAACATGGCATGAGTTCCTGCCTTGCCCCACATGAGGTGAGAGTGTCCAGACTAGCCTCTGGGCCTAAAGCCCTTGGGATTCCTAGTCTATCCTACCCAGGGAAGGGATGATACCCCTGGGCTGGGAGCCATGCAGAGAGGGACCTATGCTGTAACTGCTGTTATGCCAATAAACATGTTGTACAACTACTGGCACTCCATAATCTTTACTCTACGCTATGGAGGTTCCTGTGAGGATGAACCCCTGTCTATGGCAGGAGCCCTGCAGGTGGAGGCGCTGCCCCCACAAAGGCAATCCTGTACCCCAAATCTCCCTACCATCACGGAGACCAACAGGTGAGCACCACAATACCCTATATACCAGCAAATCTCCCTTAGGGGGGGGGGGGGCAAGTGGTGTTACATATATAAATATATAAAAATGTGGGTCTGAGGTTTGAGCTTGTTAAGATTGTGTATGTCTAATTGTAAATTGTTTGGGAGGCATTTGGGAGGCATGTGGCCCCTCCCCTTAGGTTAAACTCACAAATGCCATGCCTAATTTAATGAGCTGGTCCAAGCAAACAAGTGAACGCAGTAGTTCAGAAGAAATTGCTTCCCGTGGGAGAAAGGTGATAATGACCTTTATCAGGAAAGGAGGTGCTTCAAGACCAGAGTTCCCTGATCAGTGACCAGAACTTTGGGTATCCTCTACCACTAGATTCCTTGAGGAAAGGCTCAACCCTATGCCCCTTAGGGCTACCAGAGACACAGGTTGCACTAGCTAGACACAGGGAATATAATACGTTTTGGTCTAATTATATGATGGAACAACAACAGGGATTCCAACACCCAGGCCAGATATAAAATACGGGAAATGGCATATGGGCAAATACTCACAGAAACAGCGTAAACACAGTCCTTGTGAGGTCTTCAGATGAGCCTGAATAGTCCACCAAACCCAACCCCAGTTCTTGGTTACATTCCCAGCAGTTCCCCCGGAACGAAGTACTGGGAAGTGGCTAATAGCCTCGGGGCTACGTAGCCCACAATAAATGGTAGACCCCTGGCTACTAAGTTGGTGAAGGGGCCTCTATCCACCATCCATTGATGCCCCTGCACAAAAAAAGTCCTGGACTGGACACAAAAGGAACACATGGCTTTGTAGCCTCCTGGTCATCCAGCCAAAAGTATTTGGTTGCTACCTAGCTACTTGCTGCTGCTGGGGAATCGCCACCTGCTATAGCCAGATGCCCCAAAACAAAGGGAAGTTCCTATGCACATGTGCTAAGATCATCACCGGGGGTCTCCTGCCGATGCGGCTCACCCACACGATCCAGCCACGATCCTTTGCTGAACTCACACAGGGATCCTCGGACAGGTCCCTCTTCATACAGGGGCACTCACACAGGTCCCAGTCTCTTCTCCCAGCTCTTCAGCTAGCAATTCTCTCTCCAGGGACTAGTACACAAACCCCTGTTAGCACACACTGTGCCATCCAGTCTGGACTACTTAAATAGCCTGCGTTCCCATTTACAAAATGGGAAGCGCACATATTGCCAGGGGGCAGAGTTTGGCTTGGCTTTTGATCTATTTCAGTGGCACAATGCTTCAGCTTTGGAGTACGTATCTTCCTGGCAGCGAGGCGTGTCTCATCCCAACCTTAACACTCCACCTGGCCTGCACAAAGACAAGCCCTCTGACTTAATGAGGTGCTATCACTCAGCTATTCGTTACTAGTTCAGCTACACAAATAAAATGCAAGCAGCACAGATGTCTCTTAACCCTCCTCAATTCCCCAACAAAGGGCACAGAATAAGTAGATTGGTAACACACCCAAAAATCCTACATCACTTGAGTGTCCCCTCCCCAGGCATACAATGTCTGATAACTATAGTGATCACAGTGATTAAAAGTCCATTTTCAGGGAAATTCCAGGTTAACCCCTGAGGTTCCACAATCTCCTGACCAGAACAATGTCACTACTTTCACATGTTGTAAAACATTATCTACATTACAATGCAATACAAGGTACATTTGAAATACACAGACACAAGAAATACCACTGCTTTCACGAATGGAACATATGGTACACTATTTATTGAAACAAACAGGGCAAAACCCAGTCGCCCAACACTAATCCTGTGGCTACCCTGATGAGAAAAGGCAACCAGCAGAGCTTCCTGGGATTTGTAGGAGCCTATTTTGTCACAACCTTTGCATTAGCAATAAGTGTGGGAAGTATATACAGATGTAGCAAGACTTACTGTCTCTGTGACCACGAGAAACTAAGTGTAAATCCCCGGCATTTATTGGTCGTAAAAATGGAGTTTAGCGTTGGCCGTAGCACTCTGCAGTAAGGCTGCGGCACCAGTACGTTCTATAGCGCATGCCTCAGCGTGCGCTGTACGAACAAGTACCGCCCCTCAATGGGGCTGGGCCCAGTATGTGCCTTCACGCGCATGTGGCAGCCGCGCTCTACTACCAATTTTCAAAAGACAGCAAAATTCTATTTAGAACTTGCGACGGAGGGGTGGCCACGTCCCACACGGCAGTTCAGCTAATAAGGGCGAACCAGTCGAGTGAGGTCATGGTTACGCCCCTGCAGAACCCCGCCACGCCCCCCGTCGCAATTTCCTGCATCTACCAAAGACCGCAGGTCGCAGTGAAGCACTGTGCACACGCCGCCCCCCCACCGGGCGCGTGTGCTGCTGTGCAGACTGAGTCTGCAGCCTAATATGTGTCTTTAATCTATATGCAATTTAAACCATTCCTTATTCCCGTTCATTTCATACAATATGATATCCCATTAATTTCAATGTATCCCACCACTTATTCCCCTAAAAACTTTAGATGACTAAAAACTACAGCTCAACCCCCTTATAACGCTGTGCTTGGGGTCCAAAGAATCACATCGCGCTATAAGCGGATCGCGTTGGAAATAATGTACGATTGTATGCATTGTACAATAAAGTATTTAAGATACCAATAATCATGTTGTAAAGTATTCAAAAATACAAAAATTGGGAGCCATGCTGGCATCGCGTTATAAGCGGATCAGCGTCGTAACGGATCGCGTTATAACGGGGTTGAGCTGTATTTTTAAATTATTACTTTTTTTTATTAAATAACAAAGACTTTGTGAAATAATGCAATCTTCTACAAACATCTTACAAAAATACAATCTTTTTCAATCTACATCTTCTTCGGGCTGTTTATTGTGCAGTTTCACTTGTAAAATGATTGTGAGAATGTTATGTATTCATAATTGAGAAGAAATATATGCATGAATTACACTGGGGGAACTATTAATAAACTGTGTGTGCGTATACTATGGAACCTGTATGGAATGCATATGTGGGTCATTGAATTTCTGCACATGCGTGTTCTATGGAACATGGTTGAAACACATATGTGTGTCATTGATTTTCTGCGCATACGCTCTGTATGTATGAACTGTATGGAACAAATGCACTGTGCTGGTATTGACTATTGAATGGAACACATACATTACCATCATTATCCATGATCACTGGCTGTGTTTCCCACAGTACATGAACATGGTGTTGATCATCAGGCTACTGAATCTGCAAAAAAAAACCAATGAAAACAAGGATAAAACAACGACTAAAATAATGCAAAGATCTTCTTCTTGCTGTCTCTTTTACAGGTTCAAATGTTAAATAATTGTGAGATTGTTATTTAGTGGAAAAATAGATGCATGAATTACATTACCTTACAGTATCGCTGAATGTGTTTCCCACACGAACAAGATGTTGATGTTCACCAGCCTGCCGAATCTGCAAAAAAAAAAAGAAGATGAAAACAAAGATTAAATAATGACAAAAAAATAAATGACTGAATTAAAAGACTGTATTAAAAGACGCAGGAGATCTCGTTTCTCCAGCCAGTGTCTGCCTGTGAATACCACAGCACGCCAACAGTATGTAGCACAGTTGATTGCTACACAGTAAGGTACTTGGTTTTTTTAATTAAAGGTCCTTCACATGGTTTATTCATCATGATTTTAATAGTTATACTATATTAGAATTGACTGATTATCTTGATTAGGGAGCCACCAATTAATTTATGGGGTCATACTGTATGCCAGGGAATGAGTGCTACACACATCTATTGAGATTAAGTTTATTACAGTTTACCCCACACATAGCTAATCCTCACTTTTGATAAATAACAGGCAACAGCTATTAATGAATCTATTTGTTCAAATGCTTTTAAGATAATGTAATAAAAGTTATTTTTTAGGACTCTCAGTATTTGATTTATACTCTACTTGGTGCATTTCACAAAGTGGATACTTAAAATATTTATCTTAGATGTTTCCATGTGTATATTGCATCTGGTATGTGTGTGCATGGTCATGGTGCAGGATGTATGTATCAGTTATGTGTGCGCATGGTGCATGTATCTGGTATGTATATATCCATGGTGCATGTTCCTGGTAAGTGTGTGTACTTTTTGTGTGTGTGTATGGTGCCTGTACCTAGTAAGTGTACAGTAAATCTGGTGGGTATGGGATATTTATCTGGTGTGTACATATAGAGCATATACCTGGTGTACATGTTTTTGTTTACATTGCAATATCTGTGGTGTTTGTGGTGTATGATACCTGGGCTGGCGGGCGATGCTTGCCCCATAGCCACAAATCTGCAAGCCAGCCTCTGGTTGTGATACTAGTTTGAAGGGTATGGCACCTTAAGAAATGATCTTCTTGCTCAAGTACAACAAGAAGACATACCAATTATATTACATTCTATATTTTCAACGTTAATAATGAACATGTATTTACATCATCATGTTCCCTTAAAAACACAGCTTTATTTTAGGCCTTTGTAATGCTTCTTCAACAATACAGCACACAAAGCAACCATGGTTCATCGACATCTATGTTGAAATTAATGTGTTCCTATAGTGTTGAATGATTTGCACCTGGTCCACATAGGAGCACAATTAACTTGTCTTCCTAAGCGAAAAGCAGATTTCAAACATACTCAACTGGACTGGCCAGAAATATGGTATTTGAAGGGGGCATGACCATGTTTACAGTAGCTCATTAAATACATTTGTCATGGAAGCACCTAATGTACACTCCACCTGTTGAGTCGTAATTTTACTGACCCCCATGCAGCATCCTTTCTGCTTCAATTTAACAATCTAAATTGATGACTTAATTATTACACACTCTATATTTTTGATGAACTGCTCAACCTTAATATCATATAGGTCTAAATGTAATTGACTAAGGTGCATAAGGACACAATTATGATAAAAGTGCAGTGAAGTTTTTAATAACACTTTACCACTGAAAAAGTCAACGTAGTCAGCAGGATTTGTTGCTGGATGACTTAATTATTACCAAGCACAACCCTGCCATTAGTGTGCATGCAATAATACTGCTCTACAACTCCACAAACATTGTACAACTCTAAAATGGCCAAAGGGAGCTGCGATGAGAAAAACCAACATATTTGCTGCATAACCGTTTTCTCATAGCTTTTAGTATCTAATACATTCTGAAGGCATAATAAGTCAAACATAATTGATGAGTATGAGTGGCTAATTGATGATAATAATAATTATTATTATAATAATAATTATAATAATAATTCGTAAGATAGCTGTCTAGAAGCAAAATGGAAGAATTTATGGTGGACATATATTTTTTTTTCAAGTGCCAGCATCCAAATGTTCACCTGTCAAGCACAGTTCAAAGTCCTGTTAGCACTTTCATTACATACATTCATGTTTGCTATGCGTGGCTCTACGAAACAGCATAGCAGGTGGAGTTAAGCAATATTTTTCCAACCAACTTTGTTTGTGCTAGACCGACATTAAAAGATAAATATTAATAGCAGGCTAGGACAGAAACACATATCTGCAAAGTACATTGATGACTTAGCGAAAGCATCCTTCACTTAGCTTCATTTTAATGCAAAGTTGCCTTGATACATTGGGGTCTAGTTAAAATTTGAATGTACATTTTACACTATCACTTGGACTGCACTTAAATGAATCTACCGCGTCATGTCTTACTTGGCATTAATGTATCATATTTATACTCATAAATCATCATCAGGATATGTTTGGGGAGGGTTAGAAAGAAAACATAAGGAGGAGTTAAGCGCGGCACACATTTTACCGTGATGTATCTAATTCTGTATCTCTGTCCTTCATGTATTTATTTTTTATGCCAGGTCCGAAGTGATGTAAATTTCATTGGCTAACAGCCTGCATAAAATATAAGAAACTTGATTAACAAAGTAGCAAAAAGAAAATAGCATGAAATAAACCTATTTTTCCTACTGTATGTACTGACAAAAAAATCTCACATACTCCAAATAGTCCGGTCTTAATGTGTCTCTATCTCTTTCAGCTAATTCCTATGATAGGCTAATAGGTATTCAGAAAATATACATCCATTAGCCTTTATTATCAGGGTCAGTCTGTAAGGATTTTTACATTAAATTACTTGTATTGTATGTCTTTATTTATATAGCGCCATTAATGTACATAGCGCTTCACAGTAGTAATACACGTGACATTCATATAAATAACAAATAATATAAATAACAGATCATGGGAATAAGTACTTAGACATAAACATAACATTTTGGAAGAGGAGTCCTTGCTCCGAAGAGCTTACAATCTAATTGGTAGGTAGGAATAACGTACAGAGACAGTAGGAGGGCATTCTGGTAAGTGCATCTGCAAGGGGCCAAGCTTTATGTATCATGTGTATAGTATTAGCTACAGTGCTACTCATATACTTCTTTAAGCAAGTGTGTCTTAAGGTGGGTCTTAAAGGTGATAGAGAGGGCACTAGTCAGGTATTGAGGGGAAGGGCATTCCAGAGGTGTGGGGCCGTCAGTGAGAAAGGTTTAAGGCGGGAGAGGGCTTTAGATATAAATGGGGTAGAGAGAAGATATCCTTGAGCAGAATGCAAGAGTCGGGATGGTGCAAAGTGAGAAATTATGGCTGAGATGTAAGAAGGGGCAGAAAAGTGTAACGCTTTAAAAGTGAGGAGGAGAATTGAGTGCGAGATGTGGGATTTGATAGGAAGCTAGAAGAGTGATTTCAGCAGGGGAGACGCGGAGACAGATTTAGGAAAGAGTACAGTGATTCTGGCAGCAGCGTTTAGGATAGATTTTAGGGAAGACAGGTGAGAGGCAGGAAGGCCGGACAGCAAGAGGTTACAGTAATCGAGACGGGAGAGAATGAGGGCCTGAGTCAGAGTTTTAGCAGTCGAGCAACAGAGGAAAGGGGGTATCTTTGTAATATTACAGAGGGAAAAGCACAGGTTTTAGAAACATTTTGAATGTGAGAGGAGCATGTGAGAGAGGAGTCCAGTGTGACCCCTAGGCAGCATGCTTGGGCTACTGGGTGAATGATAGTACTTCCAATAGTAATGTGGAAGGAGGTAGTAGGGCCAGGTTTGGGTGGAAGTTAGAGGAGTTCTGTTTTTGCCATGTTAAGTTTAAGTCGGTGTAGGGCCATCCAGGATGATATGGCAGACAGATATTCAGAAATTTTGGTCTGTACAGCCGGTGTAAGGTCAGGGGTTGAAAAGTAAATTTGTGTGTCGTCCGCATAGAGGTGATATTTAAATCTAAGAGATATGATGAGGTCACCTAAAGAAAGTGTGTACAGAGAAAAGAGAAGAGGTCCCAGGACACAGCCCTGGGGTACCCCAACAGAGAGATCGATAGAGGAGGAGGTGTTAGCAGCAGAGACACAAAAATGACGATGGGAGTGGTAAGAGGAGATCCAAGATAGAGCTTTGTTACGAATACCAAGAGTATGGAGAATGTGAAGGAGGAGAGGGTGGTCCATGGTATGAAATGCTGCAGAGAGATCGAGTAATATGAGCAGAGTGTAATGACCTCTGTCTTTTGCAGCATGGAGGTTATTAGTTATTTTAGTGAGGGCTGTTTCAGTGGAGTGAGCAGTGCGGAAGCCAGATTGTAGTGGGTCTAGGAGAAAATAAATGTTGAGAAAATTGAGCAGGCGAGAGAATACATGACGTTCAAGGAGTTTAGAGGCAAAAGGCAGGAGGGAGACCGGTCTACAGTTAGAAAGACAGGTAGGGTCAAGCTTGCTGTTTTTGAGTAATGGTATAACTGTTGCATGTTTGAAGGAGGAGGGAAAGGAACCAGAGTAGAGGGAGGATTTCAAAATGTGTGTGAGCATAGGGATTATAGTAGGAGCAAGAGGTTTTAGGAGATGGGAGGGAATGGGGCAAGAGGGCAAGTGGTGGAGGGAGAAAAGGAGATCATCAGTGACACATCCTCCTCTGAGACAGCGGAAAAGACGGAAGGCAGGAGGAGAGTTAGGAAGGGTGTAGGATGGGAGGAGGAAATAGAGGGGATGTTCTGACTTATGGATTCCACCTTTTCCTTAAAATAGTCAGCAAAGTCCTAAGGTGAGATGGAGGAAGAAGAAGAGGCAGCTGAGGGTGGTTGGAATAGAGAGTTAAAGACAGAGAAGAGTTGGCGTGGGTTAGACTTGTGCGTGTTGATTAGTGAAGAAAAGTAGGTTTGGTTAGCTTGAGAGAGGGCAGAGTTGAAACAGGAAAACATACATTTGTAGGGAAGGAAGTCTGCGAGAGTGTGAGATTTCCTCCAGAGGCATTCAGAGGAATGAGTGGAGGAACGCAGCATGCACGTGTGGGAATTTAACCAGGGTCTGGGGTTAGAAGGGCGAGAACAGCAGAGAGAAAGTGGGGCATGTAGATTAAGAGAGGAGGATAAGGCAGAGTTGTAGTTCCTGACCAGGTTGTCAGAGTCTAGAACAGAACTGAGAGAGGAGAGGGAGGAGCGTAAAGTGGAATCAAAGGCTGTTAGGTTAATAGAGTACATGTTTCTGCTGAAATAGGGGGTAGATGGAGACGGAGAAGGGGAGAAGCGAGAGAGAGAAAATTAGATGAGGTAATGGTCAGAGAGGGGAAAGGGGGAAATGGAGAAATCAGAGAGAGAAACGTTTTTAGTGAAAACCAGGTCTAGGTAGTGGCCATCCTTGTGGGTGCTGGCTGCAGTCCACTGTTGAAGGCCAAAAGAAGAGGTTAGAGAGAGAAAGAGGGAATCCCACGGGACAGAGGGGTCATCAATGTGGCAGTTGACATCTCCAAGGAAAAGAACAGGGGTGTCTGAGGAGAGAAAGAAAGAGAACCAGGATTCAAAGTGAGAGACAAAGACACAAGGGGGATGAGTAGAGGTAGGTGGGCAATAAATGACCACCACGTGGACAGGGAGAGGAGAGAAGATCTGGACAGTGTCAGCCTCAAAGCAGGGAAAAGCAAGAGAGGAAGGAATAGGCAGGGATCGGTAACGGCAGAGAGTGGAGTGCAGGAGCCCCACGCCTCCACCCCTGTCATCAGGGCGCGGAGTGTGGGAGAAAGAAAGGCCACCATAAGAGAGGACAGCTTCCAGAGCAGAGTCAGACTGAGTGAGCCAGGTCTCAGTTATAGCAAATAGGAGCAGAGAGTGGGACAGAAAGAAGTCATGCACAGAGAGGAACTTGTTAGAAAGGGAGCGTGCATTCCAAAGGGCACATGAGAAAGGGAGAGAGGAGGGGGGGTTGCAGGGGATGGGTATGAGGTTGGAGGGGTTGACACCAGAAGGAGTAGAAGTTGCATTTGGCAGGCAAGGATGAGAGCATGTAGAAATAAGGCAGTGACCAGGATTGGGAGAGATTTCCCCAGAAGCAAGGAGGAGAAGCATGGATAGAAAGAGAATATGTGAGGATGATTTGTAAGAGTGTGTTTTAGTGCAGGGGGTATAGCTGTGTAGTGACAGAGAGTGCAAGAGAGTAGTTCATGTGAACTGAGAAGTGGTGAAGAAAGTAGAGATGTAGATATATGAATAGAGTTGGAGACATGAGGCTGGTAGAAATAAGTTAATAATTTGAAAAGAAGTGAGGCCATAGCAACTATAAATAGTAAAGGCGGCATCACAGCAATAGTAAAGTGCTGAGATGTGCAGTGTGGGATACATAATATCCTCCTTTCCAGCGTAGAACAAATTCAGAAATCCGGGCCAGTGGGTGTTGTCCACCTGTTCACTCCTTTTAAACTCCAGCACTGCATGCTACTTTAAACCTGGCTACTTCAAATATGGCTGCAAGAGAGCATAGACTGCTTGTGCTTTTAGTTATATAGCTCTAAAATGTCACCTGACTGAATTAAGTTCAGCCCAGACAACTTAATTAGCACAAGTGAGGCACATTAAAACAGATGGTTTTTCTAAACAGAGTGTTGTCCTGCGTAAGTGTCAAAGCTGAATTTAATTAAGAGACATCAAGGAGTGATATTGGAGACAGGATTCAAATATTACCTGGGATTGTTACAAGGTGCATTTACTAAAATACACACATCAAGGGGTCTATTCCAGTCCATGATTACTTAAATATTCTTAAAAATTCAGGTTATACAAATATAGAAAATGGGTAGAAAAGGGGGGAAATGTCCTCGGGCGCGTCACTCTGCTCCCAGCTCCACGACGTGTGTTACGTGCAAAGTAGAAGAGAGAGGGGAGGGCCACAGTAAAAAACAACTCAAAGTTATACACACTTCTTTCTTTAGAGTGGGAGGGGAGGGGTGGGAGGGGAAAACAAGGGAAGAATGATATTAAAACACACTGTTTGGGTAGAGACACACACATGGAATTTCTAATATCTTGAGCTGATGTTCTCTCCTCAACACGTGATTACATAGGTTGTAGGTGATGAAGTGCCCTCTGGTATCTTCCTTGACAAAAATAAAAGGGAAAACAAAATAGTGCAATACAATTTAATTAGACAGTGGGTGAATGAGATTTAAAACTTACAAGCGACCGGTATTTTTAGGCATAGAAAGGAGATGTCGCCAGACTCCACAGCATATCCCTTTCTGGGTTGCAGTGTTGCTTCTCGGCTGATCCCTGCAGGCAAAAGGTCTTTCTGTCTGTATGTGGGGATAATTCTGGCTGCAGTGTGGATACTCAAGGCCCGTGCACAGGCTATGTTCTCCTCCGGCCGCCTATCCCCTCTACAGATGCAGTCTTTAGCTTCCTTACTCCGTTGCGCGTGCGCATGCGCAGACGGCAAGACGCTGGGCCAGGATACAGGGGAAAGAAACTCCTCGCTACGGTGGCTTGGAATAACCAAAAAACGTCAGACGCGTTTCGCCAATGCTTCCTCAGTGATGTGACGCGCCCGAGGACATTTCCCCCTTTTTCTACCCATACTTATACAGAGGTTGGTGAATAACCTCTGAAAGACTCAGGCAGCGGAACCATTCTGTGGAAAGGACTGAAGCCACACTTTGAATAGTAGGCAAAAAACTTTTTTTGGCGCAAATGTTTTCTTTTTCCACATATAGAAAATGACTGGAATAGACAAGAAAATGTCAAAAATGAATACGCCACCCTCACAATATAATTTTATTCTTAAAAAAAAAAAAAAATACCTTAGAGCAAATATAATAAAAATGAAAGAAATCAGAAATATACGAACGCAGCAAGAGTTACTGTCCCCAGTGCCTCGGACGAAAAACGCAAATGGGGACAGTGTCTGCTCTGATCGTGCAGCTGGGGGTCCATGCTTCCGGATGAACCCCCTCCCCCCCCACAGCATTAATGCGTTGTGGGACCGTGAGTGGTCGCAGCAGCACAAACATTGTCTTGCTGTACTGTATATCATTGCTGAACAAGGTGGGGTTATTTAATCCAAACTGTAAGTAAAAAACAAACAAGGAAAAAATTGAAAATACGTCAAAAAGTACTGGGAACTGCACTTGCCACCCACATCTCAAAGAAACAACTTTCACTAATCATACCAGCCAATTTGAGATAACACTTGTCTGGTTCACACTCCGCTAGCTGCTGGTGCAAAAAAAAAAAAATAAGCATGCCTCATTATTAAGGATGATGGAAGGCACAAATAAAACAAGATAAGTAGACAAGGATATTTTCCACCCCAGTATAATAATAATTTCCTGTATCTACCAGTCCATGAATATATTTAAGCAATGAGCACTTGGAGAAAAACAGCTACAGAACGTATCTAGTTTGTACCATTAGTGAAGGTAAGATTCTGTTATTGTTATGATTTTTTTCGTTGCTGTAAGGAATAATTTTACTTTTTTTAATTGCATTATTTATATACATTTGGGAATTGTACTACTAATATACATTTACTGGGGGAGGGGGAGAATCTAGTAGCTGTGAGCTTGACCTTCTAAAACTAAACGGTTTAACATGGTCATAAGCAGCAGATTAAAACTAGCCAAAAATCAGTATTCTCTATTGCAAATCGAATAGTTTAAATCGCATCTATGGAGTGACAAACCGCACGGTTTAACAGCCAAAACGCCCAGATTGTATTTGCTTTTTAAGCAGAATGACCTGAAATTCGTGCTAACGCCATCCCGAGTCTGGCATATGGGTTTTGCTGAGATATGGGTCTCGCTCCCATATTTCAGGCTCTGGATGGAACTCACAATACCAATCTCACCACTCTGAAGGCGGTGAGAAAAAAATGTGCGTTATTAGAAGCTGTTCTGCCTTTTGCACTTAACGGAGGTACTAGAATTGAGCTACTGTAGTTGTCCAAAAATGCGGGTTTGAGCCTTTTTGGTCAATCCGCCCGGATTTGCACAGCTGGAATGAAACCGCTTCTATTAAAGCCTTTTCTGCACGGTTTGGATATACAAGAAGGGCGTACAGAATAGCAAAACATGCCAATCCAGTCGAAAAGGGCTCTTTGCACAGCTCACTGCTACTTTAATATCCCTCAGTGTGTCTTCCGGCACTGGAAGGCGTCATATGGAATAACACCACTGTGCATTTGGGCCTTTATGTTCATCAGTAAGAGAAGGGTCAAGAAGCGTACTGTAAATCTTAATGGTCTTCTGTTGTTGGTTTTATGTGTGTTGTAATAAAAATCAGATCCCTCTTTCTATATTTTTTATTTGTGCCAAAGTGGGTTTCCAGAACAACCAGATCTTATGTGTGTAATAAATCATTATCAGATGACAAGCTATTTTCAATTATATTTTACTCATCAATTTACTGCCATTCCAGCACTCTAATCCTGTGCTAACTAATGAATCTTCAGGATGCAATTTCTTAAAGATGTACTTCCTGACAAGATCAGATTTTCTTCCTAGAGTAAGAGAGACTGAAAACTGTATACCTACAAAATGAGCATGTACTGGCTATGTACTTCTTTAACCCAGGCTTTGCTGAAAAGCTGGGTAATGCGTCAGGCATCAGCTTATAGGGCTCCATGTTAAAATGGATAAGAAACAAAAAGGTGACACTGTGTGCTCATTTACATGTCATTTCCCAGAATCCCTGGCTGCAGTAGAAGCGCTGTATGCTAAGAATGGAAATGTAACACAACTGTCAGTGCTAATGCAACCTTAGTAAAAAAAAATATTCAAATGTGGGTGATTATTTACAATACCAATTTCTCGAAATGTCCAGAGACCTGCAGCCTAGATGACTTTAAGGACTGTCCAAATAATCCTTCTTGATGACCGTGTGAAGAAAAAGTCCCCTTTGGCGCTGGTGCTCCGGGGATGAGTGCATGAATAAAGTCCCGTGAATAAATGAAAAAAAGCAATAAAACAACCGCTTCAATATATTACTCTGACATGAATAATACAGTGATCACTTCAGTGTGCACTACTGTTAATTAGGGTATCAGGTACCTGTTCAACTGTTACCTCCCATGTGCTATTGACATGCAATACTATTACCGTGATAATACATACATATATATGCTCCGTTATAGTGCGTTTAATTGACTACACTATAGTGTTCGATAGGAATCTATTACACACAGACACCTGTTTGCATGCAGAATATGTCACATCTATTCGATGGAAGAATACTTAGCTTATGCCCCTTCAATTGGAGTGATATGAAAAGGAAGAAAAGGGAAACACCATTGCACAATACTGTATAAAACGTTACTAAAAAACATATAACAGAGACTGTTACAAGTACACTCACAAATTCCAACGTAAAAATGTGCAGTGTGAGCTTTATGACCGTCACCAGCCTTTGTCCTCCGGTTAGTACGGGGTTGCTTGGTTGTTGTTATGGGCGCCTCAATGACTCTCTCCGCCTGTATAGGCTTCCTGTCAGCTTCCTCGCTGCTGCAACCCACGTGTGCTTTGCGTCCGCGTCCGTCTACGATGACGTCAGCACACTGTCACGTGTTCACGCCTGCCGTATTGCAATCTGCGTCCTTAGCTGCTCCTGTCCAGAGGTCCCGCTCTAATCAGGCTCCGAACTCTCCCCTCTTGCTGGTACACTGTGCATGGATCCAATGCTATCACTCATACGTGTGCAGTCCACCCTACGCGTTTCACGTATCGGCGTTCACTTCCTGAGGGGTATTGAAGCGCATGTTTTATTGCTTTTTTTCATATATTCACGAGACTTTATTTGTGCACTCAACCGGAGCACCAGCGCCAAAGAGGACTTTTTCTTCACGCTGTATGCTAAGAGATAATGGTGAAAAGCAGAGACGTGAATGTACTCACAAGTGATATTTTTAGTTACTCTACAAAATGAAAACAATCATACCTCTTATTATTGGTTTATCAACTCTAAGGGAATCATTTTATAATCTGAATCGGCCTTTAGGGACGTTTATGGGCAAGAAAAGGCAGAATGGCTACTTTAGCACAAATGAATAAGGCCTTAAAAGGGTTTATTATTTCAAGTGTAATAGTGCAAATGGGGCATTATCGCATGGACACTCTAATTAACTTCAAAGGGATTCTCCATGGGAAAGTGCCCTGACCAACTGACAGTTATTTATTTACTTTTCTCTCTATTTCTCCTGACTTTTTAAGGTACCACAAAACCAATATGAGAGGCCTAACATAGGTTCTTTGTCTTGGGGGTATGTATGCAGTATACAGTTAATGCACGATACATGATCAGTGAAGGTGAAAAGTTCCCTGGCAGATAAATGTACTTTAAAATACAGCATGAATTATTCAAGATGTTCAAAAGCACTGCATGACAAGGTGAAGCAGTCAAATTTACAGGTGCTCCATTAAATCAAATTAGTTCCAGAGAATTCAACAGGAAAATGGCATATAAATATATATTACTTACCTGAGCAAGCAAGTAGTGGAATATATGCCCATTCTGTCATCATTGGGCGCTTCTTCAAAATATACATTCATTCAAACAACATGGATTTCTGCTGCATCCAAGAATGATAGCCACTTTTGTTTTGAGCCTAAGGCCTCGTCCAGGGTGGCGCTGAGTGGGTGGGCGCGTTCACGCCGGCCGCGATGAAACACATTGCAGCAATGTTTGTGGCAAGTGCCTGAGCATGCGCAGCGCTTAGCTGCTTGCCAAGCAAGCAAATTTGAATTTGCAGCTTGCCTGCGCCATCGCGCATGAGCGCCTGCACGCTCAACGCCACCCTGGCGCAGCCTTACCAATTTCATAAGGTTGTGCTCTAATTTTACATCACAAAACAAATCTACCTAAAAGGATGCATATGACATGCAACAATGTACTGTTGTGCAAACCTTGTATGACTTTACTACCGCACCATCTTTTTTCTGACTTTACTAACTTATCATCTTAGTCAACTTTACTATTCAAACATGCCATCCTACTTAACAACATATATTGGAATTCCAATAGAGTGAAAAAGTTCAACCATAAAGTATGATTTATACATTTGGAACAAAAAAATATTCTGCTATATTTAGTAGATAGGGCAGGATTGAGATTTGCTTTATGGAAACAGAGATACAGTGCAAAAAAGTACTTCTAGAATAATCTTGTTTGTATGTGCCATTGTTTAAATATTGTGTTTAATCATAGATAATCGGTGTAATTTATTTTCTACGTCTTGAAAAAAACACTTTTTGAAATAATATACACAATGAAATGCAATATATAGCATGCAAGGTAGGCATGCTGGCAGTACAATGGATGTGGGAACATTTACATGTCTATGTACTGTATGCATGTATACATTTACTTATATTGAGCCAACAATGTACGTAGCACTTTACAAAAAAAGACAATATGGAATTATAATACCATAAGTGCAAAAGGAACACAATTGTACAAAAAGAAAATAAATCTCAGATACAGACCGCTTACAATCTATTGTATCTATACATTTGATTTAGGTACATGTTATGTTAGCACCTGACTTAAAATTGCTTGTCAGTTTTGTGCCATTGTTGATCATGAACAAAACATGGGAAATAGAAGATGAAAATTGTGTGAAACATATCTACAATTAAGTATTCATGTTGGTTTGTCTTATGAGAAAGTATTGCAGAGAATAAGATTTTTTACTCATGTCATTGCAGAATTTTGGACATTATTTTGTTACATTTACTGGCAAAAACTACTAGCATAACTTTTTCACTATTACAGAATGACTTGCTGCCTTACATCTTTAGAAAGGCAGAGGCCCCAAGCATGGGGTTGTCATACTCATAAGGGTTGGGGGCAAGCGGACCCCGCACCTACCTCCTCGGTGAAGGCAAGGATCAGAGGCACCTTGGGGAGGTCCGTTTGGCCCATAGACTGGCTATGCGTGGGACAGACCCATGGCCTCCCTGAACAGAGCTAAGTGGAAAATAGAAGGGGCCAGGGCCAGAGGGAGCCTTAAGAAGAGGCAAGTGGGACGCCCAAGCAGAACACTGCATGGACAGGTCCTACCCATCCACCCTTCATATTAAGAATGTTTGCTATTAATGTATAATTTTGTGTGTGAAGCAGCAGATTACTTGTCATGGCAAGGAAGGTATAGCAGCAGTGGGACTGTCAGGCCAGCCAAGTCAATGTAGAAAGCTGACGGTGTGTAGAAGCCAGCTTTACTGCTGAGTTGGGTTACCCCAAGAAGAGATTGTTAGGCTGTAGGTGCCGGATTTACAGTCGGGCCGGCCATGCCCAGGTGTCAGATGTGGACTCCGGGTGCCAACTTTACAGTTGGGTTCCAGCAGTCTCATGGCGGTAAAATGTGGTATTGCACATATTTCGGCCATCCCGAGCCAGAGGGGTGGAGCATTCTCCCCCTAGGCATTTTGAGACTGGATGGAGTCATAGGCGTTTTTATATGTAAATAAAGCTGTGGCCTCTTTATTCCGTTACAATTGCATGGAACACTCACTTATGGGTAGAAGGAGAAGACTGGAAAGGGCTCTAAAATCAGCATCCTAAGCCTCAATGGCCACTGCATTCTTTCGAACCATAATAGCTAGTGCAGTTGAAATCTGTTTGCCTTTTCAATGAGTAATCTTATGAGGAAGATCATTCAGTTTAGATTTTTTTTCTATTGATTATTACTTAACAAAACCTTGTTTGGTCCCATATAGAACAAAGATTATTTTAATGAACACTCAAAATAATAACGCACAATGTATTTTAGTGCAAATACGCCAATACAGCTCAAATAATGTTTTTGCATTATATAATGCCTGGACAGAAATATTCTGTCATACTCCTTTTATTATGGGCTAAATAAAGCTCTTATATGACTAAACAAAAAATACAGCAGTATTTCCAAATGCCAACACCATTTGGGCTGGCAATGTGGAATTATACTTTTAAAATAATTTTTGTTTATAGTCACTAAGTAATGTGTAAATAATTCGTAAATAAAAAATGTAAGCTCCCATGGGAATAATACTAAAATAATTGACAGATACCTTGCATACTCGTTGTTTGACGCGGTTATTATACATTCAATGGCATATTTTTTTTATATTAATACAGCATAGTAAAATGACGGCAGGTCATGTTACACTAAATGTGTATTACTTACCAAACTGCTTAACATTTTGTAGATCACTTTTTCATTTCCGCTTAAAAAATGTTCCAACGTTTCGAAATAAATCTTTCTCTAAATCAGCTTTTAACGTACCGTATCATATATTGTGTTCTGGAGAGTGAATACTGTATGACATCTCCACTAACCATTGTGACATTTCAACATGCATCTACAAATATTGAGACTCTTGATTTCAGTTTGATCTATATTGTAATTATGGTGGAAAAAGGTATAGTGCAATCCCTATGCATATAAGAAAATCTATTGTTAAGTAAATATGTTGCACAGTGGTACACCGTTACTTTTTCAGCTGCAACACATATAGATGAACTATAATGGATTTAGCCACACATGATCCCATTCCCCCCCTTTACAGAAGGCCAGTCACAGTCAGCGCTTATAATGTATGCCTGCTGAAGGCGTGTGAGGGGTTCTGAAATCTTGCACGGCTAGCAGATTGCAAACATCTTACCCAATCCACTTTTTTTTTCTTGACAAATGTATATTTAATGATTCTTACACTATAGCCATATAATATTATAATCTATTCTAATATAGGGTAGACAGGATTCATTTTTGTTTGTTTCTTTTTTGGAACCAAAGGATTTATTTAAATGCATCAAACAGAGGCGTCATCTGGATTGAATGCTTGATGCGCCTTTTTAGTAGAGGATTATATGGCATATGGAGCATTATATACGGATTCCTTATTGTTCAATGAGACTGAGAGGAGTTCAAGAAGGTGACGCTATGATTTCTAATACGTGACAGGTAAAAGCTAATGTATTTTATTAGCAAGGAAGTGTGATTGTATTAGCATTTATTTCCTAATTTTGCATTTTTGCTATATTTTGGGGAAATTTCCCACATTTGCTAGGAGATGTGCAAAATTTCATTTTTTTGGGGACAGATTACCATAAAATGTGGCCAGAATTTGTCTAAAATGGCACAAATGTAAAAAACAAAACAATATGTATCCATCAACAGATATAGGGGCAGATTCACTAAGCTCCATTAATTGGCTTTAAGAGCACAAAGTACCATTTAAGCCCGATAAAGCTGCAATGCGATTCACTAAGCAGTGATAACGGCGCTTTATCGGTCTTAAAGGTATTGTTTTTGCCCTCGGCGCAAAATGCGCACGATCAGCCTATTGCGCTGAATTTTGCCAGTACTACTGATTCACTAAGCAGCGCTAAGTGAATCGGCCTTAAAAAACGCTCCAAACAAACGCGCCAGCAAAAGGCAAGCGCAAAAGAAGCTGGACTTAGAAAATATTTCATTGTTTACCTTTTTGCTGGCACACCATCCATACAACAGGCCCGCCGGGGTGTCCGGGGGTCCCCGGGGGTCCCCGCGGCCATCAGGGGGTGTCCGGGGGTCCCTGGGGGTCCCTGCGGCCATCCGGGGTCCCCATGGCTGTCCAGGGGAGTCCGGGGGTCCCAGCGGGCCTGCGGTACCAATGGTGTGCCCTCAAAAATTAAACAAGACTGTAAAAAAATACCCCCATCCCCTAACACATACACTACATTAACGTGCAAAATTACTATTATCCACATATGGATAATAATGCTTTTGCCCATTAAATATACATTAATACATTAAATACATGTTGTACTCACCCTTGTCTGGCACCCACGATGAAGGCCAGCCGCATCTTCCTCCTCATCCATACACTGGGGTGCTGAAAATATACAAAATAAGAACAAGTGCCAAACTAATGTCCCCTAACCCCTTAATGACCTTAGCGGTTATTAACCGCTACTGTCATTAAGGGGTTAAGCCACCCTGACCCGATACCCACCCTTCACCCATTTATTTGTACAGTGGCTTCATCATGTGTATATATATATATATATATTATAATATATATATTATAATATATATATATATATATATATATATATATATATATATATATATATATATATATATATATACTGTATATGCATGATTAACCAATATACAAATAAATACTGTAGATGGCCAAATACAAATCTCTCCAAATATCAAACAGCAGCAAGCTCAATCAATATCTAATAAATCAAAATACAAACACTCAATTTGACAATGTGTACATGATACAAATAATCTTTGCATCATATATACTATGTCAAACAATGCTCCAAATCAAAGACACTAATCCAAACAAGATACAAATACAATCATTAAAGAAAAACAAAGCATCAACACAATTAATTTACCATCAATTAATCCAATCACCAATCAATTACAATCCAATTCAATTACACACTTCAAATCCTACAATCAAACCATTGTGTAAATTAATCTATGACAAAGTAACCATCAAACAAAATCTATATGCCAAAAATAAGCCAATAAAAGAATCTATAGAAACCAGCCTTTAACTAAACATTTGCAAAAATTAAATGTACATTAGCAACACATTTTTACACAAAGCAGCAAATTACCATTCAAAAAAACATCCAAACAAGGCAAGCCAACACGTTTTTATTATACCTGTATGTATGTCCATCTATAGTTTACAGACATAAATACAGGTGCAATAAAAGAGCATTAAAAACAATTTAATCACATTAAAAATGAACATACAATACAACCACTGATTTGTCCTGTACGTATTGTGACAAACGCCCCTCTTTTGTAGCGCTGACGTCTGTCTGGGTTCTTCCCGACACAGTCTTCTAGGGTTATTTATACAAAAAAACAGGATCATGCAAAGTATTATGCTGCTTAACTCAGGCTTCTGCCTGCTTTATTTTCATCCAAGTAAGGTACTGCAGCTTTAACATGTGTAGGTTAGAGGTACTCAGATACTTTTATTCAGCAGTTCACACATTTCAGTGTTACAGTATTTCCCACACTGTTATTTTTAAGAAATAAAACCAAAATCATATAAACAAAATCTTATCCCTTTCAGGGATCTAACTACACATCAGAATCAGTCTCTCTAACAGTTGCTGGCCAACTAACCTGGTTCCCCAGCTTAAAACAATGCTCTCTCATTTAGGGTCACTGGATACAGCAGTCTTTTAGCAACAGCAATAACCATTTGTTTTGTCTTATCTGTTCGTGGTGGGAACTCGGTCCCAAGTGTCCAGGCAAATCCTCTGGTACTGTGATACTTGGAGGGGCCGTCCACCCCGAAACTGGATACCGGGGAGCAGCGATACCCCCAGCCTCCAGGCTCTAAGGAGAGAGAGTGAAATGCAAAACCTCTCTGCTCTAAATACCTGTGCATGTGATTAGAAGAGCAGGTGAGGGAGAACTAGAGCCATTGTAATCTTTGGTCTGGATTTTCCATCCAGCTGCTTGAGTTAATGGGAAGCTGTGGAACGGACCATTTTTAACTATTCCTGCACTTTCTGACCTAACATGGGGCACATCTTTGGACTATGTCACAGTATGTATACCCATAGTGACATACATACATTCAGGACAAATAAATGGACCATGTGACAGGCTTTCAAGAACATCACATCCGTTCTCCCCAAAGCCTCTGTCACATGGTCCACTTGAGCCAATCAGAGTTGGGATGGAGTTCCCACGCTCTGATTGGCTACCGTACCATGTGAGGCCGGCCATCTTTCAGTTCATGACGTCATCTTAAAGGCAATTGAAGCACAGCCAATTCTGATTGGCTGTGCTTTCATTGCCTTTAAATGACGTCATCATTTTTTTTTTGTCGGCCAAAACACATGGTTTTCACGGCCCAATCAGGGCCGTGAGAACCATATGACGAAATGTGACGTCATAGGCCTTTAAAAGCCTATGTCGTCTCATTTTCAGGCTTGACGCCGAGGAGGAAAGACCTCCTATGAAGAAAGAAGACCAGGGCGTGGCGGATGAAGATAAGCAGACCCCGGAAAAAGAAAGAAGACCCCAGAAGAAGACGGAGAAGACCCCACGAGGGATTACAAATAGAAAAAAGAAGATAAAGACACTTGTGGATTGTAATGGATTTTTTATTTTATGGTTACCTGGTTCCTGTTGTTGGATTAGCTGCTCCAGTGGTTCCGGTTCCCCTTGATTGCTGTGACTGGTTCATCTAATGGTAAGTAAAAAAAGAAAATGTATTTTAATTTTATTTTACAGGTTTTTTGGACTTTTTTCCCTGACGTCCATTTTTTTTTATGTCCATTTATTTGTCCTGAATGTATGTATGTCACTATGGGTATACATACGTACAGGACAAATCAGTGGTTGTATTGTATGTTCATTTTTAATGTGATTAAATTGTTTTTAATGCTCTTTTATTGCACCTGTATTTATGTCTGTAAACTATAGATGGACATACATACAGGTATAATAAAAACGTGTTGGCTTGCCTTGTTTGGATGTTTTTTGAATGGTAATTTGCTGCTTTGTGTAAAAATGTGTTGCTAATGTACATTTAATTTTTGCAAATGTTTAGTTAAAGGCTGGTTTCTATAGATTCTTTTATTGGCTTATTTTTGGCATATAGATTTTGTTTGATGGTTACTTTGTCATATATTAATTTACACAATGGTTTGATTGTAGGATTTGAAGTTTGTAATTGAATTGGATTGTAATTGATTGGTGATTGGATTAATTGATGGTAAATTAATTATGTTGATGCTTTGTTTTTCTTTAATGATTGTATTTGTATCTTGTTTGGATTAGTGTCTTTGATTTGGAGCATTGTTTGACATAGTATATATGATGCAAAGATTATTTGTATCATGTACACATTGTCAAATTGAGTGTTTGTATTTTGATTTATTAGATATTGATTGAGCTTGCTGCTGTTTGATATTTGGAGAGATTTGTATTTGGCCATGTACTGTATTTATTTGTATATTGGTTAATCATGCATATACAGTATATATATATATATATATATATATATATATATATATATATATATATATATATATATATATATATATATATATATATATATATATATATATATTGTAATATATATTTATTATAATATATATATTATAATATATATATATACACATGATGAAGCCACTGTACAAATAAATGGGTGAAGGGTGGGTATCGGGTCAGGGTGGCTTAACCCCTTAATGACTGTAGCGGTTAATAACCGCTAAGGTCATTAAGGGGTTAGGGGACATTAGTTTGGCACTTGTTCTTATTTTGTATATTTTTCAGCACCCCAGTGTATGGATGAGGAGGAAGATGCGGCTGGCCTTCATCGTGGGTTCAGGACAAGGGTGAGTACAACATGTATTTATTGTATTAATGTATATTTAATGGGCAAAAGCATTATTATCCATATGTGGATAATAGTAATTTTGCACATTAATGTAGTGTATGTGTTAGGGGGCGGGGGGGATGTGTGTGGTATATTGCTATGTTTATTGGGGGCAATTGTCCCCAATAAACATGCTATTATGCCTTAACCCCTTCATTGCCTTAGCGGATAGATGCTAAGGTAATGAAGCTGCTTTAATGTATTTGTATTAATATTGTGTGGTAGCAGGGGACCCCCTGCTCCCACACACTATTTTTAAAATGTACATTAATGCAGCTTCATTACCATAGCGGATACCATAGCGGATAGCCGCTATGGTAATTAATTATTATTTATTGTTATCTGTTTTTTAATACTAGTGTAGATGTGCAGGGGGTCTCCTGAGCTGAACCGCATTGGTTTCAGGTCCGAGGACCCCCTACTTCAGGAGATACAGGCCCCGTTATGGGGTGCCGGTATCCCCTGCACTTTAAAGCTCCCACGTCACGTGACCGGCACATTGAAATTCTGCAGGGGATACTGGCACCCCATAACGGGGCCCATATCTCCTGAAGTAGGGGATCCTCGGACCTGAAACCAATGCGGTTCAGCTCAGAAGACTCCCTGCTCATGTATACTACTATTAAAAATCATATTTGGCCAGCACGATCGCCTGTAAGAACCGTGCATTGAGACGCAGCGTCTCCATGCATTTCTTACACGCTGCTTTGTTTATAATAGTTATCGTGCTAAATAACTTTTAGCACGATAACAGGGGGGGAAAAGGTGATCGTGCGCTATGGCCCTTTTGGCTAAGGCTGGCCGTAAACGCGCTGAGCAGCCTTAGTGAATAGCGCTTATGGCTTCAGCCTTTTGCAGCCAAGCGATATAACACATTTTAGCGCTAGTTAACTTAGCTTAGTGAATCGGCCCCATAGTGTGTGGTCCTACAAGTACACGCTCTCCCCATTTCTCACTGTCCCTTTCATCCATTTATTGCCTGTCTGTTTATTTAGCATCCACTTTTTTATATCTGTGTTAAAGTCATGGAATCTTTGTAAATCGGTAATGCAGACCTGAGGAAGAGAGAGAACTCTTGAAAGCTTGTCTTACAATATCAATCCAAATGTCCAAATTAAGCAGGTATCCCCTAAAACTGTAGTACAGGCATACACCACATTAACGTACGCAATGGGGCATGTATGTAAAGTGAAAATGTACTTAAAGTGAAGCACTACCTTTTTTCCACTTATTGATGCATGTACTGTACTGCAATCGTCATATACGTGCATAACTGATGTGAATAACGCATTTGTAACAGACTCTATAGTCTCCCCGCTTGCGCACAGCTTCGGTACAGGTAGGGAGCCGGTATTGCAGTTCAGGATGTGCTGACAGGTGCATGCATGAGCTCCCTGTTGCCTATTAGGCGACATGTCCTTACACGCGAGTGTACTTAAAGTGAGTGTCCTTAAACTGGGGTATGCCTGTACTCCTTTACTCTGCAATATCGTAACTGGACTAACACGGCTATTCCTACATAATTCTAACATGGCAGTCTGTAAAAGGCCATGTCTCCTGATGCCCAGTTGCTTCTGTGTTGGAATTTACAATGTACATTTACTGTTCATGCTTGGTGTTTGTTTGTTCTTGCAAAGGTTTCTGTTTTTGTAATCTTCTTTGCAAAGAAACCCCAGAAAATGTCGAACTTGCTTGAAAAATGTGCACATCTCAAACTTTGAAGGCTGTTTGTAAGTGTAAATGGATGATGTCCGTTGTCTTTTAACTTGTGTAGTGGAATAATTTTGTAAAGGGAATTGAACATGTGGCTTCTCATATTGGGCTGTGGGGGGGGGGGGGGTGGGGGGAGGGGGCTAGGTGTGAAAGATTGACAGTTTATGGTAGCAAAAATCCTTCAGGATTTTAGAATGAAAACTAGAAAACCCATTGGCCTTAAAAACATTCCCTTTAAGTATTGCCTCTGTCTGTCCCCTAAAATGTAATTTACTCGTATATAATAACAACTTTATTTCATATAGCACTTTTCCCCCAATAGGACTCAAAGTGCTTCCCAATTACTGTATTGTTTACAGTACACATCACATACAGTAGGAAGTTTTACAGATACTGTCACTGCCCAGATAAGCTTCCGAATATAGGATTTTGGTGCCTGAGGAACATCGAGATAAAGTGATTTGCACAATGTCACAGGGATTTGATACCAGGAATTGATCCAGGTGCCCCTGATTCAAACACAGTATAATTTTTTTACAGTCATTGCCTTTACTCACTGAGCCACTCCTTCTCACTGCAATATATAGTGTATTTGATTTTTTTTTTTTATATCTACTTTTGTAGGATTTTTAACTCTTATGAAGGTTAACACTTTTGTTTTAATATATTTATTAAATAAGGGATTGGAAAACAGTTTTATGTATGTAACATAGCCTCCCGGCAGTTACTTCTTTTTCTGGGCCTTTCCTCTGTCAGTCCTGTTAGTGCAGGCAGTGGAAAGGTTATTTCCTTTATTAGGCCTGTGTATGTGTATTACAGCCTTGAATAATGTATCCGTATTAAAGGGCGGGCCTAGCAACTCTGATGATGTCAATCTGAGGGGTGGGTATTGCTGGAACTCCCCCTGATGTGTGTGGGCCAATCTGTATCCGGCTCCTGGCTTACTATGAGTCAGAGTTAGAGACACCCCCCAAGGATGTTCAAATTGGGACAGCCTCCTAAATTGTCAGTTGAGATTTGATACTGGAAAGAAGAAGAAGTGAGAATATGGACATGGGGTTTGTATTTTCTATCTCTGATTCATAACACATATTATTCAATTGGTGGATTTTTAAAAACTCTAAATGCAAGTTGCTTTGGAGTTGTGCACTGCTAATGTGATTCAAGTCTGCAGTTATATGGGAATTATATTTGAATAATTTATACCATACTGTATTTAAAAAGAGGACCAAAAAAAAGCTCCCACATAATTTAAATGTTGCAATTAATACATGGAGAATTGCAATGTTAAGCTTAACTTGCAGGATAACAAACTATAGCAAAGGAAGAACACATGGGATTCAATGTTGGGATTATGATTTTAATTTCATGTGCTAAGCCAGGGGTGCTCAACTCCAGTCCTCAAGTCCCGCCCAACAGGTCAGGTTTTCAGAATATCCCTGCTTCAGCATAGGTGGCTCAATCAGTCCCTGATTCAGCACAGGTGGCTCACTGAATAACCTGTGCTGAAGCTGGGATATCCTGAAAACATGACCTGTTGGGGGGGAGGGGGAGGGCACTACTGTGCCAAGCTATAGTACACAGGTGTACAGTACTTTAAACAGAATGCGTAATGTAGCAAGAATTGGCAAGAAATGTGGGCAACAATTTTACTGTGATACGGGGTTAGTTCGTTTACACTTCTTTTCAGTGATCTGTAAATTAGGGTTTCAATTATGCAAGATGCAAATCTACAGCATCAAAGATTAGATCCTTACAAAGGAAACTTCCCTGCAGAACTACAGTGTTTGTCAGGTAATACAATAACAAACAATTGTATTTCAGCAGCATTAAAATGGTTATTGATGCAAGACATAGTATCAAGATGTTATTCAAATGCCAAACTTTTCTATAAACGCTAGCAACATAATAGGAAAAACATGGGTTTTCTAAATAAAGTGTTCATTTGAATGGTAACATTTGGTACTGTACACTAGAAGTGATGTTTTTCCAGCTTGAAGTTTTTTTTCCCCAGCTATTTAAATATTTATACTTACAATGAAACTAATTGTACTACTCAACGTCACTGATATCCCCGATGCACAATAAATGTTTTGTAATTTGTTAGGAGAGGTGCATATAAAATATTTTTTTGGAGCAATTTTCGACAAATTAATAAAGGAAGATCAGCCAAGTGAACAGAAAAGTAAAAAGCTTATTTAGATCTTGTCAGACTCTTAGAAGATGAGAATAGCCAGTAAAATGTACTGCATCCATATTTTTTCATTTGTCTTATTTAGAATTATGTGAATGTCTTTAAATTTGTAATTTTCTTCCTAATTTTGCATTGTTCACAAAATGTTCACTGAAACTCACACCGCTCGGGAATGCTCAAAAATAGACAATTACAATATATTCGCCAGATTACAGTTAGATTTGGCGAAATTCTGGTATTATAAAAAGCACCATATTACCTTCTACCATTTGCTTCTGTGTGGGAATTTGTAATGTACATTGACATTTAACCCTTTGCGGTCCAATTAATTTACATTAAGTGCGCCAGTAGTTCTAATTTATTTTTCGGGAAAAAAAACATACAGCTTTTTTTTTGCACACACACTACACACTGCGCGCGCACACACTGCACGTGCGCACACACATACTGCGCGCGCACACCCACTGCGCCTGCGCGCATACACACACACACTGCGCGCCCACACACACTGCGTGCGCGCACACACACCGCACACTGCACACACACTGCTCACTGCACACACTCACTGCACACACTCACTGAACACACACCACACTCATAGCCCCCTCACCCCCCTACCTCACACCCCCTATCTCCATGTCAGCTGCTGGGGCTGCCTGCCGGGATCGGTGCAGGTCTGGGGGTGGATCGGTGCAGGTCTGGGGGCGGATCGCTGGGGGCATGGGCGGATCGTGGGGGGCGTGGACAGATCGGCGCAGGACTGGGGGGGGGGGTCGGATCGGCGCAGGAGTGGGCGGAAGGGAGGGGGGCCCCATCAGTGCGGCTGCTGGGAGAAATGTTTGGGGGATGTGCTGCCGGCGCCTCACCCTCCGTCCTCCCTCCACGCGATCCGACATTGAACCGCATGTGGAAAATAGTAGTGTCGGATATAGTCCGACATTTGACCGGAAAGGGTTAATGTTTAGCAATCGTTTTGCATACTGTATATAGCAGAATTTTTGCTGCAAAATATAGGCACATTTCACCTAGTTTTCAAACGTCTGCAAACCCCCCTCCCTCAAAAGATCAATGTTTTCCCTTAAATTTAGGGAAAGAACAGTTCATTGGCATGGTTTATTTATTTATAAAACGTTTTACCAGGGAGCAATTCATTGAGAGTTACATCTCGTTTTCAATTATGTCCTGGGCACAGAGTTATGATGACAGATACATGGTTACAAATACGTGGTTACATTAAATGAACAGGGTAATACATTATATATAAAAACATAGCATGATCAATTAAAGATAAAATGCATTATAGGCACGTGGAAAATATTGGAAAACAAAAAAGATGCCAGTAACCATTTATACAGATATAACACAGCATGTATTTTAGAAAGCATTCACACACCTTTCAATAACAGTATTACAGTTTGTGTAGAATAAATAAATAAATGATATAATGCTCTAACAATCCATCGAAAAACACTTTTAACAGAAAGGTAAAGTGGGTTGGGATGGTAGAGAAAAGGCAGCATAAACAAATCCGGAAGAATACAGATTGGTTTATGGCTTTAGTGATTCATGACACGGAAGAATATATAATTGATGTGTGAGGATGTCTTGATGGTAAAATAACAATACTTTCCATTAGAGATGAGAGTTTTGACAGCTCAGGCAGTGAGTCTGTATGAAATTTTATGGGTCATGTGTGTTCCATTCAGATCTACAGGTCATTCCTACTCCTTCATACTTGAAAACATTTAATGGATTTATAGTAATAGAAAAAAAGAATATTCAATCATAGCTGAAACTCAGCCTTTGTGTATATTTTACTAAATTGTGTTTCACATCATATCATAAATATTTGTTTTCATATTCTATATTTGAGGATGGCCAACTAATGAAGGAATCAAAAAGATTTTTTTATTATTATTATTATTATATTATGAAGATAAAAGTTACACCGGAATATATATTTTCAAGTACTACTATGAATCTGATAATTTAATGGACTGGGTTTTGCTAACAGCTATTCTTGTCAAACATGAATGTACTGACCTGCACAGTATGTTGTAGCATCTGTCTTGATCTGCTGAAAATGCATTATAGTGGTTTATCATTCAGTTTTAGATGTATACAGTATGTTCATCTATCTCAAATCACATAATGGGGAAAATGTACTAATCCCTGGAAGATGTGGGATGCCAAGGTGCCCTGATGTGGTCTGGAAGAGGCCATATTTCCTAATCCATCTTCTGGAAATTAGACTGTGTCTTGTGGAAAAACATTGACATTTCCGGAAGGTGTCTTCCATACAACTTGCTTAAAATAGGTGCTCTAGGGAGAGGACGTGGTGACTGACGACTGACAAGTTGGCTGCTTAAACTCTGGGCTCTGCTCAACCGGGGGAACAATGTATGGGACAATATACCATACCAAATCTCGTTAAACAAGCTCCCCAGTACAGTATCTATGTCTCACCAAAGAGATACAGTGAACTTACTCTATTCTTCAGACGCTCCGAGGTGAGAGGTATAGAGACAGTCGCATGGTTAACAAGATAGAGTCGCCGACCCTGTTAAGGCCATCTCAGGCCTCAGCAAGGTCAGCGATGCCGTCTTGTTCACCACGTGTCCGGCCCATGAGAGAGGGAATAGATGAGATGCTGGATGAGCAGCATGAATATGCCACGTGAGCAGAGCAGACCCACTTGAACTTAGTAAGTAAAAAATATATAATCTAATTCACCAATCAATGTGACAGTCACATACTTCTCAATAACACATATAGTGACATAAAATAAAATAGGTGAGTGCTAGGTAATTGATAAAATCTCAACCTCTGGTGGGAACTGTTTAGGATTCCCTTTTAGAATATAGACTTGTCCAGGATCCATAGGGAGCGTATGCATCAGGATTACCCCCAAAAGGAAGAAAAAGAATATAGTGTAGTATTGTCATATAGCTTTAAAGAGGGTATGGGCCTTGGCTCTGTCCAACACATTTTTATGTGTCCCTTTCATATGTACACAATGTGAGTACATATTTGCTGCTTATTTTATGTGAGATAAAGTTTCAGATTGGTCTGCACAATCGGTTTCCTCTTTTCCTTTTCTCTATCTGCCCGTTTATCGTGTGAACACTGTAATTAGGCACTTTGAAAGAGTCAAGACCCCTCCCCTCTTCAAAGCTACATAACAATACTACACTATATTCTTGTTCTTCCTTTTTGGGATAATCCTGATACATATGCTCCCTTTGGATCCTGGACAAGATATAAAGCAAACCATCAAGTATTAAGGATCAGAAAAAAGATCTCAATATTTTGTTTTCTTATTTATGCTTTTATGTTGTCTGTGATGCAGTTCAAAGTTATGATTGCAAAACTGGATAGGGATGAAATGGAATTAAACCTGAGTAGTGAAGTCCTGATTCAAAAGGATAGGCCAGCATATCTGGTGTCCTATGAACTAATTTAAAGTATGTTACTCAAAATAGTGTCATTGCATGTAAAGGGACTAAACTCTTTTTGCCAATAGAAAACTGGCCCAATCAAAGTAAAAAAAACAAAACAAAAAAACAACTAAAATATTTTACCAGGAAATAATACATTGAGAGTTACCTCTCGTTTTCAAGAATGTCCTGGGCACTGATCGTTACATGTTATATTTACAGACTTTTCATGGACAGTGGAGACAATCTATGTTATGGGCGTATTTAACATGCAATTAACAGCAACAGACAAGATAAAAATGTGAGACAGCAGAAGTCTTGAAAGAACTTAAACTGGAGGCGGCTTTTATAATATCAAATACATTGTTCAAATTGTGTGGTGCATGGTAACAGAGAGTAATCTGCCAATATTTGGAGTCGAGAACAAATTTATGTTTCCCCTTATGAGATATCATTAGATGATGTTTCACTGGGGTTTTTTGTTTGCCTTTCTCTGGATCAATATACTGTAAGTACAAATATAGGATAAATCATCTGTTGTCTAAATTTAGCATAGTATGTTGAACTTGATGGACGTATATGTCTTTTTTCAACCTCATCTACTATGTAACTATAATTATGTAACTATGTAACTATAACTATGTAACTATGTAACATTTTCCAGAGCTGCAACTTTGAGCCTTTTCAGCCACGGCTACAGAGACTGTAAGTCCTGCTACATCTGTATGGTGAGAATGTCCAGTAATTCAAATATTCTGGATCAAAATGGTTGAATTTATACAAATGATTACTGGAATCTCCATTCCAATGGACCCAAGTATACTATTAATCAACAGATATGGTAAATAGGGTGTCAACTTTAAAATGAGCTTGTTTTGCATTTTCTAAATGCAGCAAGATGCTCGATAGCAGCCATGTGGAAACAACCTTTATCACCGCCAATAGACCATTGGCTTACTGGGGTTTTGGAGGTGATGGGATTAGAGAAAGTTACACATGTGGTTAAGATTTCCCTGATGGAATTTGACACAATCTGGAACTCCTGGATCACTAATATGGCTCAAAAATAAAATGATAGCATGTCTTATTAATACTGTTGTTAAACAATCACTTGATCAAGGTGTAGGATCTCTATGAAGAGAAAATAGAATGGACAATATTGTTGTGTGAAATGCAACTGCACATATTTGTTTATTATATTTCTTAGTATTCTCAGTACATCACTATAAGTATTTTCATTGTGTGGTTTATGTTATTGTCCTTATATTATTGTGTATGTATAATATTATTTTGAGATGTCTTTCCTTTATATATGCTTTAAAAATTTTTAAATTGGAAATATGTGTAAATTTAAATCTAAGTAAAGAATTGACAACAAAAAAGGCGTGAGATTTTGAATCTTTAAATTAAATGCTGGGGGACTGCGCGATTAAATTAAATGCCGGGGGACTCTGTAACTAACTTACCTTGGCTTCCAATGATGCGTCATCATGGTAACTCTGCCTCAAATTATGCCGTGGGGTCACGTGACGTCACGTTGCCATGGAAACGTGGCGTCATTTGATGCCGGAGCATAGCATGGGGGTGGGGGAGCTGGCCATCAGGGGAGGAGAGCAGGCAGGGGGTGCAGGGGTAAAAGATTGTGCACCCCTGCTTTGGAGTAGAGATGGGCAAAACTGTCAAAATCCATTTCGCCAAATTTCCCGAGCGTTCCTTTCAAAATCCGTTCCGCAGTGTAAAATCCGTCGATGGATTGTGCCTCTTTCAATACGTATGGATTAATAAAAAAATGCCATTGGATACAATCAGGTGGTGTATTTTACCAATTGGATTGTATTGTCAATGATAAAAAAAAAAAATACGGAAAAGGCAAATCGCCCTTTTTGAGATTGATCCACGGAAATTCGCAAACCAAAGGAACCGACCAATCTATATGAATGTACACAAAGAAGAAGATACCGCATACACACCTTTAATAGTTGTAACCAAAAAACCCCAGCAATATATCTTCAAATTAATAATAGATAGCTTACCGGTGCTTTAGGACAAAAATAGTATGAAGAAAAAAGAAATAAATAAGTCCTATGATGAGCTCTCAAGGCATTCACAACAATATGAAATGTATTAATCACAAATAACACAATAGAAACAAAAATATTTAATACTAAATAAAAACAGAAAAACGCAGGACCCCACAAATTCACAAAATTAGTGTATGTACAGTATATGACCGGGAAAACAAGTGGATACTAATGTATATAAACTGATGCAAGGGAAAGTCAGAAATAACATAACCTGGGGAACACAAGGTGCCCTGAGAAATCAAGACCGGTCGGTCATAAATGCACTAAGCACAAATAAATACCTGCGCATTAAATCCTTCCTGTGTAAACAAAGTGGATGGACACGTCTCAACTAACTAACATGAACAAACTGCTAGATGAACCTGATAGGCTGAGAGAACAGCTGTAATGCTGCACACAAGCAAACAGCCAACACAAACTGACCATGTAATTGAAAAATGTGAGAGAACTATGATAAACAGTATACAGTATGACTGGGGGGGGGGGGGGGGGGGGGTAGCACATCAGAGCCTGCTGTATAGTCAAGTCAGGTCAGAACAAAAGTCCAGAACTAGGAAAAATGGATGGATAAATATCCCGAACTGACAGGCAAATCCTCTGCTTCTATGGTATCAGAATACAAGTATACCCTCAGTGGAGGCAAGTTGAACGTTGAGATAAGAAGTAACACAGTCCAGTATAAGTATCCATCAAGAATATATACTTATCCCTCAAGGTAAACACAGTCCCAATAGGTAAAGGGAATTGCAGGAAAAAGTTCCCTCCAGCATAAAAGTGGCACAGCTGAAGATCCTAAGGTCAATGGAGTCCTGGTTCCACTCCCACTCGGTGTGATGCTTATACTGGGTGGGGTGAACGCCACACTGCTCATGGAATCCTGGTCCCGGATCAGTTTTACAGTTCCACCTCCATGAAATCCCAAACACCTTTATGTAAATGCTAAATTTAAAAGTCCTCTGGTGCATTATACGGGCAGAAAAAAATAATAATAAGGAATGCACTTACAAAAGTAAGACATTTAAGTAATACTAAGGTAGGTAATAAATCAGTCTTCTTTTGTGGTCCATCTCATATTGAATCCCATGGTGTTCTCATCCAGGAATATATATGTAAAAACAGTAAACGGAAATAGCCGTGTTAGTCCAGTTGCGATAGTGCAGAATAATTGAGTACTTCAGTATTAGGTGATACCTTTTTTATTTGGACTAACAATTTAAATCATAGGACAAGCTTTCAAGCGTGTTTCTTCCTTCCTTATTGCTGACCTGAGAGAGAGAAACACTCTCGAAAGCATGTTCTATGATTTCAATTGTTAGTCCAAATAAATAAGGTATTACCTAAAACTGAAGTACTAAAAAAAAAAAAAGAAATGTGTATATAGCCTGCAAGCTTTCAATATAACAGTAAAAAAAAAAGGGGGTGCAAATGCACTCACAATAAAATGATCTTAGAATTGTGTATAAGATGTGAATGAGGTAGCACATTGAAACACACCAGAATGGATACGGGCTCAGTGTCTCCTTATCTAACCACCTGCGTGTCTCCTACATCCCCCCTGATGATGTCACCAAGCGGCATGCAAAGTGCTTCACCGATCTTGGATGGAGTCCCGTACCTCCTCATGTTCAGTCACCATCCAGGGGCGGGACTCCAGCCACCAGCTGTGAAACACTCGGAGAGCCATGTGGTCAGTTAGATGAGGAGCTAGTATATTTCATTCTATAACTTCTTAATCACTATTTTCATTACTATTTTCACGTAAATCTTCACACCCTATTTTATAGATTACTAAAACAAATCCGGATAATTTTAAGCGCCCTACATTTTGTAATAACTCATGTAAATCCGCACTAAGTAAACTTGTATTTTTTTTAATTATGTGACTTCCCTGAAAAAGTCTCCCTTTGTGATTAATCTGATTTTTGAAGAAGACCCAGAAGCAGGGCCTAGAATAGCTTCCAGACCACCCCGTGTCACAGTGCTGACATTTAAGATAAGATCCTTCAATAGAATTTAGTACTAAATCCCATCCCCCTGTAAGTACACAACCTTTGCAAAGGCCTACACATTACCAGCTGTTGCCACTTTGTATCACTTAAGAAATTGTGACCTTGCTGGGTAGGCCTCTCTGTGCTGTTATATCATTGCCCTATGCTGTTTCATTTTCCTTTTGGTTGACAGGGAAGCTTTAAATATAATATTTGTATTTCATACAGGGCCAATTTAAAAGGTTGTATATTACTTCAGGCCACATTTGTCAAATTAACAATGGATATTTCTATTCCTTGTCCTGAGCAGATTAAAAAATAATATTAACAGGTTCTCTCCCCGGGCACATTCACCTGGAGAATATAAAGAAATACTATGGCATTCTGAAGAAAAGAAAAAGGTTAAACACATAGGATTATAGGAAAACATTCATTTTGCCCCAGCTAACCTGCAAAGATTTAATTTTCCTTTATTTATTTCTTTTCCAAAACCTATGCTAAACTATGCCTGGCTTGGATGAAAGAATCATGTCTCCATTCATTTCCTATCTAGCAGAATTGCCTTTGCATTTCCTATCACTACCGGTACATAATCCTATTCTCTCCATTATTTTCTTAATATCAAGTACAGCACAAGATAATGGATAGGCGCTGTAATAACAGTGTGGTCTGTAGGAGCCCCTCGAGGGAAATAGCTTTGATGCTAGTGGAATATTAATGCCTCTCTAGTCCCTGCTCTTCTTTTTCACTTTATCTCCTGTTTTCTAAACTACATAATGACTTTTATATGCATGACAAAAGCATTAGAATAATAAAAAAAAGATAGCTGTCGATGAGCAGACTGTGTGATACGAAAAGACTCTATATTTCTTTTATACTTTTTTTTTTACCACCACCAGAGACTGTGCATGTGATTTCTGATCTTAATAGTAAGAGGCGTGAAAAAGCATCATACTCTATTAATTCAGAGGCCCCACTGGAAACTAAAATAAAATAATATTTCAATGATACAAAAGGATAGACGACTTAGTATCCCTTAGACTGGGTGCTGAAACGTTCCTCAAAGTCTTAATCATCGATTTTAGATGACGATATAAAACAAAAGCGGACAACCGGCCTCTTATTTATTTATTGTACTAGCAGGCGCCAGTCCAGTCTTAATTTTTCCCTTGCAAGCCGATGCACCGCCTCACAACTACCTCTCCACACCGGCTTTTCTTCGGCAGGAGCACGCTGACAGTCTACGAGGATCCACGGAAAATGGAGTGAGTAATTTCCATAGATACTGTATTACTTACCATAACACAGAAGTGTACCACAAATGCTACTATAATGCAGTGTTAACAATTCATGCCCTTTGGATTGGGCTAGTTATCCTGTATGCAGCTTGGGTGTTTTTCATGATTACATCAAATGCATTAATTTGAACTCAGTGTATACTACTGACACTGTGCGACATTTCCTCTTAAATTCTAATTATAGTCTGGGACTTTTATCCAGTGAGATTGATTTTTATGTATTTACTATCTGAACTTTGTTCAGGGAAGCATCTGTGCTCCTACCATCTCTTATTTACTAAAGTTATTACATTTATTTGAACGAATAAACACCTAAGTGTACGACAGATATATCCCTGACGAAGCCACAGTGAAGTGGAAGAAACGCGTTGGATTGTGCAGCAGCAGCAGTACAAACACAGAGATTGCCAGCAGCCATATCGAGATCTAGCCCTTGCAGCAGACCTAACAGCCTGAGGGAGAACAAAGCAGCCACAGCCACGCTGATCACCTGAACGCCTGAGGAGAATCCTTGCTTCCGGGAGAAGACTTCACTTCCGGTTCGGTCACTGGACGACCAGGACGTGGGTGAGGAGACGAAGATCTGACACGGAGCGCAGGAACGACCCCTGTGGACAAACGGGGGCCGCCACATGCACCATCAGGTTGTCAGGGTCTGGAGAAGGGCAGAGAGAGACGATGGAGGAGCGTAAAGTTGAATCAAAAGCTGGTAGGTTAATAGAGCGCAGGTCTCTGCAGAAACGAGGGGTAGATGGAGATGGAGAAGTGGAGAGGCGAGAGAGAGAAAATGAGATGAAGTGATGGTCAGAGAGAAGAAAGGGGGAAATGGAGAAATCAGAAAGAGAAAAGATTTTAGTGAAAACTAGGTCTAGGTAGTGGCCATCCTTGTGGGTGCTGGCTGCAGTCCACTGTTGAAGGCCATATGAAGAGGCTAGAGAGAGAAAACGGGAAGCCCAAGGGAGAGAGTGGTCATCAATGTGGCAGTTGAAGTCCCCAAAGAGAAGAACAGGAGAGTCTGAGGAGAGAAAGAAAGAGGGCCAGAATTCAAAATAAAGTTATATAGTCTAATCGAATACATTTTATATTTAGAACCTGTCTATAGAAATCTATCTTTATAAAAAAAGGTACATCACGATGCAGAGAACAGTGGAGCATAGCTGAGCTTTCAGTTATAGTGTATATAGGCATCCACTCTTTCTCCAGCTACAGTAGTGGCATTAAAAGGCAATGTCCGATATACCCATGAAACCACAAGGGAAGCTCCCACCTAATTTTCAGTAATATTTGCTATGTGTATTCTCTATGAGAAATAAAATAAGAACAGTATGAATAATTTAGATAATTGATATAGCAGGGATATAAAATTACAAATAGCACATTTATAGCAGAGAAAAAAACGTTTGTAACCACTACCAACTTTACAGTACAGAATAAACAACCCTGCTGAAACTGATGAGTTTTTACACTTATTTTTTAGTATGCTTGCTGATTTTGTACTCCCTTAACCCAGGTGTGTCTTAACTGGTGTAATACTGTTGGCAAAAGCTCTAGGGAGATTTCCATGTTCAACTTGTATAGGAAGCAAAAAGTGAGACAATCCGATCCATTAGTGGTGCTATACCAATATACACCTTCAACTCCATTCCCGTAAATGGGTCTTAAGGTGTTTTCAGGAGTCAGAAGGTATCATAGTTAATTTATCCCTTAGTGCCCTCATTTGCATATCATTACCCAGAATCCTTGTTGCTATCCCATACAGGCTTTCGGAATGCATGGAAGATATGAAAATGTACCAGTTAGTTTGTTTTCTTTCCTGTACCTTGGAGATTGTCCATTTTTTACATACCACAATTCATATAATATCACCAGCATGTGCATTAAACAGGGAATTTGTAGTCAGATAAACACAGTATGTATTATAATACATTGATAACATTCTGTTATTTTTTAAATTTATAGGGCAGCCCTGAATATAAGTGACTCCCTAATTTCAGTGGTGACTGGATAGAATTTTTTTTACACACATACATATATGTACACGCACACGCACTCACGCGTGCACACACACACACACACTCTGTTTGTCTCTGTGTCTATCTCTGTGTCTATCTGTGTCTGTCTCTCTCGGTTTTAGCTTTCTGCTACAAGAAACATGGCGGCTTCAGGACCCCAAGGTGGAGCTTCCTCCATTTTACCGTCCTACCTCATACAACCGACTGCTGATTGGCTCGCAAAGTGGATGGGGCCTGATTATAAGGTGAGTATGTACTTTTCAACTTTATTGAAAAAAACCATTGCCTTATAATCAGGCAAAACCGGTATATAGAATACGCAAATTATATATATATATATATATATATATATATATATATATATATATATATAGCATTTGCATAATATATATATATATATATATATATATATATATATATATATATATATATATACAGTGTTCGACAAACCTATACATTTGCTCGCCCCGGGCGAGTGGATTTAACCCCCGGGCGAGTAAATATTGGCCCAAGCAGCACACGTTTGGTACTAGGTGGCGAGTAGATTTTTTTGTGTGGCGAGTAGATTTTTTGGTGATTTGTCAATCACTGTATATATATATATATATATATATATATATATATATATATTTATATTATGCAAATCCTATATACATATATATATATATATATATATATATATATATATATATATATATATATACAAAAAGAAAACAGAGAGCACACACCCCATAGTGTGATCCTGTACATTTAATGATGGGAGGGGGTTGGTGGGGGGGGGATTAAAAACACTTACAGAGTATAAGTGATAAACAAGCAATTTGTGACAAAATTATCACCACCGATGCAGGAACCGTCCCGTGACGTGTTAACAGTCCAACTGGAACCCTTGGGCAGTGCATCCGACAGTGTCCGTCCTTAGCGCGATCAAATGAAGTCATCCACGCAGTGTGACATCAGAGTTGGCCTCAATACAGCTCCTACATGCTCCGGCCGTAAAGCAAGTAGGCAACGTGATGACGTAATGTCGTAAATTACGTCCCTGACGCGTTTTGTCACAATAATGCAACTTTATCAAAGGGATTGTTCATGAACAGTGATAGCTGGATATATATACTGGAGTGTCTACAATCCAATTGGTATATCAATTTGTAATAGGTACGCCCCTAAAACGAGCCTAGATGTAATTGAAATACATAAAAAACTTAAATTCTATATAATTATGGATTGCAGAGCACCCCAGCAATACACTAGTAACATAATATTAACCAAAATAAAATCAATAATAACATATTAAAAATTTAAAATTAAAAACATATACCACTAGAATATAATTATGAAAAAATATAAAAATATAATAATTCAATAATCCTATAACATGTAAAAATTTATAGAAAATAGATTAAACATCAACAAATCTCATAAATGTACATCCGATGATAATAAAATCTGAACGTTATCAATCCAAAAAATCAGTCTCTGTGTGCTCAGACACTAATAATTGCACATAAACATGCATGATAGCTAATAATGCATCTGCATATGATATATACAAAAATTCTGCATGAGCACACAGAATTAGGTGTGGAAGGCATAATCCAGACAGGATAATGGAGGAATAGGGGAAAGGGGGGGGGAGGGGGGAGCGAAAGGGAAATAAGAAAGGAAGGAAGTGGGGAGAAAAAGGAATATGAGGAAAGGGAAAAGTGGAGGAACTGGGGAGTGGAAAATGCAAGAAATAGAAGGATAGAGGAAAAAAAGGGGGGGCAAAGAAAATTGGGGGAGGAAAAAAACGTGAAAAAAAGAGACCGCAAAAAGGGGGGGAGGGGAAATACAGAGTTGTGGGGAGTAGACCAGAGGGCACAGAAACAGAACCAAACCTAATGCTCATACCAGAGTACTGGTATCCAGACATTCATTTAGACCCCCGGGGTTTAGTGTCCCAACCGGTGGATCCAAAATGTCTCCCTTCGACACAAGGATTTAAAATGATCCCCTCCTAGAGCATAAGGAGGAATGTGCTCAATACCCATAATAGTCATGGACCCAGGATCCTTAAGATGTATACACGAAAAATGTTTTGGTAGACTATGGGTGGTGACACCATTGATCACATTCCTCCTGTGCTCCAGGAACCTGGTACTGAGGGATCGAGTGGTGCGACCCACATATTGAAGGCCGCAACCACATTGCAAGAGATAGACAACAAATGTAGTCAGGCAGTTGATATTGCCCCTAACATCATATCGTCCACTCTTATGAAAGGAGACAAACTCCGATTTAGTAGTAAGGTGTTTGCATGTGATGCAACGGCCCCTGCCACATCTATGGTTACCCATCTGGCCCAAAGATGTAGCACTGGCAGTCACAGCAATAGGTCTCAATTTACTCGGAGCTAGAATATTCTTAATGTTTTTTGCCTTCCTGTATGTAATAGGTATTTTCTCTGGAAGTATATTGCCCAAGTGTGGATCGCACTTCAAAATGCTCCAATGAGTATTAAGTATACCCTGGATGGATCTATGGGATTTGTTAAAGGTGGTAATAAACCGTGATACCCCATCAATGTTAACCGTTTCTTTCCTTGGTGTACTATAACTAGTATGTTTAGTTGTAGAGCACTTTTTAAGTAGTAATGATCTATCGGAGGCCCTCACCTTGCTGAAAGAGTCACAAACAAGACCAGGATCATATCCCTTCAACAAAAATTTGTCACTCAAATCATTTGATTGGATAATGAAGTCACTTTCCGTGGAACAGTTTCTTTTAAGATGGTGAAACTGTCCCAGGGGGATGCTCCTGAGCCGCTGTGCATGGTGATTACTGGATGCGTTAACATAATTGTTAACCGCAACGGGCTTGAAATGTGTGGTAGTAATAATATTGCCCTCTGGATCTGAAGTTAAAACAAGATCCAGAAATACCACAGATTTTGGACTAATATCGAACGTAAATTGCAAGCCCATGTCATTGTGATTAAAGGAATCTAGGACATTGGAAAAAACTGTGACATCACCCTCCCAAATAATAATAATATCATCGATGAAACAGCCATAGTATACGAGGCCAGCCCCCAGCTCCAAATTGTGCCAGACTGATGTTTCTTCCCAAAATCCCATAAAGAGATTGACATAGCTGGGGGCAAATCTCGTACCCATGGCCGTTCCACAGATTTGCAAATAAAAAGAATCCTCAAATGAAAAATAATTGTGGGTTAATATAAACTTAATACTATCTAATATAAATTTCTTGTGAATAGTAGGAATAGAGGAATCCGTGCTCAGCCAGAAGTCAATGGCTTTGATCCCCCTGGAATGATCTATGGACGTGTATAAAGATGACACATCACATGTAGCCCATAAATAACTGGGCTTCCATTTAAACTCGGAGATCGAGTCGATGACATGCAGCGTATCCCGAATATGTGACCTGAGCTTATCTACAAAGGGTTGGAGATAGTAATCCACATACTGGGATAGGCCAGACGTCATCGACTCGATCCCCGAGATAATAGGTCTTCCAGGGGGATCTGCCAGAGACTTGTGGACTTTGGGTAAATGATAAAATATAGGAGTGTGGGGGTGATCAGAATAAAGACATCACAGAGAAAGAAACTCTGACGCGTTTCGTCCCGTCATGGGACTTTATCAAAGAGTCAAGAACTCTCAACACACAGGCACCTTAAGTAGGTAGGTGATGTGCAGCACTTTGACTAAATAAAGCTGATTTTATTCCAAGTTTGGCTGATTCCCATCTCGCAGTGACCGCCTATCATCTTTATTTTCACCATTATTTATTGTACTTTAGATGTTAAATCATTTTTATTTGATTATGGCATTCATTTCTTTGAAAACAAAACACTGATTAGAATTTAATTTTTTTTTATAGCATTATTAAATTATGGGAAAAAAGCGTGATGCTATAAAAAGACGATTGATTAATTTTGGAAACATGTAATATGGTCTTGAAAGTAAACAATAAAATATAATAGCAGTTTATTGGCTAGCTATATAAAGGCGCTCCAGATCCCAGGAGTATGAAGAAAAGAGTGATAATCCCACTTTATATGAAACAATCTACCTTGCTTGAGTAGCGCGAGTATTTTAGAGATTGCACCTCAGGCTAATAGAAAGTTGCTTTAGTATTTGCAGCTGACCTCTAACACTATAAAATTCATGAACTGAAGTATACTGCTACCCAAGCATGTCTGGGCAGTTTGAAAAGCTGAAGTAGTCAATAATATATTACGGATTACACCAAGGTCATTCTAAATACTTCATTAAGATCACATCAAATGTGATTTTACCACATTGCTCAACCAGACACTGTCCTAGGTGTGACCACTTCATGCTCAATGTTAACAATGCATTGTAGAGGAGAGATGTATTCACGGAATGTGGAGACATGGTCGAAAAGGTTTATAAATTGATAGAGCAGAGAGTGTATATTTTACCTCATTAAATGAAATCTATTAAATCACTGTTAGATCACTTGGGACGGTTAAAGCATATTTCATTTAAACTTCTATAAGTGTTTTCTTTAATAAATCAGTCGTGTAATATTAGATAATACTTACTGCATTTTTAAAAATTTTGTTCCGTCTTTATGCCCTTTTTAGTGATTTTCAATGTAGTAAGCGTCCTTGGCTGGCTGTTGCAACCATTTAGAAAGCCACAGACCTTTCTCTTTTGAAATAGGCGGCCATATTGCATGCCCTGGGAGGCAGGATCTTCACCGATCGGTCACGGGAGAACGAATCAATCGACAGCGTACATATGCAGCGGCCATTATTTTAACAAATCACGCGGTGTGTACCTCGGAATACCTATGTCATGGATCAAGATTTCTTCCAACCGTACCGCCTTAAGACGCGAGTGCAGGCGAGGGCATAAAATGGCATTTTAGTGTTCTGGCTTTTAAACACCTGAAATTGACACAGTAGCACAGTACTGTACACATTACAATTCATTCATTTCATTGCATTTAATTGCACACAATCCATAAAATTCAAACAAAGCAACCGCGATAAACACATGTGCCTGGGGCGATTGGCCACGTTCATGCCGCGTGGAGTACAGCAGCGCACACGAAAACAACGCCGTGATTTGTTAAAATAATGGCCGCTATCTGTAGATAATTGCATATCCGTAAATGTAATAAAATGCTGAAGTTATTAAAACAACAAAAACGGGCAAGAGGCAAGATGCCTCGTAAAGATCAAACAATAGTTAACGTCCATTTACTCACATAGCCGAAAAGATTAGAAGAAATTGCAGTTTAGAGAATAATGGGTAGCGAGAGGGTGGGTGAAGTTGGTATTTGGCCCTTGGTGGGTGTTTATACCTTCTGGGTGGGTAGCGGGAGTGGTTAACCCCTTCATTACCGTAGCGCTATTAACTGCTAAGGTAATGAAGGGTTAACTCCACCCGCAACCCCCCCGCAAGGCCTAAACACCCACCAAGGGCCAAATACCACCTTCACCCACCCCCGCTACCCACAATAAACGTGGCTCTTGTATTTAACCCCTTCATTGCCATAGCGGTTAGCTGCTAAGGTAATTAAGTTGATTGTAAATGCATTTTATTGCATGGGATTCATGCCGGGGGCCTCCGGTGCTGATATTAATGGGTATCAGCTCCGGAGACTCCCGGCATCAATCTGATGCAGGAACAATGCATTTTATTTCTAAGTCCTATCTCGCCGCCTCTCAGCAGCTTCTCACCAGCTCACGCCAACTTTTCCTGGCATGAGGATTTTGGGAGAAACTCACCATTCTAGAGCCGGGATTAGCCTCCATAAGCTAATCGAGGCTACTAGAATTGCACGAGTTTCAGAACCTGGCGATAAGTGGCTTATCGCCGCTCACCCGCCGATCTTTTTTTGACAGCTGAAAATGTGGCCGATTTATGCCTTTATCTGCCACTTATCGAGGCTTACTGAATAGCAGTAGGCATTTTGGCCGACAAGTGCTCAATAAGTGGCTTATCGAAGCTTATAGAATAGGCCCCAAAACTTCTCAAACTGTCACAGAAAACCATGTCTGCTTTTACAGTCTTATTAGCAATTCTTTGCAATACCTTGGCTTCTGAAGAGTACACTACACTAGAGACATGTTTGTGTATGTTAATTTCAGTGTACATTTTCTAGTTTCGCTCTGCTGGCTTTATCTTTCTGCAATTGTTGATTCTTCACTCTTATTCAAGTTACATGATTCTCATGTATTGTAAATATCTGGAGGGCTGTAATATTTATTAGCTATTGCTTCTTGGCAAAGCATTGCATAAGTATGAAAACAATTCACCATTAGGGAGGCTGCCAACCTATTTATCTTTTCACCTGTCAACCTATTTTTTTTTAAATGCTGTAGTTGAAGTATGCAGTGGTGTGACGTCTTTATCATGTTGACGTTTCTTCCAGGAAATGTGTTAGTTACCCACTGGCAAATAATTTGTTATCCATTGTGTATTTTTACATGTAAGAGAAGTTTAACCTTTGTGAGCTAAAAGAGAGCTACTTTACCATGTTCCAATAGTAAAACATTGGGAATATTTTAGTCTTATTTTCTCTTCTAAAACATCTTACGGGTGTAATAGCACAATGAACCCTAAGTACACATGAACATGGTTCAATCTAAATCAATGAGTGTAAGTAAAACGTATCCTTTAATATTACATAATAAAACTATACTATAAAAACATGAAAATGGAAAGAGGATAGAAAGGCATACAGAATACTGTTGGTAGGCGTTACATAAAGGTGATCAAAATGAATGTGTTCTGGAGACACTAAGGTGGTATTGCAAATGCCTCTCATGTCATATTGGATTCCAAACTGAGTAAAACCGTTGTCTCATTTCACAAACTAGGCCAGTCAATTTTTCCATGGTCATTACCTCAAAGAATGCATTCTTGACTTGTGATAATGAGAGCGGACTGTCATTATTTCACACTCTGGCAATTTCACATCTAGTTGTGGATAAAATAGGGGGAAGATAGTTTGCTACGGTCCCTGTGTAATCCTGAGTTAGGCTGAGTCCAGGGTCAGCGCCTAAGCGCTGACCCGTGCTGAGGCGCGCTGACGCTTTTCAGTGAGCCCCTGCAGCCGCAAGGAGAGCGGCTTTAGCAGGGGCTCGCGCACGTGTCCGCAGGCGTGCGGAGGCGTAGGTCTTATCAAATTTTTAATTTCATTCCTTACCTGCAGCAAAATGAGAAGATCCACCATTAAAAAGGGGGAGGTGACGTGAGCTCTGGGGGAGGTGCCACAACCTCCATACAACTGATTCCAGTCAGAAATTAATTAGCACACACAATCCCAGCAAGCTCAAACGCCCACACCCACCTAATCTTTACTATATGTAATGTCACATAGAGTGCCAGAGGGCTGTGGCAAGTGAATATAACAAACGACAGGGGGTGCCCAGTGCTACATCCAAATGACAAAACATACATGGTAATAATTACAAGAAATAATGCTTCAGTACTAATAATAATGCTAATACCAATAATAATAAAATACGTTTTTTTAGTTAGATATTAGAATATATTATGGTTCTTCCCCCTCATACAGAGGTATAGGGAACAGAATGCAGTGTAGTGTAGGACTTGCAAGCTTATGATGTTTTGGCCAAAATATCAAACTAAAAAAAACATATTTTATTATTATTAGTATTAGCATTATTATTAGTACTGAAGCATTATTTCTTGTAATTATTACCATGTATGTTTTGTCATTTGGCTGTAGCACTGGGCACCCCCTGTCGTTTGTTATATAGAATAAGGCCCTACGTTTTGTGACCAATATGTTGACAATAACTACAGTACAGTAGTTTTTCACTTGCATTGATCTCTAGGTATGTCAGTGTGTCGCCGGCGTGGACGTGTAGTGAAGGTAGCTAATAAGGTAGCCTGGTAAGAGCGTGTAGAGAGAGAAGAAGACCTGGAAAGAATCATGAGGTACACCAACAAATAGATCAATAAGAGGAGAAGAGGAAATGGCAAAAGAGACAATGAAGGAACAATGATATTAGATAAGAGGTGAATCAGGAGAAAGCTTGTTCATGGACACTAAGACATTTGAGATTGAGAAAAGGGTGATCAACAGTATCAAAAGTAGCAGAGGAGTCCAGAAGAATAAGAAGTTAGTTGCAACCTTATAGTTTTGTTGGTCTGGATCATTGGTTGTTATCTGATATATTTAGAATACTGTGAATATTAGTTTATTATATAATTTGCAAAATATTAAGGTACAAGACTATCCAGAAGTCATGGGAGTCAAAAACCAATAAATGGTAATTTCCAAACTTGATCTTATACTGTTAATCAAACTGTTATCATGCAAAATAATCTTTATAATACAGTCAGAATATATTGTAGATCACCAAGATGTTAGAAATGTTGTTTAAATTGTTAGGTACATTTTTAAGTCAACATTTCAGTACAGTTATGAATACAGTTATGAATTTGAATCCTGTACTTGGTTCTTAATTCAACAATAATTTAAATTTGTCTCTTTTCTCCTGGTTTGTACAGAAGTAAAATGACAAATTTAGAATTACAAGAATATTTATTGTGCAAATCTGTAATTATCTTGTTTTATTCCAATAAAAGCAGAAATTATTAGGGGGGAGAAGGAAGAAATAACAACATTCATATCTGCTTCATGTGAAGTTATTTATCAATCCTGTGTTTGCTCATTATAACCATCCTCTTTTTTTTTTTACATCCCCTGGAAAATGGAATTGTGTAATGTACAAAACAATTTACATTTTATCTGTACCACCTAATTAATTAAATGGCCCCAGAGTAGCAGACTCACAAATCTTATTAATAACTGAATACTGAAATAAAAGCTGTTCACTTGTTCAGCCCTATCAGAATAATATTTGCATATCCCCACCTGTGATGGGTAGGTAATAAGTACCTGCCACAAATCAGAATTATGAATTTTGTACGCCTAACAAAACCGCAGGGGAAATTATACCTCAGACATTCCATAATAATTGCAGCTAAGCTGTTTAGTGCCATCCACTTATCCTGCCTGAAGTGTTTAAAGCAGCAACAGTTGTAAATGAATTCAAGCGCATATTCGAAGGTAAGGCTTTATTTAATTTTTTTTTTACAAATTGTCTTTCTTCTGCCATATATAATTATCTTCACATAAATGATCACATCTTGCATATGTGCATGTTATTAACCATCCATTTCTGAATCTGAAATCGCTGTATTTTTGCTTGTTCGAGGTATTTTCCAGCCAACGTTAATCATTAAACCAGGGACTGACTTCATTTTAGCCTGGGTTGAACATGATGGACATATGTCTTTTTTCAATCTCATCTACTATGTAACTATATAACTGTGTAATTTATGATCTCTGTGGCAAATTAAATTTCAATGAGTGGTGGTGTATTATTTACCAGCTATGATATGATAAATAACAACAGTTTTTTTTTCTTCTAGAATCAAGTCACCATAATTTATTTATTTATTTATAAAATATTTTACCAGGAAGTAATACATTGAGAGTTACCTCTCGTTTTCAAGTATGTCCTGGGCACAGAGTAAAACAAATAATACATGGTTACAAGTACAGTTACATAAATGAACAGGGTATACATTATATACAAGACATTGCGTGCACAGTTAAAGAAAATATATATTATGAGCGTATGAAACAGTTACAGACCAGGTTAAAACGATGGTTTTACATTAAATAAACTTCCCATATGCTTTACATTTAAAAGTTGGATTGACAAAGCCTGGGGTATATAGAAGTTAAAATTTCTGCTGCATGCGTGTTAACAGCTTTTTTATGCATTTAAGGTAATCAATTGGCAATACATAGGGCCAGATCATCAGTTAATGCATCATTACGTGACAACAGAGATTTTAAGGCTAAGATGGGCCCTTAATATTGCAAATCCACAGACCTCCAATACATTTAATGCAGCTAATTAATAATTAGCTAGTTAGGTCACAGTTAAATTTGGAATTAATCACATCCAGATCCTTAACGAAACTGCATGTTATGTGAAACATCAGGTTCACGTGGCATTAAAGATACGGCTCTCAAGTTTACATAATTATACTGTCACTGCTTCCCAATTGTAACATTACTTACAGGTAAAGCTACTGTATATATTAAAATCACATACATTCAACTGTTGAATAAAAAAAAGTTTTCATAACAATAGGCAGGTATTTCTTTAAACATATGTTCAAATGCTTAATATAGTGCGTTTTATCTTCAACAATGCCACAACAGTTGGAAATAATATATTCTAGCTAATGTTAAATAACTGGTTTAGCATGTCATAGTGTACATAGCTCAAGTGGCTGATAAAAAGTTTTATGTGTGTAGCCCTGGTTCCTATCGAACACAGACCACTACCATGTGCTATATAACCTGTAGGCTCACAGGGCCTAAGCCTCTGCCACGGAGAGCCTGGGGTGCTCACAATACCTATGCCTTAGTGCAGCGCCTCCACCTGCGATAGCTTCCGCCCTAGGGGTAGTGGGTCTTCGCAGGAACTTATGTACATGAACACACACACGCACAGCAATACCGTAACCAATATGTTTTACTTATGCAACCAGTAACGTAATCACAGGTGCCCCTCTCTAGAGGAGACACTACTATCAGCATCATTGGAACGCTCACTCTCCCTCTCCCTCCACCGGGTGATCCCACCCCGTGTCCAGCTCCCTCTTGGAGTACGTTCCCCACCCCCCCCCTTCAAGTGAGTCAGTGGGTGTATAAGTGTGTGACTGCGCAGCCACCGTGTCCCGGAGTGAGAATGGTACCGTTGGTGCACTTGACGTTTTACATGCCGGGTACTCCTGTACCCGGTTCTGCAACTGTCTTCACAAAGGATCGGCGATGGCGTAGATGACGTCACCCGTAGATGTCCGGGGCGATCCCACCCAGACACGCTGCGACTTAGTGGCGGGGCCTGGTCCCAGGCCTCCAGTGGATTTAGAACTGTCCTGGTATGACTCGTAGCACAGTAAGGGGATCCGGAACCTGACTATGGCCAGTCCCTAGCTCAGCTGCACGCTAATGGGGCTCAGGGTCTAACTGGGCCTGGGGCATGCGGCCTAGGTAGGGGCGGCAGCCTCCCTACACCGGAGCTCCTTCTCCTTCCTCCGATAGCTAGCTCTGGACACTCGTGCGCCCCTCCACTTCCTTTTCCTCCCTCCTCCCATACCTGATTGGTTCTGATGCATCACGGGGGAAACGCGGGGGCTGCTGGGACCCTTAGTCCCCTAACTCCTCTCCTCCCCTAGCTCTCCTCCTTCGCAGGCTTTTTGTCCCTGCTCTGCGCATGCGCAACCTCCGGCCGGACCAATTCTGCGCTGGCGCCAACCTAACATGGCGGCTCCCTCTTGTGCGGAACCTCCGTTATCGGAGAATTCCCTAGGTGCACCTCCCCTTCATCCAATTGGGGGAAAACGGGGTCCCGGCTACATGTGTAATGACAGCACCTTATTTATACACTTTCCTAGCTTACATTACCGTACTTCATTGTGATGTCCATGTTGTGATATCCATAAAGTTCTTAAGATGTTTTAAACTGTATTAATTATACAGCACATTCAACCACATATCAATAACATACTAAAACTGTGGGAATAGAAGCTTTTCATGGCAAACTCTCTCCAACCTTTCTTGCCCATCACCCTTCCCACAGTCTATTTAATCTAATTACCTACACTAATCCCACCACCCACATGGTTGACCTCTAATAATCGACACACATGTTCACAACATACAAAGATATGAACCCCACATACACAGTACTGCTATATGTCATGTTCTATGATAATTGCATATAATTCAGCACATAACTATATTCACAAAAAAACAACTTAATGCATGTATTTATTTTTTGTTTTTGAAATAAAGTAGAGACTGCACATACTACATGTATCTCAGGTGGTTTATGTTATACACATATCACTTACCACATCCAAGTGGTGCCTCTCTCAAATGTAATTATTTAAAAATGTTTAATTATTTAATCCAATGATTATGTGATGACTAATTAGCTAGGTTTAAAAGAAAGTCCTGCTGCAGATATTTTTCTTATAAAGATGGTGGATATTTGGGGGTTGCTGTGTAGGACATTGTGAAGAGAGTGAGAGGCTGTGGGTGGGATTGCGAGTGAGGATGGTGAGCAGAGAGCTTTAGTCTTTGGCCATTGAGAGTGTATAGGCCCAGGCAGACTTTAGAGGGCTTAGGGACGAGGGAGTGATTGGAACACAGATTCCATTCTGTCTCTGTATGAGAGTTTAAGACCATATTTGGACCTGATGAAAAGGCTGAGTTCACTACATTTTTTAGCTTCTGGTTCATTTCAAAATATAGTGGCCACAGTAGGTGGAATGGCATAGTCTATGTTTTTGTGGTATTGCCACTAATTCCTGTGTGCCTTGAAAGTACGCAAGGGAGGATATATACATTTCCCAGCTGAGACGATAGTGTGGTAGAATTGAAACGTGTTTTTTACAGAATAGTTGGCTTATCCCAATGGGAAGGGCTCAATAAACTGCACGCATGTAGCATTAGCCCCACCCAGAGAGAGGGAATTTGAGTTTCACAACTACTAAAAGTTGCATTACATCAATGGTATGTGATGCTACAATGCACATTTTATGTGTGGTTGCTGGTTGTCCAGGCTCATGTCATGATGCCCATATCCTGCATCACTCATCCCTTGTTCACCTTTTTGAGGAGGGGAAATATGACGATGAATGGCTATTCGTTTTTTTTCTTTTTCTTTATTTGCACACATGCATGTAAGCGTTTCACAGTGTAACTAATAACATAGCTTTAAATGTAATTAGAGACATGGGAAAGTGTTTAAACAGGTAATTAATGTGTACAAAAGTAATTTCTTTTTTTAAACAGTCTACATATGTTTCTCGAGGTGATGCAGAATTTGGATGCTTGATGTGGTTTATAATGCCCCTTGCTAATCTCCAGGCTCCAGTACAAATGCATTATAAAGAATGACCACAGGAGCAGCCAGAGGGGAAAAATGAAAGGCCACAGGAGAAGCCAGAGGGACATCAGTAGGAGAGATCACATGAGAAGCCTGAGGGGCCAATTTAATGGCCACATAAGTAATAGATGGGCCAATGGAAGGGCCACAGGAGCAGTCAGTGGGGCCACAGCAAGAGAGAGCACAGGAGCAGCTGGAGGAGCCAAAGGAAGGGCAACAGCAGCAGAAGGGGCCACAGCAGCTAATGAAGATGACCAGCAGATGGAGGGGACACAGCTGGATCATCCAGCTCTATAGCCTGTGATGTTTCAAGATCAGATAAGTACATCACCCTCTAAAACTGGTGATTGGACTTTTTGTCTGTGAGATGGTCCTATGTAGCCCTAAAAAATTAATTAAACATATTATTCACAATAAAATTAAATTAGAAAATGATGTGTTTAAATTTTAACGATTGTTCCTAAAATGTTAAAATATATATGTAATAAAAATGGCTGGGGATATTAAGTATTTTAATCGATCTGGTTCTTCAGGTAAACGTTGGTTAGAAATTGTGTTACAAATACAATAATTGTTTTTATGACATGTAAGACACCCTCCCTGTGTTTTGCTGATCTATAAAGAAGGCTTAATTGGGTGGCTATCACTGATGGCCCACTAAAAGTGAAAAATGTACAGTTTGAAAGGCTGTGGACAATAGCCAGATCATAGGCTGTCAGCCTCAAACAAATGCTTACATTCTTGAAATATCCCCTGTTCATCACAGAGAGATCACAAACAGGTCACCACTTAGTCTAAGGACTATATTAAAAATATGGATATCATGGGATGACTTCTATTCTGAAGAATAACGTTTAGATATGTGTAATTGTTGCAAGGATACGGATGCAATAAGGCCAAACACTTGAGTTTTAGGAGGTTGCAAGGGACAGATATCCATTTGTCGCTCAAATTTAAGAACAAATCATTAAAGTCATAAATGTCAACCAAGTAGCTGATTTACGACAGGGGTGGGCTTATGTTGTTTTCGCCGAATGGAAGTTAGCATATAGAGCCCTAATTTTCAATTTTGAGTTAGAATTCAACAGAGATGTGTTTTGGGATCAGAACACGTGAATTCTCTTCTACGCCAGTGACCTCTCTGGGACAGGAACTATGACATATGGTAATGTGCTGTATAGGGATTTCTGTTTATGTTTTATACTTTTAATTTAAGAAAGCGATCTACATTTATTTTAACTGAACGTTCTTGAAATAATCTTTTTCTGTAACTTAAGGACATAGAAGAAATAAATAAAGACACCAAAATAGTGCAATATTGTCAAACACAACAGTGTGGTCAATGTTGAAGTTTCTATAAAGTTTGCACTCACGTGTTAAACGTGATATCCAGGCGTTGTGGTTGTTAAAAGTAACCAACTTTAGTAATAACCGGACAGATGCTCCGGATCAACACCGATGTTATTCCATATGAAGGAAGGGAAATCCATATACAAAATTCAGACCAGGTAGGCATTACTAAGTGAGACTTTGCTGGTGACATTCAGAGTGGAGGACTGCATCGTTCAGCTCAGCATATGCTAAATCGGCCGTGGAGCAGAAGCTGTCGCTGTGTGGAGTGCTACCTGTTCATTTGACCCAGGGTGGTCTGAATGCCTACCACAAAGGCACTTATGTAAGTGTAATACTTTGTGTTTTTAATATTAAAAAGCAATATTATACTATTTTGCTTTTTCCTTTTGTATGTGGATTTCCCTTCCTTCCTATGGAATAACATCGGTGTTGATCCGGAGAATCTGTCCGGTTATTACTGAAGTTGGTTACTTTTAACAACCACAACGCCTGGATATCACGTTTAACACGTGAGTGCAAACTTTATAGAAACTTCAACATTGACCACACTGTTGTGTTTGACAATATTGCACTATTTTGGTGTCTTTATTTATCTCTTCTATGTCCTGATGAAATTTGCGCACCTGCTATTCTTCATCGATTGCTGGTTGGATTTGGTTTCAATCCTGTTCCGGGAGCTGCACTTTCTAAGGACAGTACATCTTTTTGTTTTCTTTTGTTAAAGTGGTGTTATTTGCGCTTGATTTCTTTTTATCACTTATTCTGTAACTTAAGCACTGTTTTTATAAATATTAAAACAAAACTTTAATGTGATGATTTGGGCTCTGAATGAACTGTTTGCACGCTTTGTATAGAGTAAAGAACATTTTCTGACACATTTTGCTACAACAGATTTTTGTGTGTCAAATGCATAACTTTTTTAATGAACAGGGACCTTAGACCCTGACAGATAGATACATATTGTATTTGCATATTTCTTGGGTGGTGGTATTGGATATTATTGCAACCGAGTAAAGGGTAAATATGAACTCATTTGAAGTACCTTGCAGAGGTGAAAGGTGAGTTGGCTAGTTTAGCCGTGTATATTAACCCTGGTTGCATATATAAGTCATGTGCTCACAGGTGTGCTGTACGTGACAATATATGTGAATAGAAATTAGGTATAGAGACATAAAAGGGTGCTAAGCTTTACATTCATTCATATTAATCAACGTAAAGGAATGTTTAATTTTATAATTTTTTTCTGGATCTGACATATTGCTATCATCAAAATAAAATTATTTATCATTGCTGATATATTGCTAATGCATATTAAATATTTATTTACACTACTTATATTGACAACAGAGCTACAAATATCTAACATATTATATTAATTAATATAGTATAATTACTTTAAATAGCACGGGATAGCATTGTGACAACTAATTGTTAATTAAATGTGTGATAATGGGCCAGTGTGTGTAGAATTGATATTAACTGTTACATTTTAAATGTACTGTACAGTACCCTGATTTATATATGTGTAGTGTATGAATAGGACATTGTCAAGTTAAATTTGATTGTCATATTTATTTTTATATTAGTTACTAGCTTTCTCCTGCTGCAGGTCAGTATCAACAGTGCTTGGCAAAGTTGGCAGTGCCACAACCTGTAATGTCGAGATGATCTAAATCATGCACTGCTCATAGGCTGTGAAATGCTGCTGAGCTGGTGGTCCCCCTCCAAGCGGACCTCATATTGGTCTTGCTTGGTATTAGATGTTAACGTGCTTGTGGGGCCTGGTTCTGTAAGGAACATATCATTGCCATTGTGCATGTGTGTCAGTAAGGTTTAACGCATATGTGCATTAATATATGTTACTGTGTGTCTATGCGCTAACAGGTTTAACGCTTTAGGAGACAAGTGCAGAGGTACAACCAGGGAGACATAGATTGGAAAAATAAAAATTTGCATGTATTTAGCCTGTAACTTAGAAACAATAAACAATACAATAAATAATACAGCTTCATGTCTGCATACCAACCAAATAAAACAGGCATGTCCCCCTGTAGGGGCTATCTCACACTCCCAGTCCCTATCTGAAGGGCTGGGAGGCTAGGCCTTTTACCAGCCTCTGGTCCAAAGAGGTACTTGTAAGCAGGGGTTCTGTGGGTCTCTGGGTTTGGTGTTCAAGGGGTGCACCCACTGGCGGTTTCCAGGATCCACTGCGTCCTGGAACAGAGGGTCTGGTTCCCTGGAATCTCTCTCTGTGGCAGCACCCACTTCCTCAGTGCTAGAGAGATCCCATGCAGATGAAGCAGGATGCTTTTCTACCTGTCTGATGAGCTAGGTGGAGACTGGTTAATTGCCTGAAGCTGTAATTAACCATCACCCTACTGGACTCCGCAGACAAATACAGGCTTTCAATGTGCAGCCCTTTTAGACAGGGGCTAAGTACCTGTCACAAAAGCACATAAGGACTACACACGTTAACGGGCTGTTAAGTCTAAGCTAATGAGAGACATAACGGCTGTTGTTTTTGCATACAATTCGCTTTGTGGATCTCTCTTAAGCTTAGGGAAACTAACATCCGTGATCAATTTTGAGAATTTTTAACAGTCTCTTTACGTTCTTTTTTTCCTACTACATCATCCCTGGGGACATTACTATTATTTTAACTTGATAGATAAGTATAACTTTCTGTGTGCAGCTGCTATACTCCTGAATGTACAAGACTAATGGTAATTTTTTTCTTTTTAATGTATTCCCTGGGGCTTACAAAGTTGTCAATTTTAAGACTACATTTGTGGAAGAATTCACCAACATTGATGAAAACGTGGGAATCATCTTACTAGTGGTGGGGTGATAACAATGTTCTTTTGTGTGTATCACAAAATGTAATTTCAGGGCAGGGCCTGTTTGTGATGGTGTATTCTGTATATAGCAATTGTAATAAAATAAAACAACTTTGCATATGCAGGCATACTCATGAATAAAAGGCAAGAAACGTACTGTAGTTAACGAAGGTGTAAAAGGTGATTACTACAAAATCAATAGAAAGAAATACACAAATCACTCCCCCTAGGGAAACATTCTACATTTATCAAACTAAATAATAGAGATGGGGAACATTTTCACAGACATTCAAATCCCCTGTGAATTTGCAAGTTCCTTTCATCTGCGGATCTGTCTCAGACAGGCAGATTCGTTTTATTTTTCCTAGCACTGAAAATCCGCGAGCGGATTTTAAAAATCTGAATTTTTGGGCGGAATCTGATCCTTGAAATATGGGGTTTGCAGGAGACAGGTTGGGGGAGGAGGGGAGAGGGGTGAGAGGAAGGTAGGTAGAGAGGAAGGTAGAGGGGGAGGGATAGAGGGGGCAGAAGGGGGAGAGAAGGGGGATAGGAGGAGAGAAGAGGAGAGATTTTAGTAATTAGATTGAGTAATCTAATTTGAGAGGACTCTTGTGTAAAGCGGGCTACTTCTCACACCTCCCGGCCTGTCAGCCAGGAAACCTCTTGGGTGTAATCTAACACTCCAAGGGAATAGAGTGGCAGCGGTTTGCACCTAACTGAGCTAGATCTAAAGTGGCCAGAATAACCCTTTGATGCAGGCAAACATTCTGGCATCTCTCTGAGGTTTAAGGTATAACTGAAAGCCCCAAACTGTTCCTGTGTGTCTTAGAACAGCTCATCCTGTCTCAGTCTGTCTCTGCACCCGGTTCTTGAGGAACTGTATCTGTATACCTTGCGGGGTGTACTGTGAGTCTCTTGCAGGAGACTAAGTTCCTGGGTCGTGCTTGCAGTAGGACTGAGTGGACTATTGGAACTAAACCCCTATCTGTCTGACGGGCCCGGTTCCATACACTCTGGTGCGTCCTGAGCCAAGAAACCAAACAACCAAAGATTTTTTGAAGAATTTCTCCAGCCATCCGCTTCTGCCTGCTGCAGAGAGCTGATACCCTTTACCCCTTGCAGCAACTAACCAGTGGAGGGCGGCCCCCGGACTAGTGGGACAGCCTCTACCAGTAATTGCACCAAGGACAAGGACTGTTTTTATCTATTGTGCGCCCACTCTCCAAGCGGCCCTCAGTACATTGCTGTACCCCATAGCGGACTGTTTCCCCAACCCGGAAACAGCGGGACTATTACTGCTACCCCTGACGCCACCTCTGGGTAACCTACTCGGTGGGGAGAAATCCAATCCTTTCCCAGGTTAGAGGTGGCTCACAAAGGGAATAATTCTGTGTTTTGTGTATGTTATTATGCTTCTATTCCATTGCCTTTGCAAATAAACATAGTTTCTGGAATTCCGTGTCTTGGGTTGGCGATCCAATGAACTTGCGGGGTCTGCTCAGTACCGTTACGTGACAGTCTTTCTAAAATGAATCACCTTTTCTATAAATAAAAAGTGGAACCAACTGAATTAAAAGAGTAGAGGGTACTGTCGGTTAGTAAATAAAACAAGCAGTGGTACTTTTTTTATTCCCCAGTACCATGAAACCTTAGCCACTAAGTAAAGTTGGAATGAGATTAAATCTTACTGTTATAAATAATCATGTGTGCTTATGTGCAGCTGAACTGAATTGTCAAATCATATTGAAGACTTTGTAGTGCTAAGGGAATTTTATTTGTACAGGATTTGTACTGTATTTGCCAGTGTATGTGTGTTGCAGACTGATTGTAACGCTTGCGCTCACCACGAACAAGGCGGGACCCTGGTACTGACGTGGGAAAGTATATACTGCGCCACCCATAGCAACGGAGGCACGTCTGGAGAGTGTATAGTCAAGGTCGCAGGGTCGGGATTGGAGAAGATAGATTAGTCTTGATACTTGCTGGAGTCGGAGGTCGGAGCCAGGAGAGTAGTCGGTGTTTGGGGTGCCGTGGTCAAAGGTAGAAGCCAGTAGGATAGTAGTTTGTTCAATTGCCGTGGTCAGGGATGGAGATTTATGGAAGGTCAGAGGCAAGCCTGGGTCAGTATCCAGACAAGGGTCCGCAGTCAAACCGGGTCGGTATCCGGTATCCAGAGAAGGGTCCTAAGTCAAGCCGGATCGGTACACAGGAGATCAGACATCAAAGAAAGGTAAGGAAAGGTACAACACAAACGCAGCAGGAACAGGGACATGGAAACACAAGGCTACCAAGAACTATGCTTAGCCAAAGAATGAAAGGAACGGTTGAGCATAGATGAAGGGATGTGACCAATTGTCAGGGTCTCCTAGACCTCCTGCCTTGCCATAGTTCTTCTTTGTCCACTGGGTGTGCTTCTGTCTTCTGTTTCCTCTGGGTTCCTCTGTCTGCCTGTCTGTCTTCTTGTTGCTCCTGTCTCTGTCCTTTATAGCTCTGCTTCCTGTCTGTTGCTTTTGCCTTTGCTTGAAGTCAGACTCCTACAGTTTTGCACATGCCTCTAATCCTGATCTGTTTTCTGTACCTGTACCTGTATTATAGAAGTCTGTTCACAGTAAAAGCCCTTGCTGGTAATCTGGCTTGTCCCTGTTTGTTCCTGTTCTCAGTCCCTGCCCCCAGACCTGTCCTTGCTCCCCTGTCCTGTTCCAGTCTCCTCGTTGCTGACCTCTGCTTGTTACCTGACTTCGCTACCTGCCGCCTGCCTCGGACCTCTGCTTGTTACCTGACTTCGCTACCTGCCGCCTGCCTCGGACCTCTACTTGTTTCCTGACTGCGCTGTCTGCCGCCTGCCTTGGACCCTTGCTTGTGACCCCTACTACACTCGTGCTGTTCCGCCACCGAGATCTTACCTGTCACAGGAGTCTCCCGTGACAGAAAGCAAAGGCCACTTCTGGACCTCGCTGGAACAGATTCTTCTTCTGCCTGCACCCTTTCCTGCCTGCTGCTGCAGCAGACCACATGGTTGAAGATAAGTACTTTCGTTTATTTTTTGGAAATCCCAGTTGGGAAGGTTTTTTTTTGCTGCTAAGTGTTCTGCAAGAATTATTGCGTTCATAACGAAAAAACATTTTTGCTGAGACTAGAACTGTTGCTGCAGAGACTAGTGCACCTTTCTTTGAGATTTTTCTTTTGTGCAGTGCCTGGGTTAACCCTTGCAGTACCTGTTGCCACCTTTTCAGACTGTGACTTTTCATTCCCTGGACAAGGCTTGTCTCTGCATCCCTGGTTGGACCACTGCTGTTCACAGGGTTCCCATTTCAAAAGACAAGAGTGCTTCCATTATTTTGTTATTGCATGCTGTGATTTTTCTTGCAATCTGTAGTTCTTCCTATGATTGGTTCTAAGGTTTCAGGTTTACCTGCAAGTTCCCCTAAAGTGTGTTTCTCTGTAACCTGTGATATCCCTACGCCTGATATCAAAAGTTTCAGATTTAACTGCAAGGTTCTCTGTCTGATATTCCTATGTCCGATGTCAAAAGTTTCAGATCTAACTGCAAGTTTTCTCTGTATTAGTTTCCTGCTGTCTATGATATTTCTATGCCTGATTTCTAAAGTTTCAGATTCAACTGCAGGTTTTCTTTGTCTATATGATATCCCTACGCCTGATGTCTAAAGATTCAGATGTAACTGCAGGTTCTCTCTGTCTGTATGATATCCCTACGCCTGATTTCTAAAGTTTCAGATAGTTTCTCTGTCTATGTTTTTTCCTTGCATTTATAAATCTCTGTGACTGATGCTAAAGTCTCAAAAGGTCAGCTCTCCTATCTTGTGTCTCTCTGTGTCTAATATTCCTGTTGTTCATTCTAATGCTTCTGCTTTAAAGACACATTTTCTGCATTACTGGTTTCTTGGGAAATTTGGTTTCCCTACAGTATGTCTGAAGTTATGGCTCCCACTCTGAAAACAGTCTTGATCAGTAATGTGAACACAGTACCACTGATTCTTCAGAACTTCTAAAAGCAAGGAAGAAGAAGAAAAAGAAGGGAGGCATTACTGTGGAAGTTGCAGAAGAAATTAAGAATGAAAATTTAACCTCAGAGTCTGCATTTGATAAAAGAGATATGCTGCAGCTTAAGGCAACTCACAGACGTATCCCAAGAATAGTGGAAGAAAAGAAAGATGCCCTAACTCAGATGCTTCAAGCTGCACAGAAAATAATTGATTGTCTTTATGGACGTTTAGATAAGGAGCAGGAAGCCAAGACTGCACTACAGAGTTGTCTATCCTCAGCAATTGCTAAGTGTGTTCTCCAGGAAAAAGAAAAGCACCAGTTGGAGAGTGACCTGGATGTCATGTCAGGTGAACTGGAGAAGGCATATGTTGATGCTGCTGAAAATCGGCGCCTCGCTTCTAAAAGTAACGAATTCCTGGAAAGTTCTATGAAGGAAATTGACAGGCTAAATACAGAGCTTAAAGTCTCCCAGGAGGACATTTGCTACTTCAAAAAAGAGATGGAAGTCGATCGGGAGGAGAGATGCTACTTGAAAACAGAGATACGTTCGATGAGAGATGCCTCCGAAGAGTTAAATAGTAGGTTTGAAACTATAAACCAAATGAGTAAGAACTTCTCTGTCCAAGCCAGTGAAGGAGATAAAAGACTCCATGAATCAGAAGAGGAGAACAGACTATTGATAGAAGAAAAGTCAAAGATGCAATTAGCACTGGAAAAAGCAGAGGGTGACAGGGAAAAAGAAAAATATCAGTTGGAGAATGACAGGGTGATCTTGTCAAGTAAGCTGGAGAAGGCCTACGCTGATTCTGCCCAGTACCAGACTTTCATGGCTCAAGTTGACGCAGCACTGGAAGCATCTCAGAAAGAGGTTCACAGGCTTACTACAGAGCTGGGAGCCTCTAAGGAGAAGAGTTGCTACTTCAACACAGAACTATGTTCATTGAGAGAAATCTTCGAAGGGTTAAATATCAGGTTTGAAACTGTAACCCAAGAGTGCAAGAAGAAACAGTTGGCCCAGGAAAAGTTAGATGTGCAGACAGCACTGCAGGAGGCAGAGAGAGTGCTGCAAGAAGAACGTGTCTCCCTGGAGCGGCGCACACAAGCAGAAAATATGCTGCAGAGTCAGCTGCGAGAACTGCGTACACATCAGCAGGACACCAAGGAGAAATGGGTGAATGCTGAAGAAAAGCAGCGAGTTCTGCAGGAAGAAAGTTTCCAGACTGCCTACAAAATAAAGATGCTGCAAGATTATTTGAGTACCCAGTGTGTCCCCAAAGAACAGCATGAGGAGCTGAAGGCCACACTGAGCATAACCAGAGCCTCGCTGGAGGAAGAGCTAAAGCTAGCAGCTGAACACACATCTCAGCAGCTCACAGCGCTGCAGGTGCAGAACTTGCCAAAAAGGAGGAGAGAGAGAAGGTGTCAGTCTGTCAAGTGGCTGGCCTGACACAGTGCTATGAGGTCAAAATGGCCGATGCCTGCAAATTCTTGGACCACACTGCCCGTGATAAGGTCCGGCTGCAGCTGGAGCTGGACAATGCCCGGGAGGAGTTCCGGCAGCTGCAGATCAGAAATGAAGAAGATGAAACATATTTAAGCTTTACTCTGAGTCAGCTGGGAGATATTGAGTCGCGACTCAACTCCAAAGAAGCCGAACTGACAACTGCATTGAGTGGGAAAAGAAGTGCAGAAGGACAGCTTCAAGAGCTGAAAAATCAAATAGCTGGTCTTAATGAGAATTTAGGTGATACCACGAAACGGCAGTCACAAGAGGAGACCATGGAGCGTGAATTCTATGTTCCCACTTACCCATGTGAAAAGTCTGCACCCGTCCTTGATGCCCACATTCCTGATGTCCATGCCTCTGCAATGGAGTTGAACGTATCCATTGGGAAGTTCTAGATTCCAAAACTAAAAGAGATATATTGGTCACAAAAAGAGACCACGGAAAGCGAATATGTCCCCTCTGCCGCATGTGAAGAGTCTGATGTATCTGTTCCCGATGCCCCTGCTATGACGTTAGACAGATCCCGGGTGAAGTTCCTTGCTATGCCTAATGTTCTTGATGCTGATGCCAACGCTCTTGTGATGAGGATAAATGCACCTCTCACAGATTTCCCATCAGCACTTGACGTACACATTAAGTTGGCCTTCCATCAAGGTTTCCCTGAAGAGCCTGGAGGATCGTCCGGAGAATGCTCTTGAGAGGGGGGAGTAATGTCAGGGTCTCCTAGACCTCCTGCCTAGCCATAGTTCTTCTTTGTCCACTGGGTGTGCTGCTGTCTTCTGTTTCCTCTGGGTTCCTCTGTCTGCCTCTCTGTCTTCTTGTTGCTCCTGTCTCTGTCCTTTATAGCTCTGCTTCCTGTCTGTTGCTTTTGCCTTTGCTTGAAGTCAGACTCCTACAGTTTTGCACATGCCTCTAATCCTGATCTGTTTTCTGTACCTGTACCTGAATTATAGAAGTCTGTTCACAGTAAAAGCCCTTGCTGGTAATCTGGCTTGTCCCTGTTTGTTCCTGTTCTCAGTCCCTGCCCCCAGACCTGTCCTTGCTCCCCTGTCCTGTTCCAGTCTCCTCGTTGCTGACCTCTGCTTGTTACCTGACTTCGCTACCTGCCGCCTGCCTCGGACCTCTGCTTGTTACCTGACTTCGCTACCTGCCGCCTGCCTCGGACCTCTGCTTGTTTCCTGACTGCGCTGTCTGCCGCCTGCCTTGGACCCTTGCTTGTGACCCCTACTACGCTCATGCTGTTCCGGCCACCGAGATCCTACCCGCCACAGGAGTCTCCCGTGACACCAATGAGACAGAGGGGTGGAGCGGAGGAGCGGCCTCTGTGGAGGCAGGGATAGGCTGGGTGGTGCGGGAGACAGGTGGGAGTGATAATGAAGGTTGACCCACAGCTGGGGAGCGGTGCACGTGTGTCACGTGTGCGTTCCACACATGGCGGACGTGTGACGCAAGTGGGGGTTGGAGCCAAGCTCCGTGGAAACATTGAAAGTTCTCCATGGGCGCGTGTGTTCTGTAAGAAGCACGGAGGTTTGTGGAGCAGCAGGTAAGGAGGGAACACGCTGTGTTCCCCGATTCCTTACACTGATGACGGTTCCTTTCACATCACTCCCACGACCCTTTTGCAGGGGCATTCCATGGCCAAACATGGTACAGTAGGCACTATACATGTTTATTTTTAATGATGCATTATTGCATCTAACCTGAAACATTATGGTTATTTTGTTAAATAAATGATGTTCTGCATTTGGTAAGACAAATATTGTTACAATGGTAGGGCTACTGTGCACTCACAAATGTATCACAGGAGTTGACTCTTCAGCAGGTTCTGAAATTTCCTGATATGCCCCTCAGGAATATACAACATGGGTTTATTGATGGGATCAGAATAACTATTTTACCCCACACATAGCTCAATGCATTTCGGCACAACCTGAGTCAGGCTGTCCCGAAACGAGTTGTGTTTTGTGTTTGGTTAAATAGACTCATGAACCTGTTCTTCTGAACCTGTCAATAAATCCATGTGATTGCAGATAGCATGTGAGTGTGCCAATTTTCATTGTGTTGAGTGCTTGTTCCCAACCTTTTTTGAAGACCATATTGTCACACCAGAAATTGGCAGATTTATATTTGAATGATTCATATATCTACATATAATTTGCAATATACATGGCAAGACATGGCCTGTAACGGTGTCTGACATAAAACTGGGATGTGGAAATAGAGTTGATTATACACTGAAGAAAACAATTGATACATACTTTTTAGCACTAATGATTATAAAGAATAGTCAGTTGTATTTATCCATGTTCAATATGAAGTGTTTAGCTCATTGCTTTTTGCTTCTCTGCGCTATGCCCTTCTTCCCCCCCCCCCTCACCATGTACAGCTGTAACAGGATTTACTGTCTCCAGAGCTGCGGCGGAAAAAGCGTAAAGCCGCAGCTCCGGAGATAGCGCTGCTGCGACATCGCTGCTGGAGATCCATGCTTCTGGATTGGACCTCCCGCAGCTACAATCCTCTGGCACCACGGATGTCGTAGTTCGGCGGCTTGCTCCAGTGCCGAAAACAATAAGCCCGGCTACATATGTAAGCATTTGCTTTTTGGTGCGATTCAACCTATTGCATTCCTTGTTTCAAGAGAAGGTACTGTAAAAGGCTGGGATGCGTGTGTGTGTGTGTGTGTGTGTGTGTGTGTGTGTGTGTGTGTGTGTGTGTGTGTGTGTGTGTATATATATATATATATATATATAATCAAAAAATAAATAGATGATACCATTCTGCGATATTTGTGCGAGCTTTCGAGATACACTGATCTCTTCTTCCGGCGATGTTACAATGAATGAACGGAACGGTATAATCTATTTATTTTTTGATTATTGAAGCTCGGCTAACACTGTACTGATACCTCTACATGTATATACAGTATATAACAGTGTTTGACAAACCTATACATTTGCTCACCCCGGGCGAGTGGATTTAACATCGTCGCGAGCTCCTATTGGCCCAAGCAGCATAGGTGGCGAGTTACTAGGTGGCGAGTAGATTTTTTTGTGTGGCGAGTAGATTTTTTGGTGATTTGTCAACCACTATATATATACATATATATATATATATATATATATATATATATATATATATATATATATATATATATATATATATATACTGTATTTAAATTCTTTCTTAATGCTAAGGGAATTTTAGTTCTGTTTTTTTTTGCCAGTTTTAATTGCACTGAATCGCAGAATCGCAGATAGCATTAATGCTTCCTTTATTTAACCCTTCAGGCTCTTTCGCATATTTCCCGTGCTCCCTTGTTATTCCATTCCAGCCTGCTATCTTCTCTTGAAACAGTGAAGATGTTTAGTCCAATAAGAAATATTATGCTTTTAGTGTAGGTACCTGCTTAAATGGAGCTTAGGTTGGCAGCGGTGGCAGGCTTAAATCGTTTTTTGATCAAATGATGCAGCCAAATGACTCCTTTGTTATAGGACTTAGGATCAAAATGTAAAAGTTCACTGATAAATTGCATGCCAATTTTGGAAGAGCGCAAAGTTTCTGCATTTGTTTTAAATGATGCATGGTCCATTCCCTTTCCCTAGCATCATACTGCATACGGTATTGGAAGTTATATCGTGTTACTGATGCATTCTGTTATAGGAGTAGGTCTTAGCTCAGCTAATTCTGTTTTGCTAAATGTCATAATGAACTTGTCAGCTTCAAATCTAAATACCTCTGCCAAATTATTAACATACGTAAAATACTAATCAGAGATCTGAACACAGAGAGACCAATATTATATGCAGGCATCTTTTTTCCAAATCTGAAATCATTCTGTAATTCAGCAGAGCACATGCCTGTGTAATTCGCAATGTTTTAATATACCTGTACAGTTGTCTATCCTTTAATGAAGGTGTATGGATATAGGGAATGAGGCTATTTCCTGCAATTACTTTTTTTTTTTTTTACATGTACTCTAATAAAAGTATATTAATGTTTAAATCACCTGGAACTTTTTTTAATGATGTCCTCTGGTGAGACAGTGAATCATTTTATACTTAATGGGGAATTATTTTAAAAGAATACTTAAACTTGTAAGGAGCCTGCGTATATTAATTGAAAACTGTCATCTGATCTTTTTTTGATTAACACTTTAGAGCACATTGTAATATAAATCAGTGCAGAGTATGACACTTCCAATTATGTGAACTTTAGCTTTTCTACTGTGGGAATAGAAACCTAAAAGAACTTTGGGGTAGATCCTCAGATCTCCATTAATTTGGACCTAATAACGTAACGACCCTGAAAAAGGTAATGGATGTTATTTTTCTCCTTATTAACAGGTATCCTCAAAGCTAATGAGATGAAGAGGTGACCATTGTGACGTTACCTGGATCAACAGGGATTATCGTAGCATTGAGACGCGTTACAAAACACACTGCACATGCGCACTGGGAAAGAGTGTTAGGTAACGTTAGTTAGTGGCGTGTTATGTATTGGCGTGCCCTTAACACCACGCCCATGTGCATTTTACAATTTTAAATAAATACACTTGCCCAACTGCAAACCTCAGACGTTTTTTTGACTGACACACAGTAGCTTCTACCTCCACTGCTGGGGCTACTAATACTGCTGCTGGGACAGGTAGAATTAGATGTGTGAAATGTAAATGAAGTGCATTTGGGGGCGCTTGCTGCAGCACATTAATGCACTTGACAATACTGTATATACTACAATATGAACAAAAACTGTTCCACTCTACCTTCAAAACTTTCTGGACTTCAGTCAATTGTAAAAATAAACACGTCTGTAAAGGAAGTAATCTGTTGATATGTACAGGTATTCGTAGGCACAGATCCACAAAAGGGTGCTAAGCTTTAGCAACCCTAAGCTAGTAAGCTCCCATTCATATGAAGCTACATCTTAGCACTCTTTTGTGGATCTGGGCCTTAATGAGTAGTCTTCAAACAAAAGCACCATGCTTTTATTCAATGTATTCTGCAATAACGACTGGATATTATTGACCCTATATATGTACTCTATATTGGGTCATTTCATTTTTATGAGTAACTATATTATATATTACATCAGAGGTTGTTTTATTAAACAACAACCAACCACACATTTAAAAGGACACATATTATCATGCACATTGCACCACTTTTATCAAAGAAGAAATACCATTGCTTTCAATTGATTCTTTTTTTATACGTCTGAGGCAATTTCTGCCAGAGTTTTTTTCCCCACTTTTGCAGCTGAAAGATATTGATATGTGACCCCCATAGATGAAAAAAAAAAGGTTCTAATCTTACAATAGATTGTCCTATTGCATAAAACAGTGCCTTAGTAAAGCAGGGCCAATAATATTATCATAGAGATGCCCCTTCGACTATCTTTTTATATATTGAGATCAAAGGTATAATGAAAAATATGGCAAGAAGTGAAACAGTCCTTTTGAAGATGACTACCATGAAACCCATTTCATAACAATATCAGTCATTCATGGACTACACAAATCTGTGTCTGTTTGATCTGTCAAAATCATATCTATTATATTTCTTCTTGCTTCATTTAAGGAAATAATATTAAATATCAAGCTTGTATTCGACCAACTTGCTTAGTACCCGATAAATGACATATACTTGCTTTGGTAAACACCCTGATTTTAATGAAGCATTATTTTGGGGGTGAATGTGCTTCTTGAGACATATATAAATATTTCCCTTTAAAATTCATCTTGAAATTTCATATAATATAATGGTATTCTCCAACCATAAACCATTTGCTACATTAATTTAAATAAATCCTTGGGGCCCATTCTTTTATTGTTGAGTATTTCAGGAACGGAAAAAATAATTTTGAATACAGTTTAGTTTATCAGCAAACAACCACATAAATATCCTTCTTATTAATATGGAATGTCAATTTGTGTTTTTAAATACGGAAGAAAGGAGTGTTCTTAGCCTGGGTTTTATGGAATGTGCTTGCCTTTAGTGAACTGCCATGTTGGCACAAAAGGCATTTTTGAATATGTGTAACAGTTTTTAAAGTTAAGACAATAAACTATTTAGCATTTTAATATACTACATAAATGAGTTGATATGCACCTATGGGAATAGTACAGAAGAACCAAAGCAGTCTCAATCTTTCCCTCTGAGTTAAACAGGGGTATCATGCTAATTTGGTGGGCATTTTATTCTTCAAAACAACTTTTTGTGCCATATTTTTTTACTTTAATAGTACACAAAGTCTACTAAATGTTATACAGTAATATTAATCAAGAAAGTAATCCTGTCATGGAAGGCCAGCACTCTAGAGGTCTTGGCAAAAATATAAAACTTTTATTTGTGGACTGATCGACGTTTGACCTTTTCTTGACAATGGTCCGTGTTTGGACAGAAATGTCGATCGGTCCATAAATAAAAGTTTTCTATTTTTGCACAGACCTATGAAGTCCTGGCCTTCTGTCACAGGATTAGTTTCTTCATTGATTATCCCCATAGCCGTGCACCCGAAGCCATTTCCAAACTATGATGTGACTGCTCCGACCTCTTTCTATAGTGTAATATTATAGATTTTATAAAGTATAGAAAGATGTTAGTTTATTAAAACAATATAAGCTGAACCATAGTAATAATATTTTTATGTACATTGGATATGTAGGCTATGGTCCTGGAGAGTCACAATGTATTTGAGGACAGTCGGGGTGAGAACCACACATCAACATATCAGGTATAGGCTGCAGATTGGAATGTAAACAGAATGTACATCTATCTCTAAGAGGTCAATATCACTATACATACAGTAATGCTAACCATTGGGGTGAGTTAAGTTATCTTTACAGCAAAACTGCATAAATATTAAAGGCATAGTTAATTAAACTAAGTGCAGTGATAGCGATATTTTTAAAGATTACAACTAGGGGACTGTCTTAAAACTATATATATAGTATCTTGAAGTTTATAACGGGTTCTACTGTATCTTATCTGTGTCTTATCCTGCCCCCTGCAAGAACTGGACAGGCAGTTGACATCAAAATATTAATTTTTCTTATTATTGGCATGAAGCCAACACAATTGACAATTACCCCTATTTATATTCCACCTAGTTTTAATATTAAACATGTTGCTGTTATTTGTTGAAATTGGCCCTACAGTAAGTATGACTGCACCTTTCCTACTGTAACATGTTACAGATTAGCAAATCCAGGTTGTGGAAATCCCAACTCCCTCCGAACTTCAGCGATCTGAGCAGAATTTAGGCCACAGCTCGGATCTGTGTGCTAGGTCTCAAACAAAACGAGGTAAAATCTTGTTTATGTTTCCAGCTCAGCTCGTTTCTCGTGACATTTCCCCACTCCTTCTTCCCCTGCCACCATTTTGTGTTGGTGTAAGCAGGGGAAAGTTGGGCAGGAGTTTATGTGGAGGCTGGAACAGAAGGGGAGAGAACACACACACACACACACACACACACACACACACACACACACACACACACACACACACACACACACACACACACACACACACACACACACACACACACACACACACACACACACACACACACGCAGAGAGACACACAGAAGGGAAGAGAAACCAAATGTAATTCAATTTAACTAATGTATCATTTCTTATGTTTTGTATTATTTTATTACTACACTCTTCTGCTCCTCCTTACATCTCAGCCCTAATTTCTTACTATACACCTGCTCGATTTTTGCATTCTGCTCAAGGATGTCTTCTGTCTTCCCTTCTTTTATCTAAACCTCTCTCCCACCTAAAACCTTTCTCACTCACTGCCCCACACATCTGGAATGCCCTTCCCCTTATCCGACTGACACCTTCTCTCTCTCTACCTTTAGGACCTTTCTTAAAATACATCTCTTTAACAAAGCATATTGGTACTGTAGCTCTGCTGACTGATACTATACATCTCATATGCACTGACCTTGACCCTTTGCAGATGCACTTATCAGGACACCCTCCTACTGTCTCTGTAAGTTCTCCCCACTTACCACTTAGATTGTAGAGGCTCTTTTTCCTAATGTTTTGTCTGACGCGCTTATTCCTATTATATTATAATATTATGTAATGTATTGTAAAGCGCTATGTACCTGAATGGCGCTATATAAATAGCGATATACATAAATGACTACTGGACTGTTATGATAGTATATTTATTTAGGCACATCCCACCCACAATCTGAGCAGTCTCAGTCAAGCAGTTCCTGGTCAGTTGCATTTAGATTTGGTTAACTGGGACTGGGTATTTATTTGTAATAATATTATAAATATTTTTAAATGACAATAGGTGAATGGAGAGAGATACAGGTACCTACCACCATATCTGACTGGTCTTTAATATCTACCAGTAATATACTGTATACCATTCAAGCAGTTCCAGCTCAGTAACAGCAACAACAACATCACAACACAGTTGGTTTTTTTTTAACACCATCATCTGTTGGTTAAATTAAATATATAAAAATGTTATACCAAGGATAGGGAGACCACCACTGCACCTATCTCGACTTTCTAAAAAATTAAATAAATTATATACGCACATGCACACTTAAAGCTGCAGTTCAGTCAATATCCTGCATGTGTGTTTTTTTTAATAAATCAGTTCTGTAGTAAGAAAAAATACTTTTAGCATTTTCAGTTTTTAAAAAAACAACTTTGAAAGACCAATTTTCTTGTATTCTATTTTAACAGCCATTTGCTAAGGCACTGCCCCTTCATGTCCTGTCACAAGCCCTGGCACACCCCTTTGTCAGCCCTGCCCTCCCTCTAGCACTTGTCAGTGCAGGAGTGCTCATGAATATTCATGAGCTTCCACTGACAGACAATCAGAATATAAACATATCCCTTCACTAATTATGTCACCAAATTTCGACCTATCAATACATGGAGAACGAATTGACCGGCAGCTATACAGTTCTTTAGGTAATTAGAGATTGCACACATAAAACTATTGAAGTAAAAAAATAAATTTATAAAAAAAAAAAAAAAAAAGACTAAACTGCAGCTTTAAGTACCAGTTAACCATTCAGTTTCAGGAGGGTTACAGTTAACATCCTTATATTTTAACTTATAAATATTTATATAGTATGGGTTGGTATAGAAAATGAGACCATCTGACCTGTCTGTACTCTCTACAAGTGTATATACAAATCAATTACAATTGTTTTTTTTTATTTTATATTTTTGACATTTTTATATGCAGGTATGTTAGTTTGTTACTATGCATAGAGAGAACACCATCTAACCTGTCTCCTACTCTCTCAGAATACGTTTACTTAAGTACTTGCAATCAATTCCAATTGCATTAACAGTTAACTCCCTTATCTATTGGCTTATATATAATAAAAATATATGTTCTATTTTATATAATAGGTAGACAAAGAATTAAGTATCACCATCGGACCTGTCTCTACTCTCTACCAGTATACCAGTCAATCAGTTCCAGTTAACAGATTAAATGTTTCTACCATATATTAATGTGCAGGTCTTGTCAAAAACTATTCTTAAAACTCTGCTCATTTGTCCATGTCAGTCTTCATAAACCACATTATTGTTGTTATTATTATTATTAATATTATTATTATATTATCATTTATGTGCTAAATAATGTGCAAATTGCAGAAATTCTTACATGGAAAGCAAAAAGAAGAGTCCCACTACATGTCATCATGATTTTATTCATCAATAAACATTTTTCCCACAACCCAAAACATTTCAGAACCAAAACTAAAGTACGGGGTCCAGTGCACTTCTCTAACATATGTATCAATCATTTCTTGGTGCAATCTGGTACAATACTGCAGCAAAAAAAGTGAGCACAATGTGTGAAAGAAAACAATCTCATCCAAAGCAATGAGACTTTCTTTTTTCTTTCATACTGTACATCAGATGCTCTTTATGGCCAGTTTTGCACCTGGGATTACTTGATACATAACCCCATTATTCTATACTAGCAGTTAGATGTTGCTTGACGCTCCCTTGTGCATCCTTTTCAATAATAGTTATGTGTTTAATACATTTTAAAGTTCCCATGTGAAAATTTTCATTGATACTGTAATCAACTTAAATTATTTTAGCTTCACCTTGTAGGTGCAATTTGCACCAGGCAAATATTGAAGTTACAATAATGTGTGCACTTCAGACGTTCCTAAATTGTTTTTTGCTAAGAAACATTTACACACGCTAAATGTGTTTTACTTTACAAACAAACTAAAAATATTATTTATGTATAAACCGTGTTTTTAGATTGTTAGATTGTGTGAAATTTCTGTCATGAACCACTACCTTGGATTAGCCACCTGCGAACATGTCTTGGAAGTTGCTTCGCAATTTCATTTTTACATTTATTTTTTTATGTGAAATATTCACAAAATGTGGCATTGGTAGAAATGTAGTTGTTTTTTTTGCAAAATGTAGCTACATTTTGTTCCATACTATACCATAGGATCATCAGTCAAAAACAAATGAATGAAACAAGACACTCAAGTGCTCCTTGTAATATCAGAAAAAACAGCTTTAATATATAGAAAATGGTCTAAAGAGTAACTCTCAGTAGTACCAAAATTAAAAATAAATAAATAAAAAATACACAAGAGAGTAGGTAAACAGACACAATGTTTTTAGGCCCCCTGGAACCTTCCTCATTCTCAACTAAGGTATACACCTAACAAGGTTTAAATAGCCTACTGTGGACCACATGTACTTTCCAGTTAGTGTTTCACCTGGATGTTCTGCCATGTTGATGATGTCACGCGACTTCTGTTTTGAGGTCTTGCCGGCACTGCTTGCCTATGGAATGCTCTTTGGAACGCAACGCGTTCAAGCTGGCTATATTCTTTCTACACCGGTAGAGATATTGCACAGGGAGCTGTCCAAACCTGAATTAGAGCCACAAGCCCAACTTTATTCCTAAGCGATGGTAGACACAAACAGGCACATGAAGGACTTACCATGTGGTTCTCCATTGGATAGCAAACCTCTAACAGTTACAGGGAAACAAGCCTATAAATACAAAAGTTATAATATACCGCAATTAATATATACAGAACCTGTATACTGTGCATAACAACAATAATAAGGATATCATATTACCTCAAGAATGGATATGTACAAAACAACTGGTAATAATTTTTTAGATGTGAATATATTCCCATTTTATTCAGAAAATACAATGTTTCCAGTCTACTGTCCATATAACTGTATATCCTAGATATTGAGCTGCATTCTACCAACCAGAAAAATTAAGATTTAATTGGCTTTTGGGGTATGTTTGTGAGCTGACTCCTATCAATTGAGAGAGCAATGATAATCTAATTAACTATTTTTTATGTCTGTGAGTTGATTAGACAAACCTCTCCCTTAAGTGTTAGTCAAATGCATGTGAATAGAGTACTTAAGTCACTTTAGCATGGCTGTTAGCCATAAGGCTGTGTAACATCAAAAGCGTCACATCAGAAGTGTACATCAAAAGTGTCTACAAGAGTTAATTTTGGAGTTGAAATTGGAGGTGAAGATTGGAGGATGATCTGGACTCTGCATTACAACTTTGCCACTGTGAGACATTAACTTTTATCATCTGTGATTTATTTGTACACTTCTATCCTCCAGTACCTTGGAACTCTCTCCTCCTGCATCTCACTAAGCCCTCCCTATTTCTTTTTCTGTTTACTGTTTCCTCACTCCTTTGTGAGCATTTCTGTTCTCTACAACATCCCCACTCCCCACTGAACCATTATTTATACACCTTTCTCCCAACAACTTCTTTACCCCTCAATAAAAAACACCCACACAAATCCTCTATTCACACCTTCTATCTACTCCTTCCTGCTGCTGGGGATCTCCCCTAAACCTCAAGCCAGACATTCATACCTGATCTCACTCATGCCTCCCAGACACCTTCCTTAAATTTTACCCCACAAATCAAGCATCCCAATAGCCTGCACCCATGGCTATTGTCCCACACTCAGTCACTCCCACCACCCATTGTGACCAAGCACTGCCATCTACTGCACTTACTCCCTCACCTGCAGTCTCTGTGTAAGTTTCCCATTAAACCTCTTAGATTGTAAGCTCTTCGGGGCAGGGATTTCCTTTCCTATTGTCTGATTTTGCTGCACTTATTGTATAATTATAATTCCCTGTACTGTATTCTTTGTGAAGCGCTGAGTACACTTTTGGCGCTATATAAATAAAGACATACAATACAATACAATGTTAGGAAGTCATAAAACCCTATGGATGGGAATTCAGATGCATGTAAATATTAATCTATTCGTGGCCCAAAATAGATCTTAAATGGGGTAAAGTGATAAAAAACCGAAAATATGATTACTAGATCATTTATTCTAAAAATGAAAATATTTTATTTATAAAAACAATGAAACAGAAAGTCATACAAAAATAGGATATACGGCAACACCAACTGGGTGTACACAAAAAGCAAGGGGCAAAAATTCTAAATAGCAAAAAGTATTATAAGGATCAAAGTGTCATTAACCATGACTGCTAGATGAAAAATCCTCATAATAGTACAAAGATATTGGCGGACCAGACGGCCAAACAGACAAAACATCCATTAGATAACTTGACAAGGGTTCACAGGAAAGTAGGTAAGGTGACTACACATCCAGGTAAGAGATAATCCACTACATGAGACAGCGCCAGATGGAATGTGAACACTTATTGCAGGAAAATTGCAGTCTTGCTGAGAGGCTTTGATCTGTAATGTAAGATAAATAAGAGAAGATAAAATGTCAAGAGTCTATCCTTGTTCAGACCTCCGTCTGTCAACAAGTGCTGAGAGATGTGGCATTACCCCTATTAAATATATATATATATATATATATATATATATATATATGTGTTAGAACACACAAGGATATCGCTCAACACTTACATGAATATTGTCCTGAACACTGTTGATAAGTCAATTTTTGTAAGACTGAACAGTGGTGCTAAAGGTAAATAGAAATATGCGAACAACAAGAGAAAAGCAACCTTTAAATAGCACGCGGACATAAATGAAGGTGTAACAAATACCTGTACTGAGACCTTGTGTAGATAGGAAAGGTAGGGGCCCCCCTCAGCAAGACTCCCACTCCATGGAGCTGAGGGGGGCCCCTACCTTTCCTATCTACAACATGGAGTACTGACTTTACCATTTGTGACAATCACCTGCTGAGTGGTAACGTATTTTTGCAACCTGTTACCTTTTATTCCTGCGTACCCTTATCATGTAATTACTGCACCAAATTATATGGCATAATACTCTTTACATGTGGTCACAAGGTCTCAGTACAGGTAGATTGTCACGTAGGTGTGCTTAGACATAGCCACCTACACCCTGTATGTGTCTTGATTTTTTATCTTTACTTGACTCTTGCCTCCATGTCTAATATGTTTAGGTAGTGTTGAGCCCCCCTCTCCTTTTAAATTTCATCCCCTGTTTTAAACCACTTGAATAAAAACCATATTTGTTACACCTTCATTTATGTCCGCGTGCTATTTAAAGGTTGCTTTTCTCTTGTTGTTCGCATATATATATATATATATATATATATATATAGACCATACGATACCGGTTGCAACACGACATCAAGGGACAGCACGCAGGTAAGTAAATCATACATTTTCTATATTTGATAGAAGACACAAAAAACAATGTTTCGGTCCCCCAGTGGGACCTTTCTCAAGGTGGTGCCTTATGTCACTGTGGCAATGATTTAATGTAAATACATATACAGCTCAACCCCTTATAACGCTATGTTTGGGGTCCAAAGAATCACATCGCGCTATAAGTGGATCGCGTTAGAAATAATGTATAATTGTATGCATTGTACAATAAATTATTTAAGATACGAATAATCGTGTTGTAAAGTATTCATAAATACTGTACAAAAATTGGGAGCCACGCCTACATCGCATTATAAGCGGATTTGCGTTGTAACGGATCAAATCCTGTTTGTCCGAAATCCTATAGAATTAACTTTGTGTATCTCTCAGAAAACGGCTATCTTTTCTCTGTGCCCAGGACATACTTGAAAACGAGAGGTAACTCTCAATGTATTACTTCCTGGTAAAATATTTTATAAATAAATAATATTGAGCCCGTGACAGATACGTGTCTCAACCATCCGTAAACTTGGGGGTGGGTTCTTCAAATTACCTGCTACACAGACTCTAGCGGCTGAAAAGATGTGGGTTATCAATTTGTTATCACCTTTTGGTAAGTTTGGTATGGGTCTATTCAGGTGAGTGGCCCAAGTGTCTAGGGCCAGTGTGAGGGTATTACAGATGCAGCCACGAGTATCCGAACACTTGCCTTGGAAAATCTGGGGCAATCTCCCAGTAATGTTGCAACATTTCTGTGACATTTCTGCAGACAGACTAATGGCCCATCGGATTAACACAGCGGGGATCCCTGGCAGTCCCATTCAAACTGAATTCATTTCAAACTGATTTAAAATGTTATATCTAATAGATTTTTTTCTAACTTTCTACGTATAAAACTTAAAATATGTACAGGCATACCCCGTTTTACCTACACCCGCTTTACGTACACTCGCAAGTACGTACATTTATTTTTAGTTACACCATAGCCCCTGTGTACATACGCATGCTTCGCGAGTACGGACACCAGGGGGCGGCGTGCGTGGGTGCGCACCTCCAATACAGCAACCTCCTTCATTGTGGTCCCTAACTGAGTGGGAGTGCAGGTAAGGGGTAAGGGGGAACGGGGCCAGATGGCAGGGGGAACGGGGAGATCGGGCGCGCCATCAATCAGCTGCTATAGCAGTGATTCCGCCCGCAAGGCAGCTCCTGGCTCTTCTCCCTCCGCTCTCCTCCCTCCTCCCACCTCCCACTTCCCTCCTCCCTCCTCCCTCCTCCCTCCTCCCTCCACCCTCCTCAAAGCTCGATCTAGCCTGCTGCTGCTGCTGCTGTAGAACGGAACTTTGCATGTGAGTTACAGGCTACGGGGGAGGAGGAGGTGCACTTCTACTGCATTCTGTGCTTGTGTGTGTGTCTGTGTGTGTGTCTGAGTGTGTGTGTCTGAGTGTGTGTGTCTGAGTGTGTGTCTGTCTGAGTGTGTGTGTGTCTGTCTGAGTGTGTGTGTGTCTGTCTGAGTGTGTGTCTGTCTGAGTGTGTGTGTGTCTGTCTGAGTGTGTGTGTGTGTCTGTCTGTCTGTGTGTGTGTGTGTTTCTGTGTCTGTCTGTGTGTGTGTGTGTGTGTGTCTGTCTGAGTGTGTGTGTGTGTCTGTTTGAGTGTGTGTGTCTGTCTGTCTGAGCGTGTGTGTGTGTGTCTGTCTGAGTGTGTGTGTCTGTCTGAGTGTGTGTCTGTGAGTGTGTGTCTGTGTGTGTGTGTGTGTGTGTGTGTGTCTGTCTGTCTGTCTGAGTGTGTGTGTGTGTCTGTCTGAGTGTGTGTGTCTGTCTGAGTGTGTGTGTCTGTCTGAGTGTGTGTCTATCTGAGTGTGTGTGTCTGTCTGAGTGTGTGTGTCTGTCTGAGTGTGTGTGTCTGTCTGAGTGTGTGTGTGTGTGTTTGTCTGTGTGTCTGCGTGTGTGTCTCAGTGTGTGTCTGCGTGTGTCTGCGTGTGTGTCTGAGTGCGTGCGCGTGCGTGACTGAGTGCACCTGCGTGCGTGACTGAGTGCGTGTGTGACTGAGTGCGTGTGCGACTGAGTGCGTGTGCGTGACTAAGTCCGTGTGCATGCGTGACTGAGTGAGAGTGCGTGAGAGATTGTGTGACTGAGGGAGTGCGTGAGAGATTGTGTGACTGAGGGAGTGCGTGAGAGATTGTGTGACTAAGGGAGTGCGTGAGAGATTGTGTGACTGAGGGAGTGCGTGAGAGATTGTGTGACTGAGGGAGTGCGTGAGAGATTGTGTGACTAAGGGAGTGCGTGTGAGATTGTGTGACTGAGGGAGTGCGTGAGAGATTGTGTGACTGAGGGAGTGCGTGAGAGATTGTGTGACTAAGGGAGTGCGTGTGAGATTGTGTGACTGAGGGAGTGCGTGAGAGATTGTGTGACTGAGGGAGTGCGTGAGAGATTGTGCGACTGAGGGAGTGCGTGTGAGATTGTGTGACTGAGGGAGTGCGTGAGAGATTGTGTGACTGAGGGAGTGCGTGAGAGATTGTGCGACTGAGGGAGTGCGTGCGTGACTGAGGGAGTGCGTGCGTGTAAGCCAAGCTGATCAAGGACCTGAGTAAGGCCGTGCGTATAGTGCCGGCGATGCCGCCCAAACACAAACACATTGCCGCCGCGTGCGCTTATAGTAAGCGCGAGAGCGGAAATGCGACGGAGCGGACTTTGGAAGCCGGAATATTTGATTTTCAAGGGCTGTCACCTCATGTGACAGCCCCTGAACAAATCAAATGTCCGGGAGTCTGCGATGCAGCCGCAAAGCGAAATATAACTTTCGCTAGCGGGGATGGGTGACGTCGCTGGTCGCGGGCACTATACGCACGGCCTAAGCAAGCACAGCATTGTAAAACACTGTGCTGTACAGTATTGTACTGTACTGTTTTCACCAAAGTCACAAAAAATAAGTCCCAAAAATATATCAGTCAGTCAAATAAATGCATCTCACCTTCACGCCCTTTCAGTAAAAATACTGTACAGTAGAAGATATGCCCTCTCCTTCATCCTTCCTACATTCATCCATGTTGTATCTGTCAGCACATAAGAAAAATCAGCTGACATTAAAGATTTTATTTCAATAAAGCCTACTGTATTTATTTTGGTTACAAATGCATTATTTACATCAGTTATGCATATATATATTGTTTGCAGTACAGTACATGCATTGAAAAGTGGAAAAAAGGTTGTGCTTCACTTTAAGTACATTTTCACTTTACATACATGCTCCGGTCCCATTGCATATGTTAAAGCGGGGTATGCCTGTACGAGTGTCGTATATATACAGTATCACGCATTGTTACACATAATCAAGTTCCATCACCTGCCCATCCCTTTCCAAACAGAACCAAGGCAAAGAAATTCTATAATTTTGAACTGTATTTGTGAATATGTTGTACGGTATGTTGTATGTATGTATCTATGTATGCATGTCTTTATTTATATAGCGCCATTAATGTACATAGCGCTGCACAGCTGTAATACACGTAACAATCATATAAGTAACTAATATTATAAATAACACATAATGGGAAGAAGTGCATTAGACATAAAAGTAACATTTAGGAAAAGGAGTCCCTACCGCGAAGAGCTCACAATCTAATAGGTAAGTAGGAAGAACATACAGAGACAGTAGGAGGGCATTCTGGAAAGGGGGCAAGGGGCCAATGGTTTATGTATGAGGTGTAAAGTATCAGTTGTAGAGCTATCCATATGCTTTGTTAAGCAGGTATGTTTTAAGGTGGAGAAAGAGGGTGCTAGTTGGATATTGAGGGGAAGGGCATTCCAAAGATGCGGGACAGTCAGTGAGAAAGGTTTAAGGCGGGAGAGGGCTTTAGATACAAAAGGGGTAGAGAGAAGAAATCCTTGAGCAGAGTTTCTGAGTCAGGATGTGTATATCGAGAAATTAGGGCTGGGATGTAGAGGAGTAGAAGAGTGTAAAGCTTTAAAAGTGAAGGGGTGAATTGTGTGTGTGATAAGGGATTTGATAGGAAGCCAGGAGAAGGATTTCAGCAGGGGAGACGCTGAGGCAGATATAGGAAAGAGTAGAGTGATTCTGTCTGCAGCGTTTAGGATAGATTGTAGGGGAGACAGGTGAAAGGAAGGCCAGACAGCATGAAGTTACAGTAATCAATACGGGAGTGAATGAGGGTTTGTGTCAGAGTTTTAGCAGTCGAGCAACAGAGGAAAGGGCGTATATTTGTAATATTGCGGAGGAAAAAAACGACAGGTTTTAGCTACCTTTTGAAAATGAGAGGAGAATGTGAGAGGAGTCGAGTGTGACCCATAGGCAGCATGCTTGTGCTACTGGGTGTATGATAGTACTTCCAACAGTAATGTGGAAGGAGGAGTAGTGCAGTGGGTGTAAAGTCAGGGGTTGAAAATTAAATTTGTGTGTCATCAGCATAGAGTTATATTTGAACCCAAGAGATGTTATTAGGTCACCCAGAGAGAGTGTGTAAAGGTAAGAGAAGAGGTCTCAGGACAGAGCCCTGGGGTATACACACAAAGCGATCAATAGAGGAGGAGGTGTTAGCAAAAGAGACAATGAAAGTACAATGGGAAAGGTAAGAGGAGATCCAGGATAGAGCTTTGTTATGAATACCAAGAGTATGGAGACCCCCATACTCTCTCTCTCCCCGACCCCCATTCTCTCTCCCCTGATTCTATTCTCTCTCCCGCTTCCCCCATTCTCTCCCCCTTCCATCCCCCCATTCCTCCATTTTCTCTCTCCACCACCCCATTCTCTCCTTCCCTTTCCCATAATCCATCTCTCCCTCCCTGCATTCTCTCCCTCCCTCATCCCCCCATTCTCTCCCTTCATTCCCCATTCTCTCTCTCTGTGTCCCATTCTCTCTCTCCCTCCCCCATTCTCTCTCTCCCCGTTCTCTCCCTCCCTCATTCCCCCATTCTCTCCCTCCATTCCCCATTCTCTCTCTCTCTGTGTCCCATTCTCTCTCTCCCTCCCCCATTCTCTCTCTCCCCGTTCTCTCCCTCCCTCATTCCCCCATTCTCTCCCTCCATTCCCCATTCTCTCTCTCTGTGTCCCATTCTCTCTCTCTCCCTCCCCCATTCTCTCTCCCTGTTCTCTCCCTCCCCCCCATTCTCTCACTTCACCAATTCTCTCACATCCCCCATTCTCTCTCTCCCATTCTCTCCCACTTACCCCCCTATTTTCTCCTCCCCTCATCTCCCCTCCCTGTTCCCCTATTTTCTCCCCACCATTATATTTTCCCCAAAGGCGCTAATTGCAGGGCATTGACACCACATTTTGATCATTGTTCCTTTCTGTCCACAATCTCTGAAAGTTGGGTGGCACATTGCTATATGGTACTTTTATGTAGCCTATCTGGAGTTAGGTACCAACAGAAAAGTAACATAGCCATTTTTTTTTATACTTATATTTGTTGAGGATTTTTAAATTGCCTCCCATATGTCATTGGCTGAAGGAGTGGCTCAGTGAGTAAAGGCACTCACTCTGAAAACAATGAAACTGAGTGTCTGGTTCAAATCCCAGTGTCAGCTTCTTGTGACCTTGGGCAAGTCCCTATCTCCCCATGCCTTAGGCACCTAAATTGGTTGTGATTTCTATGGGGCAGGGACCTGTGCCTGCAAAAATTCTATATACAGCGCTGCGTACACGGTCAGCGCTATACAAGAAAACTATTATTATCCCACTGTTCCTGGTCTTCGCAATATCTGATTCCCACTGGAGAACATGGCTGTCCTTAGTTTCACGGCTATTGGATATAATATTTTGATAGTAGACATATTAACAACTTGCTCAAAGGACATGAAGTGCATATAAATTCAGAGTAGTTATTGGAACTTGATATCTCTGCTGGTCAGAGGGTATCTATTAAGTGTTTTTATTGTATATATTTAAAATATTCTGAGGGGGATGGGGGAGGCTTCAGTTTCTCTTTTATGTCATGTCAAGCATGTAAACTTGTTGGTTAGAGACCAGATCTTTGACTCTGCAAATCTTAGATTTGGTCCACCAAATGTCCATTGGTCTCAATCCCCGAATAAATGCAGGATTGTGGAAAGTGGGATCAAAGTCCTCAGTTTAATTTCTTAGCTACGTGTAGCCTGTGTGTAATGCATCTATTATGTGACCTAATCTAGTCTAAACAGGGGGAGAGATAGTGGAGAGGTAGAATCAGATAGACGTTGGAGAGGGTCCCTATTCAGAATTTTGTCACTATTCTAATTTCAAACAGCAAACAGTAGTCAGTTAAATAGTCTTTGTTCACGGTGCTACAGTATCTAAAGAAATCAATGACAGCAAGGTTATGGAACCTCCGATCTCTCATAGAAGTGCTATGTTGTCTGCAGTCCTGCATAGAGCATCGTTCTCCCTCCCTTCCTGAATCTACCCTGGATCGCACTGACTAGTGATGTCAGCGTGCTGCTAAAACCGATGTACGTTTCGCTTAGACAATGCTTCTAATTGATCGCAATCTATCCCCCTCCCTAAGGCATCAGGGAGGTATTTATAGATCAAAAAGTTAATTGGTGAGTTAATATTAACTCCATAATGATTTAATGTGAGGCTAATACTGTGAGACATGCTTCTAAGCCACAATGATTATATAAATGTAACGGGTTTCCCTCCATCCTCTGGGAGATCACGCTTTTACAGGGTGTGTTGTGCTGGTTTCCTGCTGGTTCACAGAAGCTCTGAGGTTCCACCATTGTTAGCGGGGAAGACAGGACAGGCTTTTGGGTTGATGGTGTGTTCTTTCTCGCTGGTGCAGTTTCAGGCAGGAGTATATTATAAAATTGGAACATTTTATTCTCCAACACGAATACAGCATATAACTGATTCAGGCTCGTCCCTCCTCTGGATGGTCCCTGGAATTAACCCCAAGGCTTGGGCCCAAGTGTCTATCCTAGCTCTTCCCCTACTCCCTGGTGGAATAGGAGGTATTGTCTCACTCCCCTAAGGGAGGGAATGGAGGTGGTCAGAGCCCTGACTCCATGCTCCCTGTATCACACTCTCTCACGGGAGAGAACACCCACTACATTTTCTGTGCAGCCCTTTAAGTACACCGGGGGAGGGTCTTAGGTCTGAGCCCCTGATAGGGCAGGACTCAGGCCTAGTCCCGCCCCCTGTCACTCAAGGGAGCTGCTTACTGCAGGACAAAATCCAGATTAACCCCAACATTGCCTGCACTGGTACCAGGGCTTACATGTTAGACAGGGCAGATTAGTAGCCAAAAAGAATACATGGCTACATAAGTACTTCAGTACTTCAGTATTAGGTGATACCTTTTTTTATTTGGACTAACAATTGATATTATAAGACAAGCTTTCAAGAGTTCCCTCTCATCCTCAGGTCTATCCCAACTGGACTAACATGGCTAGTCCTACTTAATTCATGAATGATTATATACAAATTCAGTGTTCCTACATCACATTTGAAAGGGTTTAAAATTGTGCAGGTTTATAAATACTTTTATAAAGGTTCCAATTGCCCAAGTAATAAAGGAAATCTTTGATTCAAAATGTTTGTAACTGTCATGTTTATTTAATAAAGAGACTGCACTAACAACTGTTTAATACAGTATATGAATACATGCTATTAATGAATAAAAGTTCTCATACGTTAATACTGGTAATTATGAGTGGTGAAATCAATGAAGTCTCAGAACATTAGTTCAGAGTCAATACATTACTCCTGTGGAAAAATATTTTTTCGTGTATATCATTGATCATTTCAAAGATATTGAAATTACAAGGTAAGTACCCATCCATTTCCAGTACATTCTAAAATATATTCTAAAATATACTTAATCTTGTTCCATTACTACTTGATATTTCATATCCTGGTGCAGTAGTGGATTACCAAATTCTCTCACTGATTCCTTTCTTCATATATAGGTGATACAATTACCATTGTAGATAAAGATTGTAATAATGTCTGTAGAAATGTAAATGAAATCCAAAACTATACGTAATATTTATATAAACAGAAAAGCTTGGCATGGCAGTAGAGTAAGATAATCTGTCCACTGACCCTATAGATGGAATATAGACTCATGATTCTCTGTGATCTACCCACCTTTTGATATCTCATGGGAGATGCCATTGAGGACGCTGGCTAGTTTGTGGTAATCTATAGTAAGACACAAGGCAGCCCAACCGCCCCCCCCTAAGAACGAGATCTTTATTAGTATTGTTCTTTCCATCCTAGGTTTTTTCTTGGATCAAATAAAGATGGATATCTAATTCTTATAGAATCTCTTTCAACCTTATCTCCTTCATCTTGATTGAGATAGGAAGAGTACAACGTAGATATACAGTAGTATCTTAGGGAGAAGATTCAATGTGTCTGCTTGTATTCTAATGCAAAGATAGAGGGGAGGTGGAGCACAAAGAAAGAAAATACCAGGGTGAGATAGGGTCAATTTATTGTAACAACAAAGCACAGTATTACTTACAATTGGTAAAACAGCAGCATGTAGATGCTCCCACAGAAAACTGGTCTGCGTCTGTTTGATTACCCCCGTCCTGGCTGCGACACACTGCTTCAGTCACACAGGGTCCTTGACCCGGAACCGGAAGTGTAGCAACCAATAGTGATAGGCGGGCTCTCCGACTGTGGCAAAGGCTATGGCATTAGCAACAGCCACTCGAGAGTGACGGGGGGATATCAGCAAAAACAGAAGAAGGGGAGATTCTACCGTGCTAAAAATGCACTCCTACCCAGGAGTGCAACATAAAAGTATTGAATAACCCTCAACGCGTTTCGCGCAATACAGCGCTTCGTCAGGAGGTAATAGGGTATTACAGGAGGTGGTCTTATATAGGTCACCACCTGATTGCCCAACACAAATTACATGTGTCAAACACAAATTACATGTGTCAAACATACTTCTAAAATACTTCCCAATGGTGAATGTGACTTATACAGAACCACAAAACATATTACATATAAATAATGACTACAAAAATCCTGATATAAACTCTAAAAATACATGTCTACCTACACTCACAACAATAATCCAATTAATGATTAAAATATGATTATAAGTTGATAGCTGCCCATTTTTTATCACTGATATTGCTTTTTACATACTAATACAATTAAACCTTAAAAAGCATATATCTCCTAAACGTACAAAGCAATATTAAATTAAAATAGAATAGAATTACATAAAATATCCACATCTAAAATTATCTGTACCTAAAATTCATTATTAAGATGAATCCACATCCAGGATTATGATTGGAATGATTGTAATTTTCTTTTATTATTAATTATTTAAGGAAAGGGTTTAATTCTATCATCTCGTTAAGGTCACCTGGGATTTTGCTTTTCAAGGTATTGATCCAATATTGTTCTCTTTGGAGTAATTTTAGTTCTCTATTGCCTTTCCTAATATCTCTTTGTACAACCTCCAAACCTCTAAAATGTAAACCATTAGTTTCCCCATTATGTTGCTCTAAAAAGTGCATGGCCAGGTTGTGTACTTTCCTCCCTGATTCAATATTTTTTTTGCATTTTTTATATCATTAATGTGTTCTCCAAGCCTTACTTTTAGTGGGCGGATGGTTTTACCGATATAGTATTTTTTGCACGGGCAATCTATTATATAAACTAAACGGCTTGTTTGGCATGTAATGAATTGATTTATTTTGTGTTCTAGTCCAGTCTGATGGTCTTTAAAAACTTTCTGCTTGTATTCTACCTATCCATAATATACAACATTGGACCATGTTTCCAGATTTTTTGGAGCTCTCAGTAGTGGTGGGAATTTTGCTATTGTATATAGAGAGAATTGTATGAGTTAGTGGGTTTTATACCTACAGTAGCTAAGAAAGGTAGGGTTTCTGCCATTTGAAGTCAACATGGAGAAGGATTTAGGAGTGCTTGTAGACAGCAGGCTTAGCAATAGTGCCCAAAGTCATGCAGTAGCTGCAAAGGCAAACAAGATCATATCTTGCATTAAACAGGCAATTGATGGAAGGCATGTAAACATAATTATGCCCCTTTACAAAGCATTAGTAAGACCACACCTTGAATATGGCGATTAATTTTGGGCACCACTCCTTAGAAAAGACATTATGGAACTAGAGAGAGTGCAGAGAAGACCCACCAAATTAATAAAAGGGATGGACAATCTAACTTATAAGGAGAGGCTAGCTAAATTAGATTTATTTACATTAGAAAAGAGGCGTCTAAGAGGGGATATGATAACTATATACAAATATATTCGGGGACAGTACAAGGAGCTTTCAAAAGAACTATTCATCCCAAGGGTGGTACAAAGGACTCTGGGGTATCCCTTTAGGTTGGAGGAAAGGATATTTCACCAGCAACAAAGGAAAGGGTTCTTTACAATAAGGGCTGTTAAAATGTGGAATTCATTACCCATGGAGACTGTGATGGCAGATACAATAGATTTGTTCAAAAAAAGGTTGGACATCATTTTAGAAAGGAAGGTGTACATGGATATACAGTACCAAATAAGTAAACATGGGAAGAATGTTGATCCAGGGAGTCGTCCGATTGCCAATTCTTGGAGTCAGGAAGGAATTTATTTTTCCCCTTATGAAATATCATTGATGATATGACACTGGGGTTTTTGTTTGCCGTCCTGTGGATCAATAAGTAAGTATAGATATAGGATAAAGTATCTGTTGTCTAAATTTAGCATAGATTGAACTTGATGGACGTATGTCTTTTTTCAACCTCATCTACTATGTAACTATGTAACATTTAATTAATGGACTTTTATTGTGTGGGTAGGTAAATTAATATTCAGAGCCTCGGATATGGCACTATTAATTTTTAAAGCCCTTTATTGATTCAAATTTTGTCAGTGTATTATACAATATATATGTTAGGGAGAGAAATTAAGGTCTTGGAGATTAAGAGCAAAATATCATCAGCCAACAGGGAAATCTTATGTTCTTGAGGACCTAAAGTGATCCCTGATATACTATATTGCGTTCTTCTTGTTTAGCTTCTACTAGAGGGTGAAAAGAAGAGGGGAGAGTGAGCATCCCTCCCTAGTGCCATTACGGATTGGAATGTCATCTGAGATAAATCCTGAAAATGTAATTTTGGCTATGGGGAGGTTGTATAAAGATCGAATCATCTTTAGAAGATTGGCTGAGAAACTAAATGATTTTAAAGTATAGCGTAACTATTTTCAATCTACCCTGTCAAATTGTCTCACCATCTAAAGATAAGATCATTGAAGGAATATGTAAGGATTTAGCTTATGGACTAAGGTTATGGTGCATCTAGTATTATCAGGGTTTTGTCTGTATAATATTTGTTTAATATAGTTGCTAGAATTTTAGCTAATATTTTGATGTCAGTGTTTATTAGTGATATGGAACGATAGCTTGAGCACAATAATGGATTTTTGCCCTCTTTATGAATCAGTACAATGTTAGCTTGTAGCATTTCAGCAGGTGATAATTTACCTTTGATCATGGAGTTAAACTGTTTTAATAAATGGGGTGAAAAGATAGCACCCCATTTTTGGTAATATAAATTAGAGGACCCGTCAGGGCCCGGGGTCTTGGCAGTGTTTTTTCCAATATGAGAAGGTCTTAAAATGTGTTTCTTGGAAAAATATGATATCGGCTTTTGATCTCTTATAATCAGACTTTGGCCCTTATTCTATAAGATGTCATAAGCGCAGATGACGTGCCATCACATGAAAAGCCCCATTGACTTCAATGGGGCTTTCATGCTATAGCATGTCATCTGTTCTTATCTTATCACAGTTTACAGATAAGTGCCAAAGTGTGGTTCCATTTGCGGGGACTGTTAAAATCTTTCATATTGTGGGAGATTAGGGTGGTATTTGTGCTAGACATGTAATGTGTGAAAACTTCTACCTTGCAAATCTTGTAGCAAAGTACCCATCGTAGGAGGGGGAACATACCAAGGACAATAGAAAACTGGGAGTCTGCAAAGGGAAGGGGAGAAAGGGTGTGACAACAACTTCATCACCCTGCAAAAGGAATAACCTCAGGGTTTGATGGCCTTCATTGGGATATAGAAGGAATATAACCATAGGGACAATTTTAGGGAAACATACATAGGCCAATAGGAGAAAGCAACACTAGAATTGAGGTCTGCTGTCTGTAATCCAGCCTTGGGAGGCTTAATAAAACTTTTAATTAGACATAGTAAGAAAAGAAGACATTTTGAAGCAAACTTCTACAAAAAGTGTTACATCAATCCATATTTTACTTCTGTATGCAGGGGAACCTACTCCCTATAGCTAATGCAGCCTGTGCTCGAGCGTACATCACCACCGGCAAGGCAGATCAGAGCGAGTATGTAGACATAAAAAACCCAACATGAGAGAAAATCCACCCACCCCCTGGTCAAAACCCCCAGTCATCGCATAAGACCTGAATCTAACATTAAAATATCCACCTGGGTTTCTGTATACATTCTAAGCATATTTTGAATCTCAGTGCGAGATACAGTTACTCAGATATTTCCTTCTGCACCAGCCACATGGAGTCAAAACCAGGTCATGGCAACTATTGCCGTCAGCAAAACCTTTTTAATAACAGAAAACCTTTATAAGGGCTGGGAGGGTATAGTTTGTCTTTGCTAAATTATCTGAATTTATTAAAGAGGCAATCCAAGCAGCTTAAAAAAATAAATCTTTTTTTTGTTTTCACACATGCAGCATTTGATTATCTTTATTGAAAACTAATTGTCTAAGATGCCGATCGATTTGTTCTCCTGTGATATATCAGCAGAGATCCTGCTTCCCAGGGTTCACTAAATGGCTGCCTTTCAGTTTCCATCAGTCCTTGAGTCAGTGTAACTTAGCACTAAACAAAAAAGAAAAAGGCAGCGCTAATGAAAAACTGGCCAGCAGCCTGGGATATAACTCTGACCCCCCAGGTCAGATATAGATAGAAGAAAAAACGTTATATCTATGGCGCTTGGCCAATATGGAATATAAAAGACAAATATTTTATACAACCAGATAAAAGGTGATATCCACTCAAACTCTCCTCGTGAAGACGATAAATCATGTAAAAGAAATAAAAACAAAGTACTTTTCTACTCCTGAGGAAGGAAGCGCAGTCTTTCGAAATGCGTAGGGTGGTCTATGCGTGCACAGCTGATACTACAACATCTACCACACTTGCTATACCCATCCACGGACTTATCCCGGCCATTGTTCCTGTCTACGGCGGCTGCTGCACCGAACAGGACATTGATGACACCGCTAGGCTGCTGCTGTCGGCGTGGACCCTGCGCTGTTGTTGCGCACGTGACGACGCCTTCTCCTGCAACACGCGGCCCTGTGCGTCTGCCCTGTGGAGGTCTGTGTGTGGAAGGCAGAAAGGGGTTCCCCTCCGAAGCTCCTGCTGATCATCTGAGACGCTTGGAAACTGATTTTCACCACCACGAGAGGGGATACTCTCAGATTTATCCACTGCCTTCAATTCTATAGGGTCTGGTAAGCGGCCAGTCCAACCACGGTTGGAGTGCACATGTGACCCTTTGTTTTAGTGATATTATTTATTTTAATTAGCTATTGTATTAAATGTTATTTTTATATATCCGTCATTCGTATTGTCTCAGCTATTGTTTGTCTATTATTTGTGAATAGTGTTGTGTGTTTGTTTAGTGATTGTATTACACTATGTTTGTTTTTATTTCTTTTACATGATTTATCGTCTTCACGAGGAGAGTTCGAGTGGATATCACCTTTTATCTGGTTGTATAAAATATTTTTCTTTTATATTCCATATTGGCCAAGCACCATAGATATAACGTTTTTTCTTCAGTGTAACTTAGCAGTTACAATGTATTCTTGTGTTATGAAGGTAATGTTATCTATTGTTACAGTTTGCAACTCAAACTGCTGGGAAAATTGGCAACAAATTATCACAAATAGGAAAGTATTACAAAAATCTTGCACTGCTGGGAAAGTGTTTAAAACCTCTTATAGAAATCAAAGGATTATTAGTGTATTAAAACGCATTAAAAATAAAATAGCATTAAGAGTTGAATTAAAAAAATAAAATAAAGCAGCATGTATTATCTACAATAATACTAAAGAACTGATTTATTTAAAAAAACACACATGTAGGATATTGCTTGTATTGCTCGATTAAGGAGTTATATATTGTGTAAAGTAGTTTGCACTGTAAAAGTACCATATCCTATGCTCAATCATAACCGTGTAGGATAATTAAAGTAAAACTAATTAAGTGGGTTAGGGTAGAAAAAACAAGTAGGAGAAAGCTTAGGCAAAAACACCCGATTCAAAACGGTAAGGCCGTGTATGGAAGAAATGCATTTAACTATATTTTAAGTTCGCTGTTGAATTTTATGCCTAGGATGGTTAAGAGTTGTGGACAATCGAGTCATATCCTGCTGTGAAGATCATATGGAAACTCAACTCGTCCTGACCTAATATATGCAACTGTACTTAAACTTACAACTTTAAACTGTATTATACATTTTTTCCCATAACATTAAAAACAAACAGACCGATTCCAAAATATTCCATAAAGGATATGTTATCTGTAAATCAAAATATCTAATGGAAGTTTTCATGAGGGGCCAAACAACCATTTCAGTCAGTTGGCGATGATATCTGTCGGTCAAAGGCCTCCTTTAACTCTCCATGTGTAACGCTTGCGCTGCCCACGAGCAAGACAGGACCCCGGTACTGTGGTGGGGAAGTATCAAACCACATACCCACAGCAGCGGAAGCGTGCCTGGCAGGCGGATTATCAGACGTTGCCGGTTCTGGGTTGGAGAGAGTTGGTTAGGGGATACTTGCCAAGGTCTTAGAATGGAGAGTTCAGAATAGTCAAAGTCCGTTAGCCGTGGTCTGGGGTTGGAGAGGTCAAAATCGTGGAAGTCTGTATAGCCGTGGTCTGGGTTGGAAAGGTCTGCAGAGTCGAGGGTAAGCTGGGGTCAATATCCAGAGAGGTTCCAAGGTCAAGTCGGGTCGGTACACGAGGGGGTAAACTGCAAGATAAACACAGGACAAGGAGCAAGGCACAACAGACGTAGGAGCTCAAGGCTACAACAAGTTATACTCAGCAATGATGGAGTGAGAGCAAGGTACAGTAAAAGTAGAAGGCAGGAACCAATTGCAAGGAAGGCGAAGTGGAGGCGCATGTATGCAGATGACACAATCTTATATGCACACAGCCCTAGCCTCTCCGACCTTGAACACAATCTGACAAGACTGTAACAATGGTATTTGGGACCAAAACTTAATTTTTAAAGCTTCCAATGACTGAGCTCCAGATCAGAACCAACGCTAATACCACCATAACTCCTGTTACTAGTTATAAATACTTGGACATATGGTTTTACTCCCATTTATCATTTGGGATTCACATTGATACACTGACTTCCAAAAACGATGCCAAACTAGGTGTACTTTAAAGGAACAAATCATCCCTAAGTCAGCAGAAGCTAATGCCAATTATCGACTATGGGGACATAGTATACGACTCGGCACCCCAAACCCCTACCTTAGCAAACTTGATACCCTCTACAATTCAATATGAAGTTTTGTTCTCCCATGCAACTTCAACACAGTTCACTGCGAAATGCTCAAAGAACTAGATTGGTCATAACTTGAGTCTAGGCGCAAAGTTAATCTGTCTTGTCTTGCCTTCAAATACTTTCTGGGCAAACTACCCGTCTATCTGAACAAGCTCCTCACCCCTACCACATGCAGCACTTATCATCTGAGATCCGACTCCAAAAGACTGTTCATGGTCCCAATGTTCAGCAAAGTATCCAGACGCTCCTCCTTCCATTACCGTGCACCCCAAAACTGGAACAATTTACAAGAGACTCTAACAGCCACCACCAGCCTAAGTTCTTTCAAAACTAAAGCTGTCTCACATTTTAAACTGGTCGGTAACTGTTACATACGCCTATAATATATATTATCTTTAACTGTGCATGCAATGTCTTGTATATAATGTATACCCTGTTCACTCATGTAACCATGTATTTTTTGTCATCATAACTCAATGCCCAGGACATGTTTGAAAACGAGAGGTAACTCTCAATGTATTACTTCCTGGAAAAACATTTTATAAATAAATAAATGCATAATGCATGTCTTCATGGCCACTATGGCTTCGAATGGGTTTAACACATGCTGAATTTTTTGTTGTAGTCCAGGGTATTCACTTACACTTTCTATATTGCAAAGCCAATATAGGAATCCAAAGTGGGACACTTCCACACCCTCAACAAGGCCAAAACATTTTCTGCGACAAAAAAGACAGCGTTATGTCCGGTGTTAACTTTAATGGCCTATTGGGGATATGCGTCTTCTCTCTTTTATTTACTGTATATGTAGCAGTGTTTCCCCCATCCTCTTGGAGATTTCACTACTACACTGTGTGGTGTATACCTGTTGGCTTACAGTAGATCTGAGTCTCCTTTGGTGTTGTGGAGAAAAACAAGACAGGCTTTTGGAGTAGGATCTGATTCTCTCTCTCAGTGTCAGCACCTCCATCTCTTGCATCTCTTGCATGTGAAGACAATCCCTGCAAGATAACTCACTTCCACTCCCCCTGATAGATTGCAGTCTCAGGGAAGAGGATATATTTCAACAGGATCACTTTATTTAGTGCACTGGCAAATCTTACAGCATACACAGCTCACTTATTGGGGCTTCACCGTCAGGATGTACCCTGGACCTTCACTCCAGGCCAAGGGCACCCAACACAGTCCATGCTCTTACCTTACTCCCTGGTGAAGTAAATGGTTTAGTCTGCCCCTCCACTCCCCTATGGGGAGTACAAACTTGGCAGAACCCTGCATAGTTGTTAGGGTAGGCCAGCCTCTCTCAAGGAGGTAGAGGCACTCACTAAATTTAGCAGTTCAGCTCCTTAAGTACAAGGGAAGTAGGTACCAGGTCTGAATCCACGATTGAACACACACAGGCCTAGTCCCACCGCCTCCCCTGTCACTCAAGAAGCTACTGTGAGTGGGGAAAACCCATGATAACTCCTGGCAGGCTTGCTCTTACCAGGGCTTACTGCCAGGAAGGGCAGATTAGTAGCCAAGGAAACCAGCCTGGCTACATATACACACACACACACACACACACACACACACACACACACACACACACACACACATATATATATATGTAATCAAAAAATAAATAAATAGATGATACCGTTCTGTGGCTAACGAAATGCTTTTATTTGTGCGAGCTTTTGAGATACACTGATCTCTTCTTCCGGCGATGTTACAATGAATGAAGCAAAAGGTATACTTAAAAACAGTGTCTCTTGGAATGTTATCTGTGCTGTTCACACGCGGTACAAGAGACAGTCCTGTTGACGAACATTTCTCTGACTCTGGCCATAAGATGAACGATCTGAGGGTTGCCATACTCAAAGGTAATCTTAAAACCCCGAAAGAGAGACGGTTGCATGAATACAAATTTATGCAACTGTTTGGGACACTTAGCAGTGGCCTAAACAGAGATCGAAATTTTATGAGTCATTACTGACAGTAGTGAACTCTCGTCCCATGAGCGCTAAAGGCCATGTCTGTACATACTGTGCTATATGTATGCACACACAGCTGTCTCTCACACATAGTAATACTCCTTGTTTTTCCATCCCTATACACCAATAGGGACCACTAAGTATCCACACACACTTTTAGTTGTGCTACAAACTCTCACATTTCCACACCCACCCACACCATTTATATCCACTCCCACTCCACACACACCTTGTGTAAAGCATTGTATATACTGTGGGCTCTCCATTCATTTTTATTCACACTGATACACATACACACTCTTTCTTCACTTGCTTTCAGTAACCTTTTGACACCTCTTGCCATAAAACAGATCCACACCGGGGGAAGGAACAGCACAGATAACATTCCAAGAGACACTGTTTTTAAGTATACCTTTTGCTTCATTCATTGTAACATCGCCGGAAGAAGAGATCAGTGTATCTCGAAAGCTCGCACAAATAAAAGCATTTCGTTAGCCACAGAACGGTATCATCTATTTATTTATTTTTTGATTATTGAAGCTCGGCTAACACGGTACTGATACCTCTACATATATATATATATATATATATATATACAGCTAAACCCCGTTATAACGCGGGTCTCGGGGTCCACCCCGAGACCACCGCGTTACTAACGGGGTCGCGAGAAAAAAAAATGGCCGCCGCGCTTTAGCGCATATTCATCCCGCGGGACAGGAGATGGGAGCGGGCATGTCCCTCCGCTCCCCGCTTCCCCCTGTCACCGCGGGACAGGCCGCGGGGCAGGAGATGGGAGCGGGGATGTCCCTCCTGTCCCCGCTTCCCCCTGTCACCGCGGGACAGGCCGCGGGGCAGGAGATGGGAGCGGGGATGTCCCTCCTGTCCCCGCTTCCCCCTGTCACCGCGAGAACTGGCAGGCAACATCCACTCCTCACGAGCCGCATGGCGCATGCGCATGCGCACGGCGAACGTGAGGGGTGCCTGCATAAGTGTGTTGCTTTTGGAGACAGGTAAGCAGTCTCTGGAAGACCGCTGACCCCCCCCCCCCCGCCGCAGCACAGGGCCCTCGCGTGTGTGTAAGTGTCTGTGAGTGTGTGTAAGTGTCTGAGTGTGTGTGTAAGTAAGTGTAAGAGCCGGAGCGGGAGGTGGGAGGTTTGACAGGGAGGGGGGGCGTGGCTTGAGCGGAGGGACCCGCTACTCTCCCCCCCCTCCCTCCACGGACTGCAGGAGGGAGCTGCTACTCTCCCCCCCCCTCTCTACACGGACTGCAGGAGGGAGCTGCTACTCTCCCCCCCCTCCCCGGACTGCAGGAGGGACCAGGTATGTGGAACTTAAGCATGGTAAAAAGGCCTCGCTTTAATATGCTAACACTATGTGCAACGTGTGGGGTATTTAACAACAAATGACAATCTTGCTGACATGTAATCTATCTTTGGTACAGAAATCTGCCTAGCCTCATTGCCAAGATGATCATCTTCATCTTTTGGTAACACAAGTGCTGTTCATTTCTATGGGTCCCTCCCTCCACTGGCTGCAGGAGGGACCCGCTACTCTCCCCCCCCCCCCTCCCTCCACGGACTCGGGCTGGAGCACTCATACATACACACATACACACACACACACACACACACACACACAGGCACTCACGCACTCATACACACACACGCGCGCACACACATGCAGGCACTCACGCACTCACACACACACACAGACAGGCACTCGCACTCACACACACAGACCGCTAACCCCCCCCCCCCCCCGCCGCAGTACAGGGCCCGCCGTAGCCGCAGCGCAGCGCAGGGCCCCACCACCCCCCCAACCCCCACAGCACAATGACTTCCCACCCCCTTAACTTTGTGAAACAAAAGTCACAAGACAGGCAAAATACATCTGTTAAAGTGCAGTTGTCTGTTTATTTCTATATAATAATTGTGTGCAGTGTGCAGTGTGTGTGCAGTGTGTCAGTGTGTGCAGTGTGTGCAGTGTGTGCAGTGTGAGCAATGAGCAGTGTGTGTGCAGTGTGCAGTGTGTGTGCAGTGTGTGTGCAGTGTGTCAGTGTGTGCAGTGTGAGCAATGAGCAGTGTGTGGGCAGTGTGCAGTGTGTGTGCAGTGTGTCAGTGTGTGCAGTGTCAGCAATGAGCAGTGTGTGTGCAGTGTGTGTGCAGTGTGCAGTGTGTGTTCAGTGTGTCCAATGAGCAGTGTGTGTGCAGTGTGCAGTGTGTGTGCAGTGTGTCCAATGAGCAGTGTGTGTGCAGTGTGTGTGCAGTGTGTCAGTGTGTGCAGTGTGAGCAATGAGCAGTGTGTGTGCAGTGTGCAGTGTGTCCAATGAGCAGTGTGTGTGCAGTGTGTGTGCAGTGTGTCAGTGTGTGCAGTGTGTGTGCAGTGTGTGTGCAGTGTGTGTGCAGTGTGTGTGCAGTGTGTGTGCAGTGTGAGCAATGAGCAGTGTGTGTGCAGTGTGCAGTGTGTGTGCAGTGTGTCAGTGTGTGCAGTGTGAGCAATGAGCAGTGTGCAGTGTGTGTGCAGTGTGCAGTGTGCGTGCAGTGTGTGTGCAGTGTGTGTGCAGTGTGTCAGTGTGTGCAGTGTGAGCAATGAGCAGTGTGTGTGCAGTGTGCAGTGTGTGTGCAGTGTGCAGTGTGCAGTGCAGTGTGTGCAGTGTGTCAGTGTGAGCAATGTGCAGTGTGTGTGCAGTGTGTGTGTGCAGTGTGCAGTGTGTGTGCAGTGTGTGTGCAGTGTGTCAGTGTGTGCAGTGTGAGCAATGAGCAGTGTGTGTGCAGTGTGCAGTGTGTGTGCAGTGTGCAGTGTGTGTGTGTGAGCAATGAGCAGTGTGTGTGCAGTGTGCAGTGTGGCAGTGTGAGCAATGAGCAGTGTGTGTGCAGTGAGTGTGTGCAGTGTGTGCAGTGTGCAAAAAAAAAATGTAAAAAAAAATTTTTTTACATTTTTTTTTTTTTTTTTTAAAAAACGGGAGCCGCGTTATAACCGAATCGCGGTATAACGAGGCGCGTTATAACGGGGTTTAGCTGTATATATATATATATATATATATATATATATATATATATATATACATACACATTTTTACACTTTCCCTAGTATTCAGTGTTAATGTTGTTGGGGGAGGGGGGTGTGGTGGTATCAATAGATATCACAACATATCAAGCTATAAAAAACACAGGTCACATCTGGAGTTTACTGTACATGACACACATTCTGCTGACTTGTTTTCAATGTTTTGCTTGCAGTAGTGGTATCTGCTTTAACGAAATCTCTATACACTGCAAACCAAGGTTTCAGAGCTACTTGGTATGCTTTCAAACGGGTTTCAGGACATAAACATATTTTATATTCTGCTGTGGTTAATGTTTCATTTACATGGTACCTCGCTAAAGAGAAGTGAAAATGATTAACAACATATTGTGCGACAATAAATATTTTATTGGAGGTATTATCTCTGTAATTTGCAAGTTTGATATTTACCAGGAACTAGTATATAGCCTCGAAGCTAGATTTTTTTATTTTATTAGGTGAACATTTTTTACAATGTGAAGCACGTTTGCCATGCAACAAATCACTGGCTTCTTGGAGGGACTATGTTTAGCATTTCCTTTTTGTTTAATGACAGTAAATCTGCATATGCATTTTTAAAAGACAACAATTGTATGCTATTGTATAACTCGTTAAAATGTTGGACTATGTGTCCCCTTTTACAATTTATAGCCCATCACACACACCAGGGTTTTTGTAATAAGAATGTGGGTTGCATTTAAATTTTTCTCCATTACGGCTAATGATGTCACTTATCTGAATTTGTGTTTACCACATTGTCTTGCACCAGACAGATTTTTTTCCAGCCCTGTAATGTAATGAAGAAATATCATGTTAATACTTTCTTTCTCCTCCCCAGTGCTCCAATAAAGGTATTCACTAAACTCACTATAAATTAAAAGTGATACATTATCAATCCCCCCAAGATAAGAGAGAATTACAGCATGTGTGCTCTGCATCTGTCTTACTAATCATTTCTTAATGTATTCTTTGCTCATAATTTTCTTTTTTTTGGGGGGGTTTAGGAAATTCACTGTTCGCTATAAAAATTGCTCAACAGTATTGCATGTGAAATGATTATTTTCTAAGATCATTTGAAATTGTACAATTTGGGATTTTATTCAGCATTGAGGGGGAATGGGGGGAGGAGCATATGAAACACACACATAAAATCCCTGTCAAAGCAGGCTGTAAAATACATATACATTATGTTGCAGATTAAACAGATATTCTGTTTACCCCTCTACCCACCATGAAAAGCTGACTGAGCGTCATAATCTCTTTTAGTAAATAAAAATACCACTTGTCTCTAACAGGTCTGCAACCCTGTCTTTCCCCATTATCTCTTAGCATACAATGCTTCCACTGCAGCTAGGGATTCTGGGTAATGGCATGCTAATGAGCACATTGTGTCTTCTTATCCATTTAAACATGGACCACTATAAACATATGCCTTCCGTACTACACAGCTTTTCAGCACAGCCTGGATTAAACTTGGGTTAAAGAAGTGCAGAGCCAGTAAACCTACTCAGAAATAGCTTTTTCGACATTTTGGGTCTCATCATCTGTGCAAGGTTGGTTGCTGGCTATGCAACGTGAAGCTAGTACGTAGGTGTAACTAGACATTAAAAAAAATTATGGGGGTAAAAATCTCTATACAACCTCTTTCTAAATCTTGACATCCCATGCCTGTTTTGGGCAATGTAAACACATATCCAAAGGGACCATATACTATATGCCATTTTATTTTAGTCAGAAGTTAACATTTTAAATCTAAATGAAAAAATGAGCTAATATAAAAGGGTCTATCAAATCAAGTAATATAACAAAAGAGTCATTTTACCACATATTTTGATCAAAAAATGATGTCTCTCTCTCTCTCTCTCTCTCTCTCTCTCTCTCTCTCTCTCTCTCTCTCCCCCCTTCTCCCCTTCTCTCCTTCTCTCCTTCTCTCCTTCTCCCCTTCTCCCCTTCTCCCCTTCTCCCCTTCTCCCCCTCCCTTCTCCCCCTCCCCTGTTCAGCTACCCAAAGATGTACTCAGCACTTTTCAAAAGAGACTGTACAGTACAGGGAGTTCTAGTACAATAAGTACACACAAACAAATTCAGAAAGTAGGAAAATAAATCCCTGCTCATGAGAACTAAGTGATATGTTTGGAGACTTACATAGATATCTGGTTAGGGAATATGTGCAGTAGATGGCACTGCTTGGCCACAATGATTGGAAGGAGCAACTGTGGGTGTGGAACAGTAGCCACAAGTCTAGTCTATTAAAATGCTTCATTTAAGAGGTGAGTTTTAAAGTTTTATTTAAAGATGAGGAGAGAAGGTGTTTGGCTGAGTGTGAGAGAGTTCCACAGGTAAGGGTACGTGAGGGGAAAAGGATTAAGGAGAGAGAGAGAGAGAGAGAGAGAGAGAGAGAGAGAGAGAGAGAGAGAGAGAGAGAGAGAGCAGTATTGGTGAAAGGGGTGGAGAGGAGAGAATTACGCCGGATCCATGCTCGGCGAGACCATGCGGAGGAGTGCACACGTGGTGCGGTCACTCTATGAGGATGTGTTTGGAGTGCGCAACCGCTCATGTCACCAGAGGCGCGGGCGCTCGCGATGCACAAGGAAACAGATACATTTGTTCACTCGCACAACGGCCGGGTCACGTGAACGGTTCTCACAATGAGGGTGAACCAGCTCTGTGATGTCATGGGCGTGGCTCCTCATCGCGTCCAACTACAGAACACACATCGCTCCAGCTAGAACGAAGCATGAAGCCATTCACACGGTCGTGCGTGCACTGAACCACCATGGACCCATACTGAGCGTGTGCTCGCCACCGTGCGCGTGTGATGTCACCTGCGTTTTAGCTGCAGCGTTTTCTGGCCAAGGTAGAGGCAATGGGGAGGCGTGTCGGGAAGTATGTCAGGGGGCGTGGCTGTGACATCACGGAGCTGGTTCACCTCATTGGGTGAACCGCTCACGTGACCTGGCTGTCACACCACAGTTTATCAGATTCTGCACGCACTGCACGCCCCACTGCTCTGTTGCATGCATGCGTACGTGCAGTCCATTGCCTTTAAACTTCCTGTAACTAACTTGCGATCTCAGAAGTACCATCAAAATGTAATCAGAATCGGTCAAGGATTTTGACCTGTGGAGAGAGAATAGACGAATGAAAAAAACAGCAAACCCATACCCAAAGTGGTCACAAACTCTAGTTGAAGTCTTAACTTCGCTCGCTCGTTCACTCATTCATTTATCCCACAGGACAAATAAGAAATATTATTCATTTAGTATAGGTACCTGCTATAATGGTGTTTACCTTGAAGGAATTAGCATGCTAAATAATGGTTTGATCAATGTAACTAATCCTTTGTTATAAGACTTAGGATCAAAATGTAGAATCTCACTAATAAATTACAAGTCTATATGTGAGGAGCTCAGGGTTTTTTGGTATTTGTTTTTTATAGTAAAATATCAGTACCTATGTCTCCATAGTTTGGATGCCTTTAACGCTTGCTCAGATTCTTTATTATGTCAGCTCCATTTATGCGACTCTGCACTTTCCAACTTGTCTTACCCATCAAAACCATGAATCCATTTATATCATTATCTACTTTCCAATCTGTCTTACTCATCAAAATCATATCACATATTATCTCCCCCTCATCCTACAGACTGTCATCTTGACTATAGTCCCACCCACCCCCTCTTTCCCCAATGCCTACATTGACTTTTGCCTGGTTTTACCTATTGCAAAAAGTGGCTATATATTTCATTCATCTTTACCATTAACAAGCAGTGTTCTTGTTCAATTCACGTACAAACACAGACAGCATCAGTATGTGCTTTTCTAATATGTTTCCCTCAAGACATGGACGAGATCTTATGCAAGTTCTTATCTTGTACATAAAACAGATAAATATATATCATCACATATCATATTTGTAGATTGTTGGTGCCAAGACGCACTTCAGTATCTATCCAGAACTGGAAGGGATAATGAAAATACATTTAGACTGAGATGCTGTTCTCTTAATATCTAATAATACTTTTGTCTCTTCAATGTCTGAGTAGCTGTTTTGATGATGTACTACCTTACAAACCTATAATAATGTCAAGATATTATTCTATATTACATAAGGGTACAAACAGGAATAGATCACTGGAGTGGACAAGTGCAAACAACTGCACTGTTTTAAGAAACAACCAGTCTTAAAGTACAGTAAACAAGATCACTTTTAAAACCAGCAATTTGCTATCTTTAATTACAAAACAAAGGGGATCATAAAAATCACACTAACACAATATAGAAATACAACATAAATAACATGTTTTATTGTTTCTCTACTTTTTTATTTCGATTTCTCCAGGTAGGAATGATATAGATTCTGTTTTTTTAGTTATTGCAGCATTTTATTTTCTTACTTATACTGTAGTTATCTTTTGAAAGTGACTTAAATAGCCCTAGCTATACAATGTAAACTAAGGGTGCAGGTCTACCAGAAGCAGCATAGTCACAACTTGAAAAATAATAATATATATATATATACACAGTATATATATATATATATATATATATATATATATATATATATATATATATATATATATATATATATATATATATATTATATATTATATATATATATATATATATATATATATATACACACACACATATACATATACACACACGCATATATATATATATATATATATATATATATATAAATATATATATACAATGGGATAATGAGGAGCAAATGCCAGAGTTTATTTGACTGCTTGTCATACTTTCAGTGCATGACAATATTTAATCTGCGTCGTGTCATGCAGCATTGCAGAACTGAATTACATTTAATAACGGTGTACATAGATATAGCTATAGATATAGTCCATACAAGTATGAACTTTTCTATGGCACTACTCGGTGACCCATATAACTTTGTACAGTTGTGTGACACTAAAAAAAAAAAACAAAAAAAAAAACAGCGCAACCGCCAAAGATTAGGGAAAGGAAAGAGACAAGAATAATAATAGAGTGTAGTATATTAAGCAACTAAGTGTCAAAATACAAAAGTGATTGAAATTACACACACATGATGTGCCCAGGAGAATTGCACTGAAATAATAGTGAGACTCCTGTTTCAGAGGTCCAAGTTTGGAAGAAAGAGTTTTATGGGATACAGAAATAGAAAAACACTCATGGTATAGTATGTAAAAACTATATTAAATAAATAGAAATGAGCTCATAACATAAAACCATGAACATCATACGCGTCTTTCTTTTAATATCGGGTGAAATGTAAATGTTATAGGGGCCTATGTTAGTAGCCTTGATAAATAAAATCACTGTGCCGTTAACCCTGCCAGTTTTGACAGCGTTGCTATCACGGTATTCAGAAAACCCTGAATACCTGTGGTAGCAAAATGTGCAAAACTGGCGAGTAGCCAGCGACGTGATGCTCGCTCCTCTCGAAAGGGCTAACCTGGCGATTTGTAGCAATCTGGCCTGCGCATATCTCGCCAACGATCGCCGGATTTTAATTTTAATACTAGTGTATTGTAGCAGGGGGTCTCTGGAGCAGAACCGCGTTGATTTTAGGTCTGGGATCCCCTTCTTCCCCAGATACAGGTATGGGGTGCATCTCCTATGCATTTAAATGTCTTGAGTTACATGACTGTGGGATTTAAATGCATAGGAGATACCGGCACCCCATAGCGGGGCCTGTATCTCGGGAAGCAGGGGATCCCCGGACCTGAAATTAACGTGGTTCTGCTCCAGATACCCCCTGCTACAATACACTAGTATTAAAACCAAAATTCGTTACCGTGGCAGCTATCCTGTGCATTAAAAAAAAAGGGCAATAGATTCAAATAAATACACTCCCCCCCCCCCACTACCAATTCATTGGTAAAGAGTTAAAGCATGTTCATATAATATGTGCATGCTTTGCCACTATAGCAATAAATGGGGAAGCTAAAAAAATACAGGCCCAAAATAAAACACATTACATTTAAAATATACACATTCCAAATGCAAAGAGAACAATTAATTGCCAGTGATGTGTATTTCTTTGATTATTGTTTATTTTTGGCCTTCATTATTTTTATTAGGTTGACCATTGAGTGATATAGTGGCTTATCATGCCCATATTATATGGGTATGATATACCACTGTGGGTCCGGTGTGGGTTGCGGGGGACAGGGGCTAACCCCTTAATTACTAAAGTAGTTATTAATCGCTAAGGTGATTAAGGGGTTAGGGGCCATTAGATTGTATTTGTTCATGTATTCTTTCTGGTAACGGAGGACATGGACCTGGTGTATGCTGATGAGGATGCCCTTCATGATGGCAGAGGTAAGTAGAAAGTTTTATTTACTTTATGCTAGCTAGCAAATGTTTGATTTTGAATGGGCAAATGATCTATTATGCAGATCTGGATAATAATTATTTTGCCCATTACTGTACTGTATGTGTTGGGGAGTAGTGGGGGGGGGGGGGGCAGGTGAGGGGGGTGTATTTATTTCAATGTTTTGTAAAAAAAAAATATATATTTTTGCACAGGATTGGTACCGCAGGCCAGCGGGGACCCCGACACCCGAAGGGACCCCGAACACCCAAAGGGACCACCTGAGGACCCCCAGACACCCACGGGGACAACCCATGGGCCCCCAGACACCTGCAGGAACCACCTGAGGACACCGGAACCCACAGAGACCATCCGAGGGTCCCCGGACACCCGCGGGGAACACCTGAGGAGCCCCAGACACCCGCGGTCTCTGGTATCAATCATGTGGGGTGTAGGAGGTGGGTATTAGTGTTTATTGTGGATAGTGGGGGTGGGTGAAGGGGGTATTTGGCCTTTGGTGGGTGGCTAGCGGGAGGGGATAACCCCTTCATTGCCTTAGCGGTTAGCCTGTAAATGCATTTTTATTGAATGGGATTCATGCCTGGGGCCTCCGGTGCTGATATTAATGAGTATCATTCCCGGCATCAATCCGAGGCAGGAAAAACTCATTTTTCTTTCTAAGACCAGTCTTGCCATCTTATCGGCAGGTTCTCACCACCTTCACGACAACTTTTCCTGGTGGGAGGCTTTTCTGAGGAAATCGCCATTCTAGAGCCTCAATTAGCCCCGATAACCTACTCGAGGCTACTAGAATTGCACGAATGTGAAAACCTGCCGATAAGTGGCTAATCGCGGTTTGCCTGGCGATTTAAAAAAAAAAAAAAAAAAAATGCAGATAAAGGATTTTATCGGCCACTTATCAGGGCTTACTGAATAGCAGTAGGTCTTTTTGGTGAAAAGGCCTCGATAAGTGCCTTATCCAGGCTTATAGCATAGCCCCCATAATGTGGAACTGTGAATGGAAAATGTGGTGGTGCCATCCTTAGAGTTCTAGTCATATCTGTCCCCTTTCAATTAGATACTCTCTATTTTGGGTCTTTGGGTGTTAATGCGTTTTTGGGGGAGGGAGCGGGGTGTATGGGAATACACTGATTTTATGATTGTGTAGTAATATGGATGGAGGGTGCTTGTTAGGGATCAGCAAATTTCTGTTGGTGAATTTGGATCCGCAGCGAATCGGCCGGTTCCTTTGGACCGCGGATTTCAGCAGATCAATCTGAAAAAATGGCGATTCGCATTTCACGGATTTTATTGTTGCTATTACCAATACACTGCGCGGATTCCGCAACCCGTGGACGGATTTGTAGAATCCAAATTCGCGGATTCAGCAATACGGTGGCGGATTGTTACAAATCCATCAACGGATTGCTAAATCTGCAGATTGGATTCTACAAATCCGTCCATATGTTGTATCCAATGGCGGTTCGTGATGATCTGCCCGGATTGAAACCGGCCAATTGCGGTTGCAGATTTTACACCGCGAAACGGATTTTGGTGTTTACATCAGTGAAAATCAGGGAAACTCGCCCATCTCTAGCACATGTACTGTAGGTTTAAAAAGAAATGAATACAATGAAGTGTATACAACGAAGTTCGAAGAGTTGGCATTGGTTGCCTTTTCTTAAGCATATATAATAATACCATAATATGTTAATCCATTGCCTTCACTAATGCCAGGCTCCTAAATGGTTCTGTACAAGTGAAGAGTGATTCTTCCATGCAAAGCTGTCTCCATACTTTGGTCTGCAAAGCTATTGTAACTTTCTTTCTTACATAAGTCAGGATCTTTTTTTTTTTTTATAAATGTGTGCTCTGAATGTTACTGTAGTTCATTAAACAGCACAGCAGATGGGGCTTTATGACGATTTTTAAGAAACATTTTGCAGTGGATGCAGCATTATCACAAAAATCAAACATGTAATTATGCAAATATGTATGCCTTTATAATAATCAAGTTTTATTGTAAATGGTTGATGCACATCAATTTGATCCTGTAGTGCTGCTTTAAGTGCAGTTTAAGTGGCTTTTCAGTGTACCCAGAGGCAACACAAATGCATCTCTCGAATATTAATAAAATTCTGAATCTTTGAGACACCAACTGGAACATCATTGTTTTGCTGATTGAAATTAAATGCTAATCCCTTCTTTTTTTTTTACAAGAAAATCCCCTTTGTTATTTAAAACATTGATACAAGTAGAAACTGAATGCACTTTGTTTTAAATTGTTTTTTTAATGTAGTTGTTAAAACAATGCCTAATCAAAATATATTCAGTCTTTACAATGCAGCAAAACCCCTCAACTCATTTCAGAACGGTAAATACATTCTTGTACTGTATATCAGCAAGTCCAGTATTCAATTCTGCTGAAATTATTTAGTAAAGCGTATGTTTTTCACTGGACTAGCCACACTACACTTCCTTGTGCACTGGCAATAGTAATACTACAAAATGAACAACATAAAGGGATTCTTTACATTCAACTGTGGTGTAATATAGTGTCATAGCAGTAATTATTATTTACCATATTGCACAACACCTCAGCCTTCCCCTCATAAACATTTGCTTCAGTGCTAATGAAGATCCAAAAAAGATAATCTAATACAAACTATATAATTATTGGTAATGTGAGCAAATTGCCAAATCTTATGCAGCCTTTTCCCCCTATGCCCAAGGCTGAGGACCCGCTGCGGACGGCCGCGTGCGTGTGAGCCACCAGCCCCTTACTTCATGCCTGTCTGTGCCCGCTGCCTCCTTCCGACGAGGCTCACTACGCGCTGTGACGCGTCAGCCACCGGGGGATTCAAGAAGATTGCGATCCCGAGCGGTGACGCGTCACGTGGTGCACTGGTGAGCCTATCAGCACCGGGGGCTGGAGTGTCAGAGCTTCCCCCACCTCCAAAAGGGAGGGGGGGGGGGGGAAGTGTGTGTATGTATGTATGTGTGTATATGTGTGTGTTGTGTGTGTGTGGGGGGGAGGGACCGGGAGGGGGGATGGACGGACGGGATCGACCGGGGGGGGGGGGGGGGAAGAGCAGCACAGAGAGCGTGCAGCAGAGGGCATGTGTGGGGGCTCGCTGCACCCTCTTGCAGCACCAGGAGACCCCCGCTGCAGCCCTCCGCTCAAACCACGCCCTCCCCCCCGCTCCAGCTCCTGCTCCCTACGGACTGCAGGTAGCGGTCAATTGCCTCACCACGTGCCGCCTGCATGCAGTGTAGGCGCGCTGACTGAGGCAGCGGGCCACGGCCTAAGGGAACTATGCGAGCAACTACGCCTGCTGCTGTACCTGTCTGCTCACAGGCTTAAGCCTCCGCCTCTGGGAGCCTGGGGTGAGCTCTTTCTCTGTTGCGTGCAGAGCATCCACCTATGAATCTATCCAGCGTTGGCGGGATAACCCTCACAGGAACCACACCACACAATGTATATAACTAATCTTTACTGTACACACACTAACACAGATAACAAATACTATCAGGTACCAACACAGTATAGTGCAATGACCCCAACACCCTTTGGTTCCCCCAAAGTACTGAAGGGCTGTGACACCAATAACCCTGGTGTCCTTCCCAGCAATTCCACTCAAATGTGAGGTAGCGCTAACCCCTGTAGATGTTGGTGCACGTTGGGTACCTTCCTGGGTTCTCCAGTACCCAGGTGCTGCTTGAGACGGTGTGTTGAAGTGGGTCCTACGTAGCAGGGTCTCTGACACAATTCACCTGTCTCATAAGGGTCCTGATCCTCCTTGCAGTATGAGCTCCAGTCGGAGGGTCTTGCACAATGTCTCAGGGTCCTGTGGCCTGGTCCCAGACTGCAGAATGCCGCATGGCCATTCGCCACCGGTGCAGTAATAATACTACTGGGTACAGTCCCTATCTGGGGCCTTCCTTGCAACACTCCTCTACAGGTGTCTCAGGGCCTAACTGGGGCCTAGAGGGCAAAGTCTAGGCCTAGTCCAGGAAGCACAGCTCCCTGGACACTACTTTCTTCCTTCGCTCCTTTGTCAAGACTGAAGTGCTTGCTCCCCGCACGTGGAGGATATCCTGTTCCTCTCTCCTGCTCGAATCCCATTGGCTGGGACAGTCCCATGTGGTCTTCACTCCCACCTGAGGATTCTGGGAGATGTAGTCCCACTGCTGCATATGCAGAGCCATTCTAAGATGGCTGTCACACTCCTTACACTGCGCATGCGTGCCTCGCCGCACTGCTCATGCGCGCCTCGCTGCACTGCACATACGCAACTAAATGGCCGCCCCCAAACTCCCGATCGCACAGAGCTCTGGCCTACCAGTTGAGCAGCTCCCCCGCACCAGAGGCAGGGTAGGGGGACTCGGTCACGTATAGAACATTTAAAGATGGATTATTCAGTATAACAATATAAAGCATATGTTGTGGCTAATATTTGTTGTCATAGTAGGTAGGCAGAGCACAGTCCAATGACATCCAGGGCAGGAAAAAGATAAGGAAAACATCCCAGGCAAACTCCAAAATAGACAGATCAATTTATTAACTTATGTCTCCAGACAGGTACTCCAGATCCACATAGAGGGGGGGAATTTCCATATACAAAAAAAGGGAAAGCAAAATAGTATAGTACTGTTTTTAATATTAAAAACACAACGTATTCCACTTACATAAGTGCCTTTGTTTATGAGCATTCAGACCACCCTGGGTCATAGGGTCAGACAAGGTATTAACAGAAACAGCATCCGCTCCACGGCCATCACAGCAGGTACTGGGCTGATTTAAATGTACTGTGGAAATAAAATGCATAGGCGATACCGGCACCCCATAACGGGGCATCTATCTTGGGAAGCAGGGGGTCCCCGGACCTCAAATCAACGCGGTTCTGCTCCGGAGACCCCCTGCTCATCTACACGTATTAAAATGTATATTAAAATAGCTTCATTACCAGCAAATAGCCACTAAGGCAATGAAAGGGTTAAACCTCAATAGTTGTAGAACCGGATGAGGGAGCAGGATACGTTACATGTAAAAAAAAAACAATAAAGGAAAAATATAGCGTAGTAATGCTAATACCAGATGAGAAGATCGTTCATTTAATCATCAAACATTATATTCACATAAATATGAGTACAACAGGCATATCACACACTAAGATACAGGAGTGTGGATAGAATCCAATCTTGTCTAGGATGACATCTAGGATCGAGCGCTGTGTGGTATACTTAAAATAGAAGAGAGGGAGAAAACAAAGCGCAAACTATCTGGACGCAGTTTAATGAAATATAAGTTAAAAACCCTCCAAAATGCGCAATTACAATTAGTGCAATAAATCAGGGTACATAGAATACAATAGTTGAGCAACGGTGATCTCACCGCCCCTCTCGCGTCAGATGGACCCCGATGCCGGGCTGGTGCTGCTTCCTATTGCGGCCGCTTGGAAACATCAACTCTGCTCCGTGGGGTTCTCTCTGCTCTGACTGGGTAGTAAGAGCCTCCCCTCTCCTCCTGGATTCAACGCGTTTCGTTTGATGAGACAAACTTCGTCAGGAATCCTGATCCCTACACACTAATAAGTAGTGTGTGGTCCCGGGGGATCCGATGGCGGAGCACTGCAAATGTAAGCAATGGGGGCTGCAAACCAGTTCCGGATTAAAAAGAATTTATTGGGTGGTCATAGGGAGTACAAAACACTCTGACGCGTTTCAGGGCCTGCGTCCCTTTATCAAAGAGTAGATGCGCGTCTGCTATGTTCCCCGTTATAAACTCACAGCTTTCACTTATGCTCAAGTGTCTGGATGGATTTATCACGGTTGTGATTAAATGTACAATTAAATGATATACCTAGGATAGCTGAGCCCTGAACACTGGGATTACATCCCATACACACAACATCACTAATAAAGCAGCTAGTGGGTCATCAATGGTCCGGAGCAGAAATGGTGACACCTATCACGTCTCCATAATACATGGATGTTACACTTAAACAAAACCAACCACTGTCTGGTGGTTCAATTGTGTTTGAATTCCGCTCCAGCTCTCCATTGACAAACAATGAGATGAAACATAGAAAACTGCAGTAATCAAAACTAGCGGCTCAGTAAAAAATATATAAATATAGATGGGAAACAAAGTCTATAAATCCATCTGGCACACAATTCATTTATATAAAATCCATAAAAAACAGTTAATACACAGACACCAGACAGATATAAAACAGATAAGACAGCAACAGAGATCCAAAGAAAAAACTTCATACTCAATACATTACATATAGCCATATGCACTGGCACTAAATCTGGATACAGGTCAGATAAAATCATGAATTAATCACATCCCAGAATTTAGTTAGCTACTCTATAGTACTAGTGCTCTCCATCTTCTTGTAGATTAGCTCAGGGTTGTTCCAACATGAATGTCCAAATGAATTTCATGGAAGATATAACGTTAAGAACAGTATTAAAATACATAATAGCAGCCACAGGTATTTGTGGATAAAGTACTTGTTCATATCCATAATGTTAGTATGCAAATATAATTCAGATAAAATGCAATACAGAATCAAAAACTTAAGTATTTAATATGCAGCCAGTGAGATTAAGAGATCTATCACACATCTATGACACAAATTTCTTGATGGTAATAGTTGTCTTATGTATTGGATTATATTAGAAACACTGCCAAATCTATGTCTGCATTCAGTCCCTTGGGATAAGTGTTTTTACTTTGTGTATCCAATAAGTTTCCTTTTTGGTTAAATCTATATCCCTGTTACCACCTCTCCAACGTGTTTTATCGTGCTCAATCCCTTGATACTTCAATCCTGTGGCATCTGCTTGGTGGTATAGCTCAAAATGTCTAGACACGCTGTGAATTGCTAGTTTCCTCCTGAAGGAATTGTTCATGTACCATGTGATATGTCACATTAGTTCAAAAGGATGTGACATCACTTTAAGGGATGACCTAATTTAACATATTGTCTTCAATCCCATTGGCTGTAATACCATGTGATATGAGAGAAGTGGTTTTAAGGATGTGACGTACCTCCCTTGGATATGACGTCACATCCTTATAAAAAAATAATAATAAAAAAAAAAATAGGCGGGCACATGATACAGCGTCCAATTGGATTGGAGCTGTACCATCTGACCGCCTAATGTGATGTCACAGACCCTACATAAGGCCTGTTCCGCCTCATTTTATCTCAAGTAGATGACGAGACAAACATCGGGTTCTTTGGATTGAAAGAAAGAAGATAGAATTTTAAAGACAATAAGAAAAAAATGACATATGAAGATAGAAGAAGGTGACAGCAGATCAAAGAAAGAAGATTTTTTTACCTGATGCTGCTCTTCAAAGAGGATGGAGACGGATTGTGGGTGATGATGTCGTGGGTCGAGAGCTTGCAGATACGCCGGGATTCGGAAGGTGAAGTTAAGATAAGTAAAATATTGAATGTATGCAAATGTCTTGTTCAGGTTTTTTTTATTGTATTTATTTATTTTTATATTTGTGATTGCCCATTGACTGATAATGTATTAATCCAGGGGTGCGCAAACTTCTGCGTTCCCCTGCCTCCATTCCCCTGGTGCTCACTCAGGTCATGTGACGTGATGAGTTGCCATGGCAACGAGCGTCAATACAGGGTCATGCCCCCCAGTTTGCGCACCGCTGTATTAATCTGTGCCCCTTTAGGGTACAGATAGATACAGTGACAGGCAATGCTTTTTTTGGCAAATGCTTGTTTACAATTGCTTGTGATTGTTTTCTATTTCTGTTTATTGTTTGGATTAAATTGTTCGGAATTTGGATGGCTTGTTTTTAGTACATTTTAGGATTCGTTAGCGTTTTAAATTAATTAATGGTTTTGTTGGCTAGTGGTTTAAATTAATTCATTGTTTTGTTGGTTAGTGCTTTTATTTATGTAATTGATTGGTTGACTTGTGGTTTTTATTTATTTAATTAATTTGTTGGCTAGTGCTTTTATTTCTTGAATTGGTTGGATATGTGTTTATTTAATTCTTATGATTTGAAATAACAATGTTTTATTGTTTTGCTGTTTTGGTGATAGATAAATATTAGTCATGCGTACTTTTAGGCTTTTTAATTCTTTAATTGTTGGGGTGTTTAGGAGCTTGTGTATTTATTTTATTATTGTGTATTTTTGGCCTTAATGATTTTTATTAGGTTGACCATTGAGTGCTATAGTGGCTTATCATGCCCATATTATATGCTTATTCCAAAAATAAACTGTGCACTAACGGTGTATTATGTGAATAATATTAAATGATTGAACAATTTATATTTAAACCAATAAAGAGTGCACTAAGTGATGAAGGAATAATAGTGATATTATATATCAATAAAGTGCAAGTGAAAATAAAGTGTATAGATAGGAAAAAAACTTAAATTGTGTTTAAAGAGTCTGTTAATGGTCACTGTGGATGGTTCAACATCACACGAATAGACATGAAAAAGAAAGAAACACAGTGCACAACTTAATGGGGTTGTTGGCTAATGGTTTAAATTAATTAATTGTTTTGTTGGCTAGTGCTTTTATTTATTTAATTGATTTGTTGGCTAGTGCTTTTATTTCTTGAATTGGTTGGATAGGTTTTTATTTAATTTAATTCTTATGTTTTGAAATAACAATGTTTTATTGTTTTGCTGTTTTGGTGATAGATAAATGTTATTCATGTGTACTATTAGGCTTTTTAATTATTTTATTGTTGGGGTGTTTAGATGCTTGTGTATTTATTTTATTATTGTGTATTTTTGGCCTTAATGATTTTTTATTACATAGTTACATAGTTACATAGTAGATGAGGTTGAAAAAAAGACATACGTCCATCAAGTTCAACCTATGCTAAATTTAGACAACAGATACTTTATCCTATATCTATACTTACTTATTGATCCAGAGAAAGGCAAACAAAAAACCCCATTAAGGGGAAAAATACATTCCTTCCTGACTCCAAGAATTGGCAATCGGATTAATCCCTGGATCAACATTCTTCCCATGTTTACTTATTTGGTATATCCCTGTATACCTTTACTTTCTAAAAAGATGTCCAACATTTTTTTGAACAAATTTATTGTATCTGCCATCACAATCTCCATGGGTAATGAATTCCACATTTTAACTGCCCTTACTGTAAAGAACCCTTTCCTTTGTTGCTGGTGAAATCTCCTTTCCTCCAACCTTAAGGGATGCCCCCGAGTCATTTGCACTGCCCTTGGGATGAGTAGTTCATTTGAAAGCTCCTTGTACTGTCCCCGAATATATTTGTATATAATTATCATATCCCCTCTTAGATGCCTCTTTTCTAATGTAAGTAAATCTAATTTAGCTAGCCTCTCCTCATAAGATAGATTGGCCAAACCCTTTATTAATTTGGTGGCTCTTCTCTGCGCTCTCTCTAGTTCCAGAATGTCTTTTCTAAGGAGTGGCGCCCAAAATTGTACTCCATACTCAAGGTGGGGTCTTACTAATGCTTTGTAAATGGGCATCAATATGTTTACTTCCCTTCCATCCATTGCTCGTTTAATGCAAGATAAAATCTTGTCTGCCTTTGCAGCTACTGCATGACTTTGGGCACTATTGCTAAGCCTGCTGTCTACAAGCACTCCTAAATCCTTCTCCATCAAGGATTCCCCCAATTTATCCCCATTTAATGTGTAAGTCACCAGTTTATTCATGCATTCTAAATGCATAACCTTACATGTATCTGTATTAAACATCATATGCCATTTACTTGCCCACGTTTCCAGTCTCTCCAAGTCCTTCTGGAGAGAAATTACATCCTGATTCTACTACCTTAGACAATTTAGTATCATCAGCAAAGATGGAGACTTTGCTCTCAATGCCAATCTCAAGGTCATTAATAAAAAATTAAAAAGCAGGGGTTCCAGTACCGATCCCTGTGGTACTCTACTCACGACTTTAGCCCAACCTGAAAAAGTTCAATTTTTGACAACCCTCTCTTGTCTATCCTTCAACCAGTTTTCAATCGAGGTGCATACATTATTACTGAGTCCAATTTGCTTTATTTTGTATACCAACCTCATGTATGGAACCGTATCAAAAGCTTTTGAAAAATCTACATAGACCACATCAACTTCATTACCCTGTCCTAAGTTCCTACTTACCTCCTCAAAGAAACAAATAAGGTTAGTTTGGCATGATCTATCCTTCATAAATCCATGCTGACTATTACTAATGATTTTGTTTTCCATTAGGTATTCCTGAATATTATCCCATATTAAACCTTCAAGTAGTTTCCCCACTATTGAAACTAGTACAAAGAAAAAAAGTGTGATTGTAGGTACTCCTTTCTAAGAGAAAATCAATTGCAATTATACTGTGTTAATCAATAATTGTAACGATGCACGGAACACGCCCCCTGCGGCGTGTTCCTTCCTTACCTGTTTACTTCTGATCGCCGCCCTCTAGCTACGAGTCAAGATCCTGTGTCTTTAAGGATTCTGAAGCAAGCAACGCCATCTTGCTTTCTGGCAAACCCTGCCCTCTTCCTCCTGGCAGGAAGTAAGCTTCTCTTTGACTTTCTCTCTGCTATTAGTCTTTTGCTGCCTGCCCTGGTGTCTGCTAGTACTCATCGCATACTGCTCCTGCCTGGACCTCCTTGGGACCTTTACTTATCTCCTGTGGATTCCGAAAGACTGGGACAGTCACTCTTATACTACTGAGGTTAGTTTACCGTCGGGTAGTGTAGGTACCTGCTTAGTAGGGTTCACCTTGACGTTGTAGCAGGCTTATAATTCCTTGGCCAATGGATTAGACTTAGAACCCTTATGTTATGTTTAGTTTAGCTGCACCTTGCTGTTTCTGTCACTATGCCTTTAAGAAGTCCGGACGTTCTCCAAGAAGCAATCCTTCTCTGGATGTTACCTTGTGCTCTGGACTCCATGCCCATGTTCCATGTTCCTGGTTTCCGTTTCGAGACTCCCGTGCTGAAGCGTTGGCTTCAAGCAACCCCCGCGTTGGTGCCTGAGAACGCGCGCACTCCCGCTCTGCTGTCAGAGCATGCGTGCACATGCAGCTGGATAAGTCGTGTCTCTGAGCTTGGCTCCGCACCTCTGGACGCGTCGCGCATTCTCATGTGCGCGGCGCGGTCACGTGACTACGTGCGCCGATCCCCAGCTGCGCGGCAATTTACTCCCTTCGTATCCCCTGCGGCCTCCTCACCTCGCTAACGGGTCCTTCCCCTTTTCCCTGCGCTTGTGAGGAGAGCACAAGCGTGACAATAATATATATATATATATATATATATATATATATATATATATATATATATATATATATATATATATATATACACAAACACAAAAGGAAAGAAACAATAGCGCCAACCTAAAACCACTATATAAATAACCACATAAAAATGATGAAAAAAAAACAAAAACCTATACTATACAAAATGGAAGAAAATAATAAATGTATAAACACAATACACAAAATAAAAATAGTAATAATAACAGATGAAAAGTCCAGAAAAAAATATATAAAAAATACAAATCCTAAAAAATGCTCCAATTGCTATCCAAAAGAGTTTCTGCAGCCCAAATGAAGGGAACACCACTTCCTTGAAGATATCTACAAAAACACACAAAAAACAGGCGCACTCATAGTGTATAAATGTATAACAATAAATTTATGGAGTCAAGGATTTAAAAATGCACACTCACAAACATAGCTTAATAAAAAGCAATTTTGAGTATAACTCAGCCAGCCAGACGCAGGAACCCAGTAACGGATAACTTCAGTGAAGTGTCCGGTGTTGATAAACTGCAGCAGCCTCTGTAAACGCCTCCGGATCCCGGGGAAAACGAGGGACGCCGCCTTCCTCTCAATTCAGCGTCACACAGTGAGTTCTCAGCTCCAGGTACGGCGAGAACTCAGTGACGTCAGAGAATTCGACCGGAAAAAGTTCCCATGAAAACAATGGGTGGACGGCTGAGATAAATACTTCAAAAAGAAGCAATAAATTGCTGTATACAAGCGAGTGAGTGATAAAGATTAAAACTGGACGGTATACCGCCACATAACACTCTCTACGCGTTTCGTTTCAAAGAGGCGTTTGTCCTCAATATAAGAAGAACACACTCTTAGTGCAACATTGCTAGTTCAATATAAGTTATACTAGCTAAGAACTCGGCGTTGCCCGTGAGTTAAATTTCCCTCTAGGGGGGGGGGGACAGTGGACAGGAGGGGGGGGACACAGTGTACAGGAGGGGGGGACACAGTGGACAGGAGGGGGGGGACACAGTGTACAGGAGGGGGGGACACAGTGGACAGGAGGGGGGGACACAGTGGACAGGAGGGGGGACACAGTGGACAGGAGGGGGGGCGACAGTGGACAGGAGGGGGACACAGTGGACAGGAGGGGGACACAGTGGACAGGAGGGGGGGCAGTGGACAGGAGGGGGGGGGACAGTGGACAGGAGGGGAGGGACAGTAGACAGGAGGGGGGGGACAGTGGACAGGAGGGGGGGGACAGTGGACAGGAGGGGGGGATAGTGGGCAGGAGGGGGGGATAGTGGGCAGGAGGGGTGGGGGGACAGTAGACAGGAGGGGGGGACAGTGGACAGGAGGGGGGGACAGTGGACAGGAGGGGGGGGACAGTGGACAGGAGGGGGGGATAGTGGGCAGGAGGGGTGGGGGGGACCGTGGACAGGAGGGGTGGGGGATGACAGTGGACAGGAGGGGTGGGGGGGGACAGTGGACAGGAGGGGGGGGACAGTGGACAGGAGGGGGGGGACAGTGGACAGGAGGGGGGGGTTGCTTAAAATTTCCGGGTCCCTCCTCTCCACTCCCCCTGTATGTTTCTCCACTCCCCCCTCTCTATCCGCTCCTCCCCCCCCCCCCCATGCGCAGCTCCGGTCCCCACCCTACAGTGTCTGACACACACAGTGTTCCCCCCCCCACACACACACACACACACACACACTGACACACACACACACACAGTGACACACACACACAGTGTCACACACACACACTCACACTCTCCCATACACACACACACACAGATATGTCACCTCTCCGTTAAAGTCAGAAGGGACAGAGGCATCTGTAAGCCCTCGTTATTTCCCTTAGTCTGACTTCTATGTGCTAAGTTGGGGGCCCAAGTCCTTCTCTCCGTTATGACCAGTGCTATCTCACTTTATGAGCATGTGGCTTGAAGGTCAGACAACAAGACATGACACAGGGCCTTTTGTAACCAGAATGTATTTATTCAAAACCCTTAATAACACAGATATCTATAACTATATATACACACACATATATATGTATAAATATATATCAATAACAAAAATGTTCAGGGCACTCAAAGGGGAAAAGTAAAAGGAAATAAACTTATCTGATCAGTCGTGGTGCTCGCAGTGCGACCAGGATCACCATCCAGCAACAAAAATAGATAAATACCCAGTATCAAAGAGTCTGGAGCACTCACAAATTCAAAAAATACAATTTAATGAAGTAACACAAGCATCAGGGGGTAATCACAGAAAAAAGAAGCAACGTTTTGGACCTTACGGTCCTTTCTCAAGCTCCCCCAAATAATCTGACATACATTGTGAACATTTATAATGCTGTCAATCAGCATATTTGGCGCCAAAAGTTCCCCACCCAGGCTAGTACGGTGGCTTATATCGGACAAAAAAAAATATGCAAACCCAAAACCAAATTGTAACTTTACATGCTGAAACAGAAGAGGATCATGTAATGCTCAATCCTAGGTATAATAAATGTATGTGAGGGGCAAGCAAGGTGTTGTAACTGTATAATAAGCACTAGGCAGCTAGGAGAACGACAAAGCTGTACCTCATAAACCCATGCACATGCACACTGATATGAGGCTAAATCGGAACAAGTCCTTACTATGTAACTCTTATTTCCCCAATATACATGTGGGGCATAGCGGTACTGCATATAGAAACAGCAATTGTTCCTCACCAGATCCCCTGTCACCTAATCAGCTGCTCGCTTCTGATGCGACTCCCATGCCGATGCAGAGAGACGCAAACACACAGTCACATGTTGCACTATGGTTGACAGCATCCCCCCACGCATGCACATATAGCGGAACCAGACATATAATAAAGCCGGTCCTAACCATGCTCATGTGCACAAAACCTGGTATATATATATGATCACCAAATGGGAGGATCATCCACATACAGTCACAATACATAGTATACACATAATTTGCTGGACGGTTGTGTATCAGTGTCTCTCCCCAGTCCCCATGACTCCGGGCTAAAAGGGTTCCAAGTGTGAGTGCTGAAACAATGTTGGAGCTCTTATGAAAGTGTATGTTACAGTAGTTGGCCTGCCTCTTCTCAAAGACCTTTGTGCCCTTTGTGTTTAGTGAGGATCCCCTTTGTCTTTACTCACGCCTCCCTGAGGCTGAGATTATACTGTGTGCTTGTGCGTGTGTGCACATGGCGTGGAGCGCGCCAGACGCTCAAGCGATCCCTGTGCAAAGTGTTTCAGGCGATGGGGTGTGTGGCAGAGGTGTGGCTATGACATCACAGAGCTCGTTCCCCCGTGATTGGCTGAACTGCTCACGTGATGCGGCCGGAACGTGGCTGTCACTTGAAAAGACAATTTTTTTTTGTCTTTTCAAAATGTGTTTGCGCCATCGCGCTCCGTCATGCGCAGTAGTGGCGGCCTCTTAGGGATCCTGAATTTGTACTTGGCGTGTGCAAGCGGCATCGCACACAGTATAAGCTCAGCCTTAGTCTGGTAGGCAGTTGGTCCGTTCTCAGCTCCACTTGGGTAGTCTGTCTGTGCCCTCATCACCCAGCTCCACTGAGTTGCCCTTCTCACGACCTGGTCCTAAGGTCAAGCCAATAGACAAAATTAAATAATACCCTAAATAAAACAGTATTTAATTTTTTGCCACATTAGCATTGCATATTAAAGTTTTATAACCCAAATCGTTACATTTCTTCAGTTTACATGTCTCCTCTTCTGAAACCATTTATTCCTGAACTAATTGAAATACTATACTTAACCTACTTACATTTAATGATGGCATTACCGATATCTGTTAAATAATGTATCTGATGCAATCCTATATTATCAAAGCTCTCTCCCAGTCATCATTAACGCAAGCTTCAAGATACAAAACTTGTCTCTGTGTGGATAGCCATTTAAACTTGCTAAAATTATGTTATTTAACAATTAATTTCCTATTAATTTGCAGAGGGCATTTGCATACTTCTAATTGTATTCTAGAGATACTGTAATAACTATACCAAATTGGTGTTTCAAGTGTAGCAAAGAGCCAACAATGAAATACATTAAGATTATTTTGAGCCTTATAAGAAAAAGCAACATAAGGTTAGCATGTCCCAACCTGTGCCTAATGGCTGAAAAAAAATCACTTAAGTGCCTTCAAGTGATATTTCTAGCTCTTTATTTCAAAGAATGATTATGCATTATGCATCTTCGCTGAGCCCATCACGATACGCAATTGGAGATGGGATATCATTATGAATCACACAGCTCTTACTTGCCCAAGCATTTCATGAGCCATGTTCAATCTATCCTTACGAAAAACTATATTTATGTCTTGTGCAGCACATGCATTAACGTTTTGCTCACTAAGTAAAAAATTACGCATGGGGGTGGTGTACAGAGGCAAATGATAAAGTCTAAAAAATGCAAGAATGCACCACTTTTGTGCATCAGAAATGCATCAAAATTATCCATCTGCATTTTCTTGTTGCAAGTACATGCAAATTATACTTAATGCATTCATATTGTACACACTATGCAAAGAATAGTAAAACATGCGCCAAATGTAAAAACATGAATAAGATATACCAACATATACCGCTAATTATTTGGGGTGAGAAATAGTTTTTTTTTCTCCAAATCCCTCTGTCAATTCGTTTAAAAAAAAATGTATATATATATTTGTATATTGTTCCCTTGTGTTTCGACACCACCTTTCAATTTCAAATCACTTTCAATGATATTTCACTTGCATTACTGTTGCCCCTATTAGGATACTGTCACCAGAACCACCGACAGCGACATAGAGTGTGAACAAGTCCCCCCAGCCCAGTCGCCGAAATGGGGTCCGGATGGATGATTCCAGAAGTTGAGCCTGGTCGACTCACTTCTTTTACTTTTACCAGAGACTGATCGATAGGACTATGCTTTTTAAATCTTATTAAACGTTTCTACAGTTTTGTAAAGTAGAGGAGTATAATGGTTCTAACTCTTATTGGCACGTGTCAAAAGATACAAAGACCTATTGACTTCCAATGAGGGAATCATACAGTTACTGCTTGTACCCCCCCCCCCAACGCAACCCCCCCACCCCCCCATTTCTTAGGCTGATGCTACCTTCAGTGTCTCTTATAGGAAGCATTATCATAAGGATTACAATTAAAGGAAATACATACAGGCTTCCCCTCTCAGTACATCAATAGAGAACATGCTTGCTTACGCAGTAAGAATGAATTGTTGCACAGCTGAAACCCTCTGCACTTTATTTATTTTCATTGAAATGGCAATAAAAGCTTCATGTATTTCTGTGCAAAAGCACCATACTGTATGAAGAGAATATGCATAGAAATCCCATTTGTTCATGAAGAAGGACTGATGGTATAATTGTATCATTATGATGATATAGTGACAAGGCAAACAAGGTCATACAGGCACAGTGTACTCAGTCATACTTGTCATTCATCTCTCTTTTCGCTACTATTTTCTTTGCATAATGTGTTTTTTGCTTCATAACTTGGAGGAGTTTTCTAGACCAGCTCTATTCACTCATATACACGAAAGGAAATCATAGCTCAATTTTCTGGCTGATATTGTCATTCCAGCATTTGTCTTCCGAATACAGAATAATAAGTGCAATAAAACATTTAGGCCCAAATTCACTAAGCTACGTTAGCCTATTTAACGTGACGCTACCTACATTATGGCCTGTTAATCATAACACAGTACTCGCTAAAGCAAGTAAAAATACTGTAGGTTAAACAGGTTTTACTACTGTAAAAAAACATTGTTATTTGTAATGGCTGTTACTATACATGATATGCACATGAGATTATTACAGTCTAAATCAGGGTTAGCCGATTCTTATCCTCAATTGCAACCACCAGGTCAGATTTTTTGGATATCCCTGCTTTAGCACAGGTGGCTTAATCAATGGCTTCAGTCTTGGATTGAGCCACCTGTGCTGAATCAGGGATATCCTAAAAACCTGACCTGGTGGTGGCCGGTGAGGACTGGAATTGGCTACCCCTGGTCTAAATGACATTCATCCCATATTCACTAAACTCTATTTAAACCGCACGACAGGGTGCATTGCGTTTAAAGTGTTTATTTTTTATTTATTTGTATTATAGGTTTGAGGCAGGGGGTCTCCAGAGCTGCATTGTATTAGTGTTAGCTCCGGGAACCCCCTGCTTCCAGAAATACTTACTTCTGTAGCTGTGCCGGTGAAGTTTTAATCCCGGTCAGCTGGCTAACAGGAAAGCCGCAATGGATGAAGTAGCGGCTTCCTAATGGCCCGCGTGACGTGGGACATTTAAAGCCGCCATTATGTTAGGCATACAGTTCCCTACCTGCAGAGATACAGCTACGGAGGTAAGTATCTCTGTAAGCAGTAGGTCCCTGGAGTTAACACAGTTCAGATCCGGAGAACCACTGCTTCAATCCTGTAATTAAACATTTAAAAAAATGTAGATACAGTGCAGCATTTTCTGCTACTTTAACTCCGGTAAATAACACTACAATATTTAAGTCATACTTAATTCTGGCGTTATTCCCTCCTATCCAGACATTGAAATAAGCTTATGGCTAGAGGTATAGAGACGAAGAGGGGGAAATCAATTTATGTAGGAGAGTGCCAATTGACTTGTATATCTCCAAATAGATTAACCTTTACTTCACATGGTGAGATAGTGTAACTATGAACAGACCTAAGCACTCTCTCTCCCTCTCTCCCTCTCTCCCTCTCTCCCTCTCTCCCTCTCTCCCTCTCTCCCTCTCTCCCTCTCTCCCTCTCTCTCTCTCTCTCTCTCTCTCTCCCTCTCTCCCTCTCTCCCTCTCTTCCTCTCTCCCTCTCTCCCTCTCTCCCTCTCACTTTGTTGGAGTTTTAGAAATAGTCATGGGTGCCAAATTAAATCAAATGATTTCTCGAAGTCAACAAAGCATGTAATGTTATTACCTTTCTGGACCCTATGTACATACTTATCTATAAAGTGTGTAGAGTATATATGTGGTCGGTTGTTCTATGATTGGGGAGGAATCCTATTTGGCTCCTGTGTAGGGTATTTTTGTCCCTAATGAATGTATGGATTCTCCTATTTGAAATGCTGCAAAACAGTTTACCTAGACTGCTGCTTAAACTGATTCCTCTGTAGCTGTTTGGGTCTAGGCAGTTTCCATTTTTATATATAGGGATGATCATTCCATCTGACCATGCTTTGGTGGAATAGGCCAGATATGAGTATCAGATTTAACAGTTTGAAGGTGCAGCATTTAATCATGTCATTGGTTATTGCGTCCAGGGCCGCCGACAGCTTTCATGGGGCCCAGGACTAGAGTTTCCACTGGCCCCCCATGTCAGCAGCCTTGCTGTCATCCTTCTTACACTTCCTCCCCCTTGCTTTGACCCCCATCTCACACCACCATCCCCCATGTATCTTCCCTCTCCTATTCCCTCCCCCCTTCCCCCCTCATATACCCTCTCCTCCCTCTCATTTACACCCTCTACCCCTCCTTACTTTTACTTGAAGAGTGATTACATATCTCTAAAGAAGCCTTTGCACTGATACGTTTATTAGATTGATCCTTTCTTTAGATATTTTTCTTGAAAACCGCAGGACTTTTGACATGCAAAAAGGTATGGGATAAGGGTTCGAAAATAGGTATGGGGGGGAAGGATAGGTATAGAGTAAGCGGGAGGGAAATAGGTACAGGGTAAGGGGGGCGGGATAGGTACAGGGTAAGGGGGGGAGAAATGGGTAATGGGGGAAATAGGTATAGGGTAAGGGGGGGAGAAATAGGTATAAAGTAAAAGGGGAGAAATAGGTTTAGGGTGAGGGAGAGGGGAACATAGGTATAGGGTAAGGGGGGATATAGGGTAAAGGGGGAGAATAATTATTGGGTATGGGGTGGAGGTATTGGCCTGGGTGAGGAGGGAAAAAAGTATGGGGTAAGGGGGTGGAGGTATGGGTAATGGTGAAAAATAGGTATGGGGATGAAAGGCAGAAAAAGGGTATTGTGGGAATAGGTATAGGGTAGGGGGGAAAGTTATACGGTAAGGGGAGGATAGGTACAGGGTAAGGGGGGAAATAGGTATAGGATAAGGGGCAAAATAGGTATAGGGTAAGGGGGGAAATTAAGTATTGGATAAGGGGTGAAATTAGGTATAGGGTAAGGGTGAAATAGGTATAGGGTAAGGGGAGGGGGGGAATAGGTACAGGATAAGGGAGTGGAGGGAATAGTTACAGTGTAAGGGCGGAATAGGTATAGGGCAAGGGGGTAATATGCACAGGGTAAGGGGGAATAGGTACAGTGTAAGTGAGAAAATAGGTATAGAGTAAGGGAGTGGGAAAAATAGGTATAGGGTGGAGGGGGGAATATAGTTTAAAGAGGGGAGAATAATAATGGGGTAAGGGGAGGAGGTATTGGCCTGGGTGAGGAGGGAAAAAAAGTATGGGATAAGGGGGGTGGAGGTATGGGGAAATGGTGAAAAATAGGTATGGGGTATAGATATGGGGTAAGGTGAGTGAAAGGCAGAAAAAAATATATGGGGCATGGGAGGTGGGGGGAGGTATGGGGTAAGAGGCGTGTGAGGGAAAGAGGTATTGGCTTTGGGGAGTTACAGTACCTTGGAGGGCTGGAGGAGGAAGCAGGAACACGTGGGTGGTGAGCCCGCAGAGGCTTAAGGAGGGTGCAGTGAAGGGAACAGCAATGGCCCACAGAGGGGCCCTGAAATAGTCCACAGAGGGTCCGTGTGAAGGGGACTGCAATGTCCCTTGGAGGGGACTTGAGACAGTCCAGAGGGGGCCTGCAGAGGGGAGGCTCAAGGAGGGGGATGTGAAAGGACCTGCAAAGGCCCACAGAGGGTCCATGTGAAGGGGACTGCAATATCCCATGGAGAGGCTCTATGAAGGGGCTTTGAGGTGGCCTGCAGGTGGACCTTGTGAAGGTTGCTCCTCAAATTAGTAGGATTGAGAGGGGAGAGAGAGCACAGGGTGGCAGCAGCGGGCACTGGGGTGGATTTAAGCAGCTGCGCAACCGGGAAGATTCAAACATGGTTTTTCCTACCTGTGCAGTTACTAATATCAGGTGCTAGTTCCCACCCACCAGGAAGGCCCTGATTGGCTAAGTTTCCCTTACTGACTTGTTGGCCAGTGAGCCGGGCCCCATGACTTACCGGGCTGACCCCCCCTGTTGGCGCCCCTTATTGCGTCTAACCCAGGTGCTTTACTTGATTTTAGCTGTTTCAATTGCTCCTTTAGCTCTGTCAGTGACATTGGTGTGTTGAGTGGGCTCGGGTAGTCTTTAATTACATGTTCTAATCTGTGCAGCTTGTTGACAATGGCCCTTCGGTCTGGTATCAATTGTTCCACTTTTCTGGCTTTGTAGAGATTTGAGAAATGTTGTTCCCACATGTTTCCAGAGGATTGCTAGTTGTTGGTCCCTAGATTTATTATGTATGGCCTTCCATTTGTTTCAGAAGGTGTTAGAGGACAGGGCTTCTCCAATTTTCTGTCATTTTTATGTTTGATGAAGATTCTTTTTATTGTTTGTCATTGTTCTGTATCTCTTCAGTGTGCCTTGGTATTCATTTCGCGAGGGCTGGGTCTCTGTGTTTTAGATTTGATAGTTTCCTTAGTTTAGTGGGAAGAGATTTACACTCGGAGTCAAACCAACTCTTCTGGGGTTTCTTGTGTTTGCCATGTGTCCTGCGTGGGAGGCTGTGTAAGATTTGTGATGTTTTAGTCACTGTCCTTTCTACGGCTACGGCCCCAGTCACTGCGTGCATGTGTGCGTCTGAGCGCCTGGCGGCGCATGCACCAGTTTCAGCCGCGATCTGTGGTCTGGGACGCGCGTCCAGAGAAGAGCTGGAGATTGCGACGGGGGAGTTTTCTGGGGAAGCACCTCAAGATCCTGGTATCCACTCCCTCCTGGTATCATAGCCTATCGTTGTTGTGATACCATGCTATGGGCCTTATTCAGAAAGCCTCGATAAGGCCCTTATCGAGCACTTATCGACCAAAATGGCTACTCGTATTCAGATAGCCTCGATAAGTGCTCGATAACGACCTGTATGGACGCAAAATTGTATCGCTATCCGAAATTCGCCGATTGAGCAGCGATCAGCCCCTTATCGACCATTTTCGGATGGTTGATAAACTCGCGCGATTCAGAGACCCGCTGTAAGGAATCCGCTCCGTGGTTTACTGGTTGCCTTACCTTGCAGACGTGTGCAGTCCTGGAGCACCTCTCCTGATGTTTGCTGCAGCCTGGATTCACTCACCAAAGCAATACACACTCCCTCTGGTATCTACTCCAGCTGTGCAGCCTATCACTGCAACCTAGACTTGCATTCATTCATTGGAGCAGTACCTTCACACCCCTCTCCGGGGATTGGCCCGCTGGCCTTTAAGTATTGTCTTCCCATAATGCTCCCTGCCGAGCATAGTCCTTCCTGGATGTCACTATCTGTTCTGCCACAAGCCCTCGCTTGTTCCTGTCCCTCATGCTGAAGCGGAGTATTCTCCTTGTTGTCTGCAGCTCCAGGTTTCCTAAGGCCGGCTGCTATATTCACGCAGCGGTCTGCTCCAGTCTCCTGTGTTGTAGCTGAGTACTCTTCTTGTTCACTTCAGCTCCTTGTTCCTGGGACCGGCTGCTATATTCACGCAGCGGTCCACTCCTGTTCTCCTGTGCTGAAGCAGAGGTTTCGTCCCTGCGTCCTTCAGCCTCCTGGATTCCTGCACTGAAGCGGAGGTTTTCGTCCCGGCGTCCTTCAGTCTCCTGGATTCCTGCACAGTAGCGGAGGTTTCCCTGTGTATCTTCAGCTTCCTGGTTCCTGGGGCCTACTCTTTCCCTAATCTAGAGAGGCCGTGTCCTGGTTCCTGCGCTGAGACAGAGGATTCCCTAGCCCGCTCAGGACTCTTGCGCTGTAGCACTGGTGCACCCGTGCAGCAAAGCGGTGTGCTACTCTGGTCTGCTTACCATCTCCTGTGACCAGCACCATGGGCCATGGCCGTCGCTCGCGCAGAGCCCAACCCCGCGCTCCTAAGCTGAAGCGGGGTTCTCCTGACTACATGTTGCCGAACTCTTGCCTGAACAATGTTTATCCTGATGTCTCCTGTCCTGACCCTGGCTTCTACAACGACGACGCTGTCTTCTCCAATCCTGATCCTGCGACATATGACTACGAACTGCGCAATCCGGATCAGCCTGCGCGGTCTCAGGTCGGTGCTTTTACAACCCCACCTCAGCCTCGCGGTCTGGTCCTGGTTTGTGGCGAGCAGAACCCTGACAGTATGCTCGGCCGCACAAACTCGGACCGCCCTGTGGTGAGGGTTGGTAAGTTTCTGTCTGAAAGCCTGTCCCAGCCTGTAAACCAGTTCCAGTGTGAATACCAGTTTCTATGTGAGATAATACCCCTGATTGAAGATCTGATTGTGTTTGTAGGTTTAACCCCTTTGCAAAACAAATGCCGTAATGATCTCATGATGAAGGTTTACCACCTCCGGGACTTAAAACAATCGCTGGCCGCTTGTATTTGCTTTCCTGGCTACCCTTTAACTTGGGAAAATGTGTACCCTTTAGAATTGGACGACGCCCAAAAGGAACTCTCTTCCCTGGCCTTGTCTTTAGACATTTATATAGCAAAAGAGGACCCTCTCCTCATGTTGGCTGATGCCCAAAAAACACTCCATATCCTTTCCATGACATTGGACATTTGCATAAAGGAACAGGATCCTCCCCTCGCCAGCTTCGCTGCCGCTTGGCTGTTTCCCTGGTCTACCACGGATCCTTGCCCTGAGTGTATGGCCGGGTTCCCTGACGCCAATGATATGTTTTCGTTAACCCCTGCCGATCAGTCCTGTGAGGTTCCCCTGGAGAATACATATGTTGCTCTACCCAGCACTAATGTTCTTGTATCAGAGAATAAGTTCATTAGTTCTCCTATTTCTAGCTCAGAAGTCCTTTCTCTAGGTCTTGAGGGTTTTCCAGCTTTAACCCCTGCCGAGCAGTCCTGTGAGGTTCCCCTGGAGAATACATATGTTTCACTAGCCAACACTAAGGTTCTACTATCAGAGAATAAGTCCCTTTGTTCCCCTATTTCTAACTCCGAATCTGTCACTCCAGCTCTTGAGGGTTTTCCAGCTTTAAACTCTGCTAGGCAGTCCTGTGCGCTTTCCCCGTCAGAGAAAGAATCCCTAAGTTCTGTTCCCAGGGTTATTTCTGTATTAACCCCTGTGGGGCAGCTCTCTGAGTTTCCTTTGGTAAATCCCTGTTCTCTGCCAGCCATGGTCACGCCCCTAGCTTCAGACGAGAGATTCCTGGTCTCTCCTAATACAGAGAGATTACCTATGTTTTACTCTCAGGCATTGTCTGCATTAACCCCTGTAAATTCTTGCTGCCTCCAAGTTAATGCCTTCGTTTTAGCCTCAGAGAATGAGTCCACAAGTCAGACAGCAGAGGTTGCATTGAGGGATTCCCATAACCGTACGGAGTCCCTAGAAATTCTTTGCTATAAATCCCCTGCTTCAGCTCAAGTTTCCGCAGTTTCGTCTCCGGAGACTTCGGCTAAAGTTCTGGTTCCTGATAAATGTATTCAGGAGTCAGGTTTTTCCCTAAGCTTGCTCGCAGAGTTCCTTCTCCCGGGTGTTTCGCTGAACCAGCCTGTCGCCCACATAGCGGTGATCCCTGCTTCAGCGCATAGTTCCCACATTATGGAGTCTGCAGTAATTTCTGGTTTCCCAGACATTCCTTACCAAATACCTACTTCAGAGACCAGTACAGTTATGATTCACCCCCGTGTACTGTCTGAGTTCTCCTCCTCTTTAAGCCTAGGGTTAAAAGCATACAGTAGTCTGTATGTCCCTCCTGGGGTTCATATTATGTTCCCAGGAATGTTTGCTGACGCACGGTTTTCTCCCAAAAGTGACGCTTTTTCATATAGATTAGTAAAAAGCTTGCACACTGTTTCCCTTTTCGCTGAATTGTGTCTTTCTAGTTTTGAGACTCTGAGAGGTAATGATTCTCCTTCTGATTCTGAAGCTCTTCCTACAAGGAGTATCCTGATTGGGGGTCCCCCTGATTTCTCTGTCCAGGCTAATTCTCCAGGGATCAGCATATCTGTGGTCACTTCCTTAGTACTGTCTGAGGTCACCATGCATATATTACAAGTCTTGGGGTTTAAATCTGAGCTATTTAGCTGTCCTGCCTTTGCTGAAACCCAGTCCCTCAGTACTGTGTCTAAATATGTCCCAGCAAACATGGGGTTACTCTGGGAAGAAATTAAAGCTCCTGTCTTAAAGGGTATTTTTTCTCACATGTCCAGCAAATCTAGAACCTCAGTAATTGTTTCTAAGTCACTTATCAATACATCTGATTTCTTCTCTAATCAAACCCAGACACCCTCACTATCGGTTAGGAGTCCTGTGATCAGAGATTTTGCACTAGAAAACACACCAATTCATGTTTTTGTCAGGTTAGGTACCCCTGTGGTTAGGGCCATTGCAGTTTCGGAAAAGACTCCTTGTACTCCTAAGGTGCCTGTCATTAAGAGTTTTCATAGTTCATACTTGCTGCTTGTTGATTCTCAAGGCCCTGTCACTGAGGTACAGACTTCAGCTTCTGATGTTAGCTTCCCTCCCACCACTACCCTGGCTCTGCCTTTTTCTCAAGCTACTGATTTGAAGATCCCAAGGACTATTCCTGATTCACTGACAATACTATCTCCCAATGAAGATTTCCCAGTATTGGAGAGCTCTACTGTTGTTTGCTTCTCTGCTCCTGCTAAACCATGGTTTTGTCCCTCGGAATTTTCGGTTGCCCCTGTTATTTCCTCTCAGTTGGAAATACTCTGTACGTATCCCAAGATTTCGGTCCCTATGCCGGGTTTACTGCTTGCCTTGTCACCTTCCATACCAATATCGGGAGATGCTTCCAACCAGCCTATACCATTACTAACCATTACCTGGGAGCCTTCTAGAGGAAAAAATTCTCGCAAATTTCAACATGCAGTGGTCAGCCAAGACTTTTTCTGTTACAAAGTTCCTCCTGGTGTATTCGATAAACTATCAGGGCCGCTGAGCCTAGATTCAGGTTCCTTTATTAAAGACTGGGCTTCCTGTAGGGGTTCTTCTGCCGTTTCTGCTCTGGAACCCTCTGGTTCTTCACAGCCCTGGATTTCCAAGTCATTTTGCGGGGCGAGCCATGTACCAAGGATGTTTCTTCTACCACTCTTATTTCCTAGAACTGTACTCACCAAGGAACTGCTAGTTTACGGATCCCCTTTCCACCTAAAGAACTTTAGGAACAATTCGATGTCTCCGAGACCCATGGATGGTCCTGTCTGGCCGCTGTTTTCACCGTGGGGTGGGGGTACACTAAGGAGTAACCACGAGTCTCTGGACCACGACTCTACCCCCAATCCTAGACGGTTCAGCAACAATTCCCTGTCCCCCAACTCTATGTGTGCTCATGTTCGCCCGGAGGTCTCGCGTGAAGGGGGGGGTACTGTAAGGAATCCGCTCCGTGGTTTACTGGTTGCCTTACCTTGCAGACGTGTGCAGTCCTGGAGCACCTCTCCTGATGTTTGCTGCAGCCTGGATTCACTCACCAAAGCAATACACACTCCCTCTGGTATCTACTGCAGCTGTGCAGCCTAACACTGCAACCTAGACTTGCATTCATTCATTGGAGCAGTACCTTCACACCCCTCTCCGGGGATTGGCCCGCTGGCCTTTAAGTATTGTCTTCCCATAATGCTCCCTGCCGAGCATAGTCCTTCCTGGATGTCACTATCTGTTCTGCCACAAGCCCTCGCTTGTTCCTGTCCCTCATGCTGAAGCGGAGTATTCTCCTTGTTGTCTGCAGCTCCAGGTTTCCTAAGGCCGGCTGCTATATTCACGCAGCGGTCTGCTCCAGTCTCCTGTGTTGTAGCTGAGTACTCTTCTTGTTCACTTCAGCTCCTTGTTCCTGGGACCGGCTGCTATATTCACGCAGCGGTCCACTCCTGTTCTCCTGTGCTGAAGCAGAGGTTTCGTCCCTGCGTCCTTCAGCCTCCTGGATTCCTGCACTGAAGCGGAGGTTTTCGTCCCGGCGTCCTTCAGTCTCCTGGATTCCTGCACAGTAGCGGAGGTTTCCCTGTGTATCTTCAGCTTCCTGGTTCCTGGGGCCTACTCTTTCCCTAATCTAGAGAGGCCGTGTCCTGGTTCCTGCGCTGAGACAGAGGATTCCCTAGCCCGCTCAGGACTCTTGCGCTGTAGCACTGGTGCACCCGTGCAGCAAAGCGGTGTGCTACTCTGGTCTGCTTACCATCTCCTGTGACCAGCACCATGGGCCATGGCCGTCGCTCGCGCAGAGCCCAACCCCGCGCTCCTAAGCTGAAGCGGGGTTCTCCTGACTACATGTTGCCGAACTCTTGCCTGAACAATGTTTATCCTGATGTCTCCTGTCCTGACCCTGGCTTCTACAACGACGACGCTGTCTTCTCCAATCCTGATCCTGCGACATATGACTACGAACTGCGCAATCCGGATCAGCCTGCGCGGTCTCAGGTCGGTGCTTTTACAACCCCACCTCAGCCTCGCGGTCCGGTCCTGGTTTGTGGCGAGCAGAACCCTGACACCCGCGAGTCGGCTGTCGCGGCATATCGCAGCCCTAAAAGGCGGTCTTCTCCCCAAATCCAATTCACCACAAATTTTTTGGTCAATTGGTGGGGAGATATCCTCGATGAGCAGCGATGTGTCGGGACTTAGAAAAAATCAGGCCCCTTTCCTGCCTCGGATTGATGCCGGGGGTCTCCGGAGCTGATAGCCATTAATAGCAGCTCCGGACCCCCCCCCCCCCCCGGCATGCATCCGAGGCAGGAAACATGCATGTACAGCAACTTCATTACCTTAGCGGCTAATCGCTAAGGCAATGAAGGGGTTAAACACCTGTGCCAAGCTTACTGTAAGAAACATACAATACAATACAATACAGTGGCTAGCGGGGGTGGGTGAAGGGGGAATTTGGCCCTTAGTGGCTGTTTAGGCATTGCGGGGGGGTTGCAGGGAGAGTTAACCCCTTCATTACCGTAGCGGTTAATACCGCTAAGGTAATAAAGGGGTTAACCCAACTGCTACCCACCCGCAAGGTCTAAACACCCATCCTTAGGGCTAATACCCCCTTCACCCACCCGTGACGCTTAAACACCCACCCCTGACTGACTATACCCACCCTATACCCATTGAGTAGTATAGTGGTACATCATACCCATATAATAATAATACCCTAATGACAATATAGTAATACACAAGACACACAATAATAAAATGTAACTAAACTCCAAAAAATCACACGTCACTAAATACAAACAGTAGCCAGCTAATCCAATCAATACAATCAATAGCAACATCAACAATGAATTAATTAAACCATTAACCAATATAAACAATTAACTCCAAAGCCAAGTCAAAATTAATAGTAACACTAACCAATGTAAACAATGAATTACTCCAACATTAATGAATTTAAACAGTTAAATAGAAGCCATATTTCAGGCCGTGACGCCTCATTTTTAGCACAAGAAGCCGACGACACAGCATCGGCTGGGATTTAACATGGGGTATTTTGGATTCACAGATGAAGAAAGAAGATAAAGAAGAACAAGAAATGGTTATAGATGAAGATAGAAGAAGGTGATTAAATAAAGAAAAAAGAAGATTGGGGTACCTGAGCCTGATCTTCATGGCGGATGGCATCGGATGCTGTTGGAGGCCTTCAAGGTACGTGAGCTTCCTGTTTCCCCGGGAGTCGGAGGGCCACCGCTTCTAATGGTAAGTAATATATTGAATGTTTGTAAATGTCTCTTTTTACAGGTTTAATCTTTGGATGTGTTTTTTGATTTTTTTGGGGGAGGCACATTGACTGATAATATATTAATCGGTACCTCTTTAGGGTACAGATTAATACATTATTATGACAATATTTGGGGGGCATTTCTCGCTTGGTATTGGTGTTGCTTTTTGGCATTTCATGTATTATGTGGATGTCATTGTTTGTTTTTTCATGCTTAATGTCATTAAAGGTTTGCGATTGGTGTTCGTTTGTATTTAATGTTATATTATGTTAGCTAATGTGTTTTATGGTTACTTCAGAGATTGTTAGAATTTCTTTCTATTTAACTGTTTAAATTAATTAATGTTGGAGTACGTCATTGTTTACATTGGTTAGTGTTACTATTCATTTTGAGTTGGTTTTGGAATTAATTGTTTAGATTGGTTAATGGTTTAATTAATTCATTGTTGATGTTGCTATTGATTGTATTGATTGGATTAGTTGGCTACTGTTTGTATTTAGTGACGTGTGATTTTTTGGAGTTTAGTTACATTTTATTATTGTGTGTCTTGTGTATTAATTTATTGTCATTAGGGTGCCTATTGAGTGCTATAGAGGCTTATCATGCCCATATTATTATTATATGGGTATGATGTACCTCTATACTACTCAATGGGTATAGGGTGGGTATAGTCAGTCAGGGTGGGTGCTTAGGGCTCCCGGGTTGGTATCGGGTCAGGGTGGGTTAACCCCTTAATGACTATAGCGGTTAGTAACCGCTAAGGTGATTAAGGGGTTAGGGCCATTAGAATGTATTTATTTTGTATATATGCTTTCTGGCAACGGAGGACAGAGGGACCTGCTGTTGTGGTAAGTATAACTTTATTTATTTACTTTATTTATGTATGCTAATGCAGTGTTTAATAATGGGCAAATAATCTATTATCCATATCTGGATAATAGTTATTTTGCCCATTATTGTACTGTATGGGTTGGGCGGAGGGGGGGCGTGTATTGATGTTTTTTTAAATATTTATTAATATACATTTCTTTAATAGTGTAGAGGTGCAGGGGGTCTCCGGAGCTGAACCACGTTGGTTTTATGTCTGGGGACCCCCTGCTTCCCGAGATACAGGCACCTTTATGGGGTGCCGGTATCCCTCTGCATTGATATGTCCCACGTCACGTGACCGGGACATTTCCTTGCATAGGAGATTCCGGCACCCCATAAAGAGGCCTGTATCTCGGGAAGCAGGGGGTCCCTGGACATAAAACCAACGTGGTTCAGCTCCGGAGACCCCCTGCACCTCTACACTATTAAAGAAATGTATATTTAAATAAATAATTTTCGGGCGACATTTCAGCTGGGAGAGGCGGCTCTCTCAGAGCAGCTCTCTATGCAGCAGAAATGAATCGCTGGTTTAGGCCTTTTCAGAGGCTCGATGCTCTCGCTGGCAGCAACTCGCCCGTTTTGGGCATTTTGCTATCACTGGTAATCGAGCGTTTCTGAATACCGTGATAGCAACGCCCAAAAAACAGTCATTTTAAATTCCTTGGCGATTTTTTTTATCAACCCTCTCTGAATAAGGCCCTATGTCTCATAGAGGATGATGATATCATGTTATTAGTATTTTCAATAAATTCTGTTGTTATTGTTTTGTCTCCACAAATAGGCGATTTCAGTCCTTGTATGTTCCAGTTAGTGATAATATAAAGGTCGGCATATAGAGCAGTAATTTCCATACTAGAGCAGCTTTGAAATACAATTACATGGTTAACCTTATTCCAAATTTCAGTACTTAGTTTTGCATCTGATTACCTTAGTGAATAAGACTTTAACTCCAGGTCAGTAACGGTGGCCCCTGTTATAGGTAACATACATAGCCTTTTGACTTTCAGACAGAAAAAAAAGAAAAAGCAGGCACTCACATATCCAGTGAAAGACGGGGGCTCAAGTCTGATGTCGTCTAGCGTTTCCATTACTACTGACAGCAGAAATTTAGTCAAACTGTGGTGCGATGATGCTACTAAAAATGTTATGTAAATTTGTCAGGGAGTATATAAGAGGGTAACAACTCTCTCACTTGAGCAGACCAAAAAAAAACCCTAGCTTGTACAGTACAGTATGGCTGCTAGCTGATTGGAAAGGGGAGGTTTAAAAGGGCAGACAGCAGGTTTCTTCCTATTTCTCATTTGTCTCTCAATCTGTGAGAGAACAGGTTGCAGAGAGCCTGTCAGGGGGAGAAGGTGATACAAAAATATATTGCGCTCATAAGTGATTAGTGAGTGATAAGTGCTAATGTGACCTAAATAAAAATAACATAACCTGATTGGAAGGAGGTTTTATGCCACTGTTCTTATGGGATGGCTTTGTTCTGTCAGGGGGAGAGCCTGAACTCCCTTTAAGTGATTAAGGACTGTACTGTCATTTTGCAGACTGATGCTGTTTACTTTAAAGACTATTCTGTTTTTGTTACCCATGACTGAGGGAATAAAGGACTTGCATTACAAGAAAGTGTTGTGTGATCCCCTTCCTGACCATACCTACAAGGTCGCTCTGTCACAAAATTACACATGCAAACACTTTCTCTATTTTTGAAGCAATTTTGATCCCTCAGCAGTTAGGGATGTACTGTACAAACTCCTGGCATTTGGGATCGACGATAAACCTTCCATTGATAAGTAGGACACCTTCTCGAATAACTGCAGCATGGACCCAATGTGGCTGATTATCGAAGCTACGTATTACAAAAATTATACGTCTACCCTAATTATGAACTACTAACGCTGGGAAAGAAAGAACAGGTCGAGAGAGCAACACCAGGAAATGCTACAGAAGGACTAATGGGAGTTCTAGCATGATAGTGCACCAATTGGTACTACTGTATTACAGTTTAATGAGAACAAAACTTAAACTCTGAACACCAAAACTTGCTTGTATTTCTCTTCTTGTTTTTGTCTGTGCAGTCGATCTTAATCTTTTAGTCCCATAGGAACTTAAAAACATTTCTTTACCCTTCTCTGCCAGCTCCCAAAGAATTGAAAGGGCTTATATGTGAAAAACATATTGTGACAACCTAGTGATATATTTTACCAATCCAAGTGCAGTAAATTCCCGCATACTGTTCTACATTGAAAATAGCATAGAACACATTGTGATATTTAAGAAAATACATTGTATTACTGTATCACTGTAGATGCAATCGTGTGAAATTATACTGGTAACATACTACAAATATAGTACAATGTTAAGTGCGCGCTGACTGCCACGAATATCCTTTTGGAAAATCTCCTCAATGCTGCTCCCCGTCTCCCGTGATCAGTGGGCTAGAGGACATTCACATACATATAAACAAAAGGGGGTGGGGGCGCAAAGAAGAGAGATAATCAGTATAGAGCAATAATTCCATTTATAAAGATATAAAATTCAAGTGCAAGGACTTACAATAAAAAAGATCACATAGATCAAAGTGCACCGGACAGTGAAGCGTCACAACAGAAACGTCCGTAGTTCAGGTTGATTCCCCTCTCCGGATTGCAGATGTCTTATGCTGAGGGGAAAGGTTCCTAGACCAGCATCTCCGCGTGGTGTCTCCTGCACTGGTGTGGCGCTGTTGGGTGTATGATGTCGTCACGCAATGCCCAGCATGCACTGGCTCTCCTTCGCGTTTCGTGTCACTTGGGACACTTCGTCAGGGATTAGCCACATCAGTCATTGGTGCTCACTCAGTACAGCCAGCTAACCAACGAGAGCCTGGTATTTCTTATCTGGGGGATGGTACAAATATCCTTCCAACTAGTTAGCAGATTATTATTCTCATACACAACTAATTACAACGAACATAAAAACAGAAAACAACAAAACAAAAACAACATTGATATCATAAATATACATCACAAAACACATATATAAAATGTTAGATAGCAAATATAGGCTACCTAAAATTGGATTCAGTAGATCTAATTGATTATATTATACACATGTAAAGTAAGATCAATTACATAAGTTTTAACACTAAACAGATCATATACTGAAATATAATCAATAAACAATAACTACATCCACTAAGAACTAACTGATAGTAATATATAATTATACATCATTAGTCTAACCACATAATCTAAATATAAACCATAGAATCAAGTAATAATAGTACATCAATCCATTCACAGTCCTAAAATGTGGCAAGGTACGCAGAAAATAAGAATAATAATTACTCAAGGTAGTTTATAGGGTATCAACATTATATATACCAACCAATTACATATACCATATATATTTAAATGTAAACTTCATGATTCGAACCTTGTCAGCAAGAAAGAGAGACAAGGGAAGATAATCTTAGTCATGGTTGGATATAGAAAAGGGGGGAGGGGAGGGGAAAAGAAAATCAATAAAATATATTAATAAAATACATCATATTTGTTCTTGAAGAGATTATGTATATTGTGACATAGTCCAAAGATGTTAGGCAGCTTTCTGCCCCATTTTAGGTCAGAAAGTGCAGGAATAGTTAAAAATGATCCGTTCCACAGCTTCCCATTAACTCAGGCAGCTGGATGGAAAATCCAGACCACAGATTACAATGGCTCTAGTTCTCCCTCACCTGCTCTTCTAATCACATGCACAGGTATTTAGAGCAGAGAGGTTTGCATTTCACTCTCTCTCCTTAGAGCCTGGAGGCTGGGGGTATCGCTGCTCCCCTGCATCCAGTGTCGGGGTTGACGGCCCCTCCAAGTATCACAGTACCAGAGGATTTGCCTGGACACCACGAACAGATAAGACAAAACAAATGGTTATTGCTGTTGCTAAAAGACTGTGCTGTATCTTGTGACCCTAAATGAAAGAGCATTGTTTTAAGCTGGGGTACCAGTTTAGTTGGCCAGCAGCTGTTAGAGAGACTGATTCTGATGTGTAGTTAGATCCCTGAAAGGGATAGGATTTTGCTTATATGATTTTGGTTTTATTTCTTGAAATAACAGTGTGGGAAATATTGTAACACTGAAATGTGTGAACTGCTGAATGAAAGTATCTGAGTACCTCTAACCTTCACATGTTAAAGCTGCAGTACCTTACTTGGATGAAAATAAAGCAGGCAGAAGCAGCATAATACTTTGCATGATCCTGTTTGTTGTATAATTAACCCTAGAAGACTGTGTCGGGAAGAACCCAGACAGACGTCAGCACTACAAAAGAGGGGCGTTTGTCACATATGGTGGAGAATGCGGGCAGACACTAAAGTCTGTGGGTTTGCAAATAAATGCGGGGGTTTAAAATGGCCGCCCAGCTGAAGTAAAATACAGATGCTATGAGTGAAGTCTGTTCCACTGTGTATATCAGTTGTGCTTCTAGCATACACAGAGAATGGGCGAAGTGTGGATGCAATAGCACCCTGAACCCAAACAGAAAACCAAAATGTTTTGCTGAAAGAAAAAAAAAATTTGCATCTAGCAAGTGCTGTTTGTAAAGCTAATGCCTTTTGCTGAAGTGAGTGAATTTGCAGCTAGCAAGTGCTGTATGTAAGTTGCTGAAGTGAGTGAAATTGCAGCTAGCAATTGTCCCTACCGGGTTTCTAAAATGGCCGACTTGAAATGTTTGTTTTGTAATGTACATAATCATGCAAAACAGTGTCCCTTCAGGCCATACGATGATGATGATGACGATTCGTGTGTGGCCCCTGGAGGAGAGCCATACCTACAGGTGAATTTGGTGTGCTGGACCTGTCGTGAAGTGGGTCACATGGAAGATGTGTGCCCCAAAATTTTCAAAGACAAACAGCTGCAAAAGCAAGCAACGCCCTGTGAGTGCAAGCAAGATGTGGAAGCTGATACCAGTGAGTGTGTGCCCAGTACCACTGATATCTCTGGAGCTAATAAAGCAAAGAGAAAGAAGAAGAAAAAGAAAACTGTTCCTCAAGTCACAGGGGAAGTGACCGAGCCACTTGAACCTGCGCTGTCAGGACATGCGTCAGAAAGGTGCCGAGATGTGCTGCAGACCGGAGGGACCGGCAGAATTGTCACGGGAACAGTGGCAAAGGAAAAGGAGGAGCAGAGGGAAGCTGAATCCTTGAACCAGGATAAAGAGGCTTTGGTTTCTGCACTCCAAGCTGCCCGCCAAGATTATGAAGTCCTGTGGCAGGATTTGGGGAAGGAGCGAGAATGTTATAAGAAGGTGCAAGAAGCGAACGCAGAGTTACAGAGGTGTATACTCCCAGCTTTACAAGAGCACGAGGCTTTGAAGAAAACAGAGTCTCTCTTACGGAGTGAGCTGGAAGAGGTGACGACTAGTCTGGAAAAGGCCAACACCGTAATTACTATCCTAAAACAGAAATACGGGAAAGCTCTACAAGAGATTCACGCACTCAGCACAGAGGTGCAAAACTCACGCCTGGAGGGCCACGGTCTGAACACAGAGCTGGGAATGTTGAAGCAAACCCATGAGATTGCCCTAAGTGAGTTAGAGACTGTAAAGCAAGAAAATGAGAGTCTGAAATTGGAAAATTCAGATTTGACTGTCCAAGCAGAAAAAGTAAAGAAACAGTTGACTCAGGAAAAATTAGAAGTGCAGGAAGCACTACAGAATGCATTGATGCACACTCAGAGCCAGCACCAGGAAGAAATGCACGCTCTGAGAACAGAATTGCGACATGTATGCACAAAACAGAATTCTCTCGTGGAGGAACTTAACGTTTTGAAAAAGGAGAAAAGCATTAGAATAATTCAGAAACACTGGAAAGCTCTTATCCAAGGAAGAAGGGAAAGAGAAAATTATCGGCGTAAACGCGCCGCAACTATCATCCTACAGGCTGCCTACAGAGGGATGAAAATTCGTCAGTTTAATCGCCAGAATAAAGCAGCTTGTGTTCTTCAATCATTCTACCGTGCCCGCATGGTACGAAACAGGTTCCTCATTATGAAAGGAGCAACTATAAAAATCCAGTCTCTGACTAGGATGACACAGAACAGGATTCGCTATAAAACCCTGAGAAAGGCGTCACTGGTTATCCAGCGGTACTTTCGCCTGAATAAATGTAGGCCTCAGGAAAGAGAGGCCCAAGACTACATGCCTGCCGGCTGCAAAGGTAAAATGCCACAGGGTACAGCCAGAGTTAGTGAGAGCCCCATCAAGGTAATCAGTGCTTCATCTTCTAAGTACCATATAATTGCCCCAGAGGGGAAATCCCAAATCTCTGAGAGTGATGGTCGTGAGAAAATACATGGCAGTAAGAAGTACCATAAAGGTTCAAAGGTTGCAAAGCAAAAGCGACGAAGGTCAACGCTGGCCTTGAATTTTTCCGGATCTCGCAACCCTGGGCCACAATATAAAGACAAAGACTATCCGGCCCCAGAGTTGCGTCAGAAGCTAAAGAAACAGTCCAGTCATTTGCAGGTTGCAGCAGCCTATGAAATAAAGTCAGGAAATGTAATGGACTGGAAGTCAAAGGAAAAAAAAAAAAATGTGTTTGGGGAATTGACCGATATTTTTTGTTATTACACGTGTGGACTATGTCACGGACACTTAACTATGCAAATAAGCTATTGTAGTTAAGGTATATTAGGCCTCTAGAATAAGCATTTTGTCAATATTACAATGTTATATTGGTTCTCTGTGTTGAAAATGTAGCTAAACTACAAATTAATATACAGGGTTGATGGCCCTTTTTGTTGGTAAATATATGAGGTTCATAGAGTAGAAAACCCAGGGAGGTAATAGAAATTGTCTGGTTTTGTGAATATATTTAGCATATCCTGGGTTGTAAGAATGTGTGCTAGACATTTATTTTTCAAAATAGTTCCCTAATATAGAGCAACAAAATATGTTTGCCAAGTATAGTCTCTTATGACAAAAACTATTGTCCATAATTGCCGTGAAAAAAAAAAAAAAAAAAAAAAAAAAGTTAATATTCATGTTGTGAATGTTTAATATTGTACTGGGGAATTAGCTTAAGTATTTCAGGTAGGACGCTCACCCCAGTGAGGTCCATGGCCGCTCACCCCAGTAGGTGTGAGCTGGGGAGGGGGATATGTGACATAGTCCAAAGATGTTAGGCAGCTTTCTGCCCCATTTTAGGTCAGAAAGTGCAGGAATAGTTAAAAATGATCCGTTCCACAGCTTCCCATTAACTCAGGCAGCTGGATGGAAAATCCAGACCACAGATTACAATGGCTCTAGTTCTCCCTCACCTGCTCTTCTAATCACATGCACAGGTATTTAGAGCAGAGAGGTTTGCATTTCACTCTCTCTCCTTAGAGCCTGGAGGCTGGGGGTATCGCTGCTCCCCTGCATCCAGTGTCGGGGTTGACGGCCCCTCCAAGTATCACAGTACCAGAGGATTTGCCTGGACACCACGAACAGATAAGACAAAACAAATGGTTATTGCTGTTGCTAATGACTGTGCTGTATCTTGTGACCCTAAATGAAAGAGCATTGTTTTAAGCTGGGGAACCAGTTTAGTTGGCCAGCAGCTGTTAGAGAGACTGATTCTGATGTGTAGTTAGATCCCTGAAAGGGATAGGATTTTGCTTATATGATTTTGGTTTTATTTCTTGAAATAACAGTGTGGGAAATATTGTAACACTGAAATGTGTGAACTGCTGAATGAAAGTATCTGAGTACCTCTAACCTTCACATGTTAAAGCTGCAGTACCTTACTTGGATGAAAATAAAGCAGGCAGAAGCAGCATAATACTTTGCATGATCCTGTTTGTTGTATAATTAACCCTAGAAGACTGTGTCGGGAAGAACCCAGACAGACGTCAGCACTACAAAAGAGGGGCGTTTGTCACAATATATATATATATATATATGCAAATATAGCTGTATGCTCATCTGCATGTCTTAGGCAGGTATGCAACCCCGCCTTTCCCCATTATCACCCAGCATACAGCACTTCCACTGCAGCAAGGGATTCTGGGAAATGACATGCAAATGAGCACACAGTGTCACTTTTTGCCTCAATAACCATTTTTAACATGGTTCCCTATAGGCTTAAGCTTGCTGCATGGTCACAGCTTTGAGCACAGCCAGGGTTAAGGTGCATACCCAGAAAACCACCCACAGACAGCTGTTTCGACCTTGATGGGTCTCATCAGTGTGGGGTTGATTTTAACTGGGAATGCAAGAGAGGCTATGGGATAGGCTATACCATAATACTGAGTTAAGTTATGGTGAGTAAAAAAAGTGACAAAAACCCTCCGCAGGAAAGCAAATATGCAAATATAGCTGTATGCTCATCTGCATGTCTTAGGCAGCTCAAAGCTGTGACCATGCAGCAAGCTTAAGCCTATAGGGAACCATGTTAAAAATGGTTATTGAGGCAAAAAGTGACACTGTGTGCTCATTTGCATGTCATTTCCCAGAATCCCTTGCTGCAGTGGAAGTGCTGTATGCTGTGTGATAATGGGGAAAGGCGGGGTTGCAGACCTGCCTAAGACATGCAGATGAGCAAAAATTAAAATTAAAATTAGCCCACTAACTTCTTCACGTGAAGAAGGCTTAGCTGCCGAAATGCGTTAGTTGGCTAATTTTAATTTTTGCTGCTGCTGACCCTGCCTGCCTATGCTTTATTTTGGACTATCATAATGTCCTACACGTATGGACTTTATAGTGGACTGTGCTGTGCTGACCCATGATTGCAGTACAATTGTACCAAGGAACTGAGTATCATTTTTCATCCCATTTCCCTTTTTCCCATTTGCTTTCATTTATGTATTTGGGTCACTAAATGAACTCATTTATAGGTCTCCCTTGCTATAGTATTATCTGAGTGGCAATAGGTTTATATTGTGTTATTTACATTCATACTGACATTAGTACAGCACTTATGTTGTTTTTTGTGTATTTCTGCATGTTTATTTTTGTAGACCTATGATGTCTTTAAGCCTATTATACATATGGTGACCGGCCGGTCTGTTTTGCTTCATTGCGGGAATTTCGGTTCCCTCAGTGAGCTAGTAGTTTGAGGATATCATCTTCCATATTTTTGGGTCTATTATATTGTGTCTTAGTATATTTCTTTGTTTTTTGTCCACTTATTTTTCTTATTTTTAGTCAGGCAGGCTCTTCAGTTAGTTGTTTGTATGTCTGTTATTTTTTTGATTTAATTAAAGTACCTTTTCTATTTTTGCAAACATTTGTCTGAGTGCTCCTTTAGAGGTTTTCTTTTTTTGTGTTTCCATATTCATTTTTTCCTCTAGCACCACCTACAGTTTATATTTTTTCTGTTACAACTTTTTCAGATATATTTTTCTGATTTAGGTAGGTTTTGACATTGCAATATTTATTGGTAGTGTATGCGGTATTCGTTTTCTGTGTATGTTATATATATATATATATATATATATATATATATATATATATATATATATATATATATATATATATACACAATCTCTTCGAGAACAAATATGATGTATTTTATTAATATATTTTATTGATTTTCTTTTCCCCTACCCCCCCTTTTCTTTATCCAACCATGACTAAGATTATCTTCCCTTGTCTCTCTTTCTTGCTGACAAGGTTTGAATCATGAAGTTTACATTTAAATATATATGGTATATGTAATTGTTTGGTATAGATAATGTTGATACCCTATAAACTACCTTGAGTAATTATTATTATTATTTTCTGCTTACCTTGTCACGTTTTAGGACTGTGAATGGATTGATGTATTATTATTACTTGATTCTATGGTTTATATTTCGATTATGTGGTTAGACCAATGATGTATAATTATATATTACTATCAGCTAGTTCTTAGTGGATGTAGTTATTGTTTATTGATTATATTTCAGTATATGATCTGTTTAGTGTTAAAACTTATGTAATTGATCTTACTTTACATGTGTATAATATAATCAATTAGATCTACTGAATAAAATTTTAGGTAGCCTATCTTTGCTATCTAACATTTTATATATGTGTTTTGTGATGTATATTTATGATATCAATGTTGCTTTTGTTTTGTTATTTTCTGTTTTTTTATTCGTTGTAATTAGTTGTGTATGAAAACAATGACCTGCTAACTAGTTGGAAGGATATTTGTACCATCCCCCAGATAAGAAATACCAGGCTCACGTTGGTTAGCTGGCTGTACTGAGTGAGCACCAATGACTGATTTGGCTAATCCCTGACGAAGTGTCCCACGTGACACGAAACGCGAAGGAGAGCCAGTGCATGCTGGGCATTGCGTGACAACATCATACACCCAACAGCGCCACACCAGTGCAGGAGACACCACACGGAGATGCCGGTCTAGGAACCTTTCCCCTCAGCACAAGATATCTGCAATCCGGAGAGGGGAATCAACCTGAACTACGGACGTGTCTGTTGTGACGCTTCACTGTCCGGTGCACTTTGATCTATGTGATCTTTTTTTATTGTAAGTCCTTGTACTTGAATTTTATATTTTTTTTAATTGAATTATTGCTCTATACTGATTATCTCTCTTCTTTGCGCCCCCACCCCCCTTTTGTTCATACTACAAATATGTTGTAATCAATATGTTTTGTAATATCTGTTTTATTTCAAAAGAAATAGTTTTTTTGAGACTGCAGAGTTGTTTAAAAGGATGCAGATCAACATGAACAATCTTTCCTACCTTACAAAATTCACTATTAGAAAAGCAAATATATAAGGTTTCACTAACGTTGTTTGATTATGCAGAAGGAGTATTGTCTTTATGTCTGAAGCACTCTGAGTAGCTTTTATCTGTACTCAGAAAAATCTGCACATGAAAACATCAATAATAAAGACAGTGTTTGTTCTAATATATAAATACAAGATAGTTCTACCATCAACTTCTACCTTTCATGCTATGGCATCGGCTTCATTTCAGGTTTGGCCTAAAGATAAAATAGAAAATAAATCTATTGCATTAATTTACTAAAACAAAGTAATAAAAAGTTTATTTTTTTTCAATAGAATGTATTTTGTAGATCAAACAAAGCTACAAATGTAAATGCGACTGGAGACAATACCCACATAAGTTGCATGCAGTTCCCTAATTAGATTTAGCACTTGGTACACGAGAAAAATAAATCAAACTGTATATTTGTAAATGCCAACTTTTATTCCATCACCAATGATCTGAAGCCTTTTATGCACAGCTTGTACCTTTCTGCAGAAAATATCTGCACATGATGGTAAAAGTGTTACAAACATTTTGAAATACTGGTTGGCAAGGGGGAAGCATACTTATTTTAGCATGCGATTCAAAATTAATCTCTGATTTAATATTGAGGAAGTAAAGGGTGAAAATGGAGCACAGCCAGCAAGGTGACAAAGTGCACCCGCACGAAACGTGTAGGAGCGTTTCATCTGCCATTCTTCTAAGAGCTTGCAAATAAATCAATATTTTTTAGTTTGCCCTGGATATCTAATTTTTGACCATATTGCTGGCAGTGCTCCGTTTTCAACCTTTACTTCCTGGATTTTGTACCTTACGGGCTGCACACCCCGGATGTACTGGACTGGACTGTCCTGTGACTAAGCTGATGGGTAATGGGCAACAGTCCTGTAACAGGAACATATCCCTGTTTAAATAAAGAAGCCTCAGAGCTCTGAGAATCCAGCAGAGAGATAGTTGATTGCAGCAACTCAATTAACTAGCCTCCACCTGGACTAATGAGAGCTCTGTTAGATGCCTCATGTGAGACACAGGAGAGAGATTCCTTAGCTCACATTTGGGCTGACAGAAGGAGAGCAGAGTAGCCTGCACACATACACTGTCTTGAGCACAAAAGCTGTGCTGAGATCAAGACACCCAGACACCCAGAGACCTATATTTCCTGGACATAGAGGACATAGGAACCTACCAAAGACTGATATGGAGAGCCACCTGCTTAAGGTACTTCCTGAGACTTTGGGGTAATAGGCTGGTAATGGGAATATCCTTCCAGTCCTGCAGATAGAGTCTGGGGAAGTACGTTAGCCCTTACAAAGGGATAGGGGTTTATTATTTTGTTGTTTTTGTATGTTTTGCCTGGATAAAGGAACAGGCTCAATAAAGGCAAGATATAATTGCACCCAAATCTGTCTCCATTATATGTACCTCTGCACACATCTCTTACAAGCCCTTTATATTTATTACTATGGTACAGCAATTATCCTACAACATTTATGCCCAATTGGGAATACATTAAATGTGATGTGGTTGTCAGGTGGACACCGCTAAGCACTTATCCCTCTCTGGAATGCACTATATATGGATTTTTTGTCACACTGGTCACTCATTATGTTATTCGGATTCTGATGGACTTATACATTCATATTTTTGATATTTTGATAGTCTACACTTGATTTTGAGCACCATCTCTCACCTAAATATCTCTGATTAAAAATTGCACTGTTGGATCTGCCTGTGGACGTACACATACATTTTGAAAACTTGCTTTGAATTTTGTTCATTTTACTTAGCTAATGGACATATTGGATTTTTTTGTTGATGTCATTTTTATTTTCCTAGCATGTCTAGAATTTTAGTAGACACGGTCTACATTTTGTGGTTGAGACACACAAAAAATAAAATATATATATATATATAGTGATAGAAACCAGCTTCTATCCTGTTTAGGCTGGGAAGTGCAGCCACAGAAGGGATGTCCTCCATCCAACAGTTTCACAGGTGCTTGAGCCGAGGGATGAGGAATCCAGACGAGAAATTGACTGCTGCCTGGTTTCTTTCATCTGCCCTGCTAAGTGGGAAGCAGGTATTTAAAGCTGGTCTCCTGCTTCCTCTCACTCCAAGAGCCTGAAGGCTGGACTTCTGCCAACAAACAGAAAGGGGAGAACCTTTCCCCCCCTGAAATAGTAAATCATCCTTATCATATGTTTATCTTTCAATCTTTTACTTTGTTTTGTTGGAAGCGGGCAAGCCACCCAACCCTAGTCAGGGAAAAGCTTCTGTTCAGTTATCACGCAGTTGAGCAGGGTTTTAGTTTGTATTTTAGCAACACGTTGCAGTCCCAGTGCCTGGGGCTGAATAAAACAGACAGAAAACTTGTAAAGCCAACATTGTGGTGTGCCTCACCTAGCTACTCATCCTAAAAGACCGTGTTCTATCAGGCCCAGACAGATGGCGGAGATCCCTGAAGAAGCCGTTTGTCACATATGGTGGAGAATGCAGGTACAACACTGAAAGGTCTGCGGGTAAAACAACTTTAAAAAATATATTTTTTATATTTTTAGCAGTAAAACAAGATTGAAGACATGGTGAGTTCGTTGGCATGCATGTGGTGGCCCAGCAAGACACTAATAAACCCATCGACAGCTGCTAATGGCCCAGCAAGACACTAATGCAAACTAGCAAAACGCTAATGAACTCCAGTCTGAGACAAATCGCTTGCTGAGAGAGGAGCAACAACATTTCACCTGGATCATACAACTGGAGGTTGGGGTACTAAGAGAGACTATCGCTAGGGCCCCAGTGGAAGCGCCCACAGGCCCCAAGATGGGATAAGCCACTTCCTTCAGAAGATGGGGCCCTCGAATGATATTGAAACCTATCTTCTCACTTTTGAATGCACGGCTCAGAGATAAGGTTGGCCAGAAGCCGAGTGGGCCAGTCCAATTGCACCCTTCTTAAGCAGCAAACTCCAAAAGGCTTACTTTGACCTAGAGCCAGCCGAAGTAACGGCTATGCGAAGTTAACATTTGAAATCCTCGCCCGCCTTGGTGTAACCATTGCTGTTTGCACTCAGAGGTTCCACACATGGTCCTTCACGTCAGATAAGGCCACCTGGTGGCAGATGTATGACCTCATCCACCTCGTTAGTGTTAGTGCTATATAAGTAAAAACATACATATACTGTATAAACAATTCCCCAAAAACCTTTTAAAAAAATCGATTTTGTCCGGTGGTTCTCTTTCCTTTTGTGTAGCTTCTAAAAGGAGTCAACATACACTGCACCCAATACCTGAAAGTATACTTTAAATTGTTTAATATTGGATGGCCAGGTTTCTTTGTGCATAATGATGAGCGAATACTTGAATAAATTGTAACTGTGGTGCGGCCTTATAGTTTTTCTGCATTTTCCATAATTATCCAGATTTCACATGTTGTTCTTGACAATCCATACAGAAGATAGAATTCAACTGACTTCCGACTGCAGGTTTCTGATGAATTACCTTCTGTTCCCAATATGGCCAAACATATCATGTTTAATAGAACATTAAGGCCACACTAAAGAACTAGCCTTAGTTTTTATTTAGGGTTTCAGATACCAGGATGTGTCGATCATATAGTTATTTGAATCCTTCAATCAATGGGAACCCAGACTGTGTGTATTTTCTACTCATACTGCACCGACACACTTTATTCGAGCAAATACCCGGTATGTACCTGGCAGATACCTGGAATGCGCCACTCCTCACCTCTGACAAGCCCCGTTGCATTTGCCTTCCCAGCCTGGGTTCATGCCTGGCTGATGGGCGGCTGATCTGTTAAATGATAATGATTAGGATTTAATAGGCTGCAATGCTTCGCGTGTCTACCAGATGGCATAAATTCATGAATTGTAATGCAGTATATATATATATACTGTGAAGTATTGCAGCCAGCGGGAATAAAATGCTTCAATCCCTTGCTTGAAAATAACCCAATGCACTCGGGCAGAAAACAGTCACAAACCTCAATACACCCGGGTATACCCGAATTCGTGGGACTAGCCGAGCTCGAATAAAGTGTGTCGCCAGTGTATACCAGTGATAAAAAGATTTGTTCTCAGATACTGTACATCTAAATGCCTTTCTAATCTCACTGCTGTCGGGGATAATGTTACCACAATACAAGTGATAAAAATTGCTTTTATTTCTTTTAGCAAAATTCCCCTTCTTTTGGAACCCTTTTAACTATTGTGTAATGGCATTATTTAATCACCCAAGGTGACCCAGAGCATTAATTGTTTAGATAAATATTGAATACATGTAACCTTTAATAACGTCTGTAGAAAACAGCTCCATCTGTGTTGACCTCATAACTAATTGCTTGTCTCTGGTAACAGAAACCTTACGTGGCTCATAATGATACTTTCAGTTGACAAGTCCAAGGGCCTAATGGTCTGTTATTTATAATAAGACCTTTTCTGGAATGTGCAATATTGAGCAGATATCACGGATGAACTGTAATTAATATAGAAATTAACTGGGTATCACTGTTAATAGTTTATAATGGGCATTACTCTTCAAACAGTTCAAATACTGACATATGGTGATCTAAATTGTAAAAGAATATGTCATGAAGATACTCTGAGATCGATCAAGGAAATTACATATTATGGCTCATGTCTAAAAAAGAAGCAATTAATTGAAGATACCCAATTTGTGATGTTCTATCAACACGTGGGAAGATAAGGGGCTAAGGCAATCAGTTGCCTGCAAAGCTTACACTAAATCAATCAGGGTTGAAATAACTTAATGTAGACTTAGATATTACAATCACATTTCTGGATCAGATAAATGGTTGAATAATTACACTTCTGAGAAGCAAGCCTTTCCACTAGATAATATGATATATTATCAACGGTCAACAATAACTTTGGCTACCATTTCTTTAGGAAAGTCTTACTAAACAGGGAAGACCATTTGCCGAGGTTTCATCCACAGATGTACAGAGAAAGAGGACTTAATAAATATATTTGCTCATCATGCAAACAGACAATTATTAATAAATAAGTATACTTTAAGATTACATTTATATACTGTGCTATGAAACAATACAATTTAGCAATGTATATCTGTGCTATTCTTCCTGAAAGGATTGTTCAACCTATGTTAGGTTAAGGGGTTTAGAAGAAGATTGTTTTCATTGTGTACTGTACACTAGAGAAAGTGGGTCATATATTATATGATTATGGCTCTTAATCATATAAATACAACACACACAAAAACACATTTAAGGGCCTTTTAGTAGCAGTATAGACCTTAAACATTTGAACAGTATAATACAATACCAAATTGCTTAGAAAAGTGTAGAATAGTAGCACAATGTTTGAATTAGAAACCACAACCTCTGGTAGTCTGGGCAAACAGCTATTGAGTGCGTGCTAAACTAGCTGATGGGTACTATAACTGTCACAGCATACTTTTAAACTCCACTGCTCACACCTGTATCTAATCCAGCAATTAGCATATCTCACAGGTGTCTCAGGTGTGCTCCTGTTTGTGCACTAGGAACATTGAATGGGCAATGGCAACCAGAAAATATGCTGTGACAGTGATGTGACCTAGCAGCTGGTTTAGCTCACACTCCTAGAGCTGTTGCCCAGACTGGCAGAGGTTGGTAGCTATTGGCACCAAAGTTGCTCCAAGCTACAGATGCAGCGGCCGTTATTCGAACACTTCACGCGTTGTATACCTCGGAATACCCATGTCATGGCACGTGATTTCTTCCAACCGTAGCGCCTTTAGACACGATTCCAAGCGAGTGCAGAAAATGGCATTTTAGTGTTCTGGTTTTTAAACACCTGAAGTTGGCACAGTAGCACAGTACTGTATACATTACAATTCATTCATTTCATTGCATTTCATTTCACACAAAGAAACAGAATCCATGAAATTCAAACAAAGCAACTGCGATAAACACGTGTGCCTGGGGCGATTGGCCACGTTAGTGCCACATGGAATACAGCACAGCACACGAAAACAGCTCCATGATTTGTTCGAATAACGGCCGCTGCATCTGTGTGCAAATGTATTCATTGGAGCACTGCTTCATATGTCTGAGCATTTAATTCCATGGATGTCGTTTATAAATTAAATAACATTCATTTGGAATGGAGAGGACTTTCTATTACAGGAATTTCTTTGAGTATTGTGACACAAATGAGATACGTTTTAGTTATTGTTTTAGTCGTACAAATTGGAATTCCTTGATCTTGATCCCATGTAGGGTATGGAGTAATGCATATGAAGCTATTCTAAAACAATTTGGACTGTAATAGTAATTTGGAAGCAATAAGTAGCCATCACCGCAAATGGATCAGTAACAAACCATTTGTACAGTTTGAAAGAGCACATCGTAATTGCTCAAGGGTTTCTGATTTTATAGAAAATACAGAGATTTTAATCCAGAGGTTTTCTAGAAATAAGATGGGAATCGTACAGTATTTACTTATCTTATAAAAAAACAGGCAGGATTTGACAGGGAATCACTTCTACATGATAAAAAGACTGATATCAGTAATAGTAAGAACTACAACTAGCACCCTATATTCATAGAAATCCGAATGAACACTGGCACATACTTAATGGAACCCTATACTTAGCTCTACCTGAGAACCCTAACATTATATACAAGAAAAATAATTATCTATAAAATCTGTTAACCCGAACAGCTCTACAGACTCAGGAGGGACAGAGGAAGTAGATCAGAGGGCTCCCATAAGAGATCATTGAAGTGTTTTTGATATGGTCACTGGATCTACACGACTGGAAATATTTTAGATCCTCACAATAAGCAAGTTCATTCCACCGCTACAGTATAATTTTACCCAATAGAATAATGTATCAATTGTCACATCTCATTTGTAGTCTATGTTATAGAGTGCATGTGTCATCTACAGTATGTCTGGAGAACCAAAAGGGCCCGGATGGACCGTTTTCTAGAACTTGTTCTGTTGAAGAAACATCGAAATGTGCTACCAGCTGCATAATTTGTCAAAACGGTAAGTGGATGTGTGTAATAGTGATCCCAGGGGTACTGTGGATTAAAAGAATTGAGGTGGTCTATTCAGGATGGGGAGAAGGGGTGGGGCGGCGAGGGGAGAGAGACAGATTTCTAAAGTTGTGCCAGAAGAAAACTTTCTGGATGTACAAATTATAGACTATGGCACGAAGATGTCTCCACATAGATATGGATCTGGCTTTTATGCTAATATAGTAATATATTTTTGATATTTGTTGTATTATTTTTAACTTTATCCACAATTATTCCTTTTGTTGTCTATTATTTATTAAGTTTTAAACTTTTTTGTCTAGTTTTTTATACAGTTGGGTGTTTATTCCTTTATATTTATTTTTGCACGTTTTACTTTCTTTTTGCTCTTATTTTGGTTGCATTTTAGAGTTTTTGTATTACTATATTTTTTTTTTACTATTTCCTTAGTGGGTACCACCACTATGGTAGTGAAGGGGTTAACTCCACACACAACCTTCCTGATAAACCTAACCACCCACCCTGGGGTAACTACCCCCTTCACCCACCCCCTCTACACCAAGAAACCAGGTACTCTAGTTTAACCCCTTCATTACCTTAGCAGCTAGCTGCTAAGGTAATTAAGCCATTTTGGGGTATGGGGTACCCGGTATGGGGTACCAGTATCTCCCTGCATTGTTTAAATGTCTTACGCCACATGACCGGGACATTTAAGTGCACAGGAGATACCGGCACCCCATACGGGCCTGTAACTCAGGGAAGCAGAGAGTTTCCGGACCTAAAATTACTGCGGTTCAACTCCAGAGACCTCCTGCTACAATACGCCTGTAAGAGCTGTGCAGAGAGACAAAGCTCTCTCCGTGCAGCTCTTACAGACTGCAGGCAGAGTTCACGGGCAGAACTTAGAAAAAGGCTGAGATAAGGACACTGCTATCCAGAGCACTATTGGCATTTTCCTACCTCGCGGTTTGTGACTTGCGATAATTCATCTTAATTCTTTCTGAATACCGTGATAACACAAATGTCAGACCATGAGGTAGGATCATGCCAATTCGTTCGATTCGGCAGTGATTTTATCGAAGCTATTAGAATGACCCCCATTATCTTTAACTGTTCATGCAATGTCTTTAAATTGAATATATAACCCTGTTCATTTAATGTAACCATGTTATCATAACTCTGTTCCAAGGACATACTTGAAAACGAGAGGTTACTCTCAATGTATTACTTCCTAGTAAAACATTTTATAAATAAATATTTATCTCTTAGCATACAGTGCTTCCACAGCAGCCATGTATTCTGGGAAATGATATACAAATGAGCACCCACAGAGTGTCAACTTTTTCTTCTAATCTGTTTTAACATAGAGCCCTATAAGCGAATGCCTACCGTATTACACAGCTTTTCAGCATAGCCTGGGTTAAAGAAGTGCATAGCCAGTAAACCTATTAACAGACAGCTGTTTGGAACTTTTGGATCTCATCAGTGTGAGGGGTTTCAATCACACATTAAATACATTATGGTGGAATTTTAATAGGAAACAGGATAGGTTTCCTAGACCAATTTAATTTGCAAAACAATAATAAAAAATGTTACATTTTTAGGCAAATCAATGGGTTCGAAAAAATAAACCCCCCAAAAATACAGAAGCTGCATTGAATTGAAGGATATTACATCTTTGTTATAGCAGTTTAAAAATATATCTAACTTGCTAACTTAATTTCTGGGTATTTTCACCAAATAGGAATAAATATTCTACTAGAGGTTCTTGAGCCAAATGTTTGCATCTCATTACACACATCTCCTCAATCATCTTAATGTTATCTTCCTTACATATTATTTCCCTTTCTTTAGACATAGATAAGTACAGTACTACCACAACCTTATAATAATTATATTGTATATGAATCATTTTCATTTGATCATTCAGAAGAATCTGTTTTTTCAATTCATCGACTACTTTCCCTATTTTCATGTGTCTGATTCAGCACAATAAATTGAAGAGTAGCCGTATCAGGACTGAATTTGAGAGAATCCCAAATCCTCACTCAATCACATGTTCTATATAAAACTACTGTGTGTGAGACAATAGCACATTAATGTAAAATAAAATGTAGCAGAAAATGTGAAAAGAATGGATACAGGTTTAATGCATAAAGATCAGATGAAGAATAAAAGCAGTATCAAGTATGCACACCCCATTGAATTATGCATTTTTGACCTGCAGTACTTTTGGCCTGTGAATGCCAATTCTCCTTTGAATCTTGCTACAAAGCATGTTTAGTGATTGAAGCAAAGCATAATGAATAATACATGTTGGTCATAATATGTCATCATCCTGGACCTAGAGTGGAATATCTCTGACTAGCTGCTTCTCATGGGTATATGCAGTAACAATGTATAGTAATAAATAAATCTAAGAAAAAAACATAATAAAACCCATAACTTCACAATTACTGTTATCACATTGGTGATTGATTCGTTAATTACACTACTTCTTCATGTACCTCTTCTTTTTTTTAATTTGAATACTTTTTTTTGCATGCTGATATGGTACAATACCTCTTAATGTAACGTTACGTTCCTGTGTTAACCATAACAGACTTTAGGTGATATGCGATCTTATGATAATGCCTCATTTGCATGTCATTATCACAATCATACAGCAGTTAGCACTATGCTATTTATGGGAGAAAACATAGCTTGACATTATGTTAAGTAAGGTTAACGCCATTTTTAGTGACCTAACTGAGCTTTATGGATCTGAGTTTAGGTGGTGCTTTATTCTGCCATTTCAGAGATTACCTAACCTTGGTTTGTGTTATATGGGCTGAGTCTGAATTCATTAGATATGGGTAGACAACTCCAGTCCTCTAGAGCAGGGGAGCACAAACTTTTGCTGCTGCACCCTGTCTTGCCTGCCCCTGTGCTTGCGCCCCCCCTATCTTGCAGCTGCGTCAAATGACCCAGCGTTTGACGTCACATGACCGCGTGGTGTCATTTGACGCCACGTTGCCATGGCAACGTGTCACACAACCGTTTAAATCCTGGTAATTTGAGTGTTGCAGAGGTCTCACGCGATCCCTAGGCATTTAATTTAAATGCCTTGGGGAAGAGCACGGGGCCTGTGCAACCGCTGCGATGTAACAATGCTCGTCTCAAGCAGGAAGCAACCCGCAGGGCTGAGGTAGGAAGAGTCCTGATAGAGTAGGGAGTCATAAGCCGAAGGTCAGGGCTGGCAGCAGTGTTGCATAGTCGGTGTGGATGCAGAGGTCGAGGTTGGCTGAAGACAAGGATAGTCAAGGTACATGAGCCGGGTCTGGTAACGAGGAAGACAATAGGTAAGCGTGTTGCATGTACTCAGCATGAACTGCAACTTTGGTCGGCAACTTCCTGCATACAGGGCTGTCCTTTTAAAGGAAGTTGTCAGAAGCAAAAATGGACGATTCTGCCACAGAGGGCGAGCAACAGCAAAATCCCGGACCGGACTCTAAAAACCCGGCACAGATTTTGCCAAACCTCAAATGCGCCCCCCCAGAAACATCTCCCGCTCCCTCTTGTGGCACCCCCCCCAATTTACGCACCCCTGCTCTAGAGCTACACACAAGTCAGGTTTTCAGGATATCCCTTCATAAGCACAGTTGGTTACCCCTGTTCTAGATTATTTTATGCCATTACTATATTTGCACATGGATGCACTAGACTCTCTTATCCTTGAAAATCCACCTAACATTTCCCAGTGATTCCCCTTGAACAATATGTCAACCCGAAGGCATATTTACAATTCACAATATAGCTTACTGTAGATTTGAAATCTTAATAATACGATTCATTGATAAATATGGTGGCCAACACTTTGGTCTACTTGTGGGACAATGCATGGCTTTATTTCTGGGGATGCTTTCATGCTTTTTTTTAGATTCTATGCGATTAAATTTGCATGCTGCTGCCACTTGGGAAATTAACCAGCTAATAGTAACAATCAAATGCTAAATAATTAAATTGTTTTTACTTCTCATTGTAAGCAGATGATATTTTTAACTGCACTTTAATAATGCCATGCCCTTTATAAGCCAAATTAATGTTTTCTGTCATCCTGTTTTTGAAGTACATGTCAGTTTAATTAAACTATTAATGGTTGGCAAATTTTTAAGTACCCCATATTCTTCATTAAATTGTGTCTGTTCAACAAGCACACACAGGGAAATAACCTCAGTCTGGAACAGATTCATGTTCTGCCTGACAAATCATTGATCATCAAAGGTTATGATGAAGCATGCCTATTTAGTTTGATGCTTCTTACTGATCAACAAATACATTTTTATACAACAGGATTCATTGACTGCATTGGAAATAAACTACACAAATCCATTTTAATATTTTCATCCGTGCAGAAAGCTGATGTTTTATGCAAAGTAGAATAGCGAAAAGCAAATAATCAAAAGCTGCAGTTCATTCAAAGTTTAATGTCTGTGTTCTGATTCTTATTAATGGAATATTGTCAAATCTACTAATTTTAAAGCAAATTGACTTGTGTAATGTTTGGTGTTGTTTGTCTCCCTTAAAAATATTCCATATGACATACTTCTGTGTATTTTATTATAGATAATACAAAGCACCCTAAATAAATAAATGTCCTACTTACCCCAACCGGCAGGAAGGCCATCCTCCACACCATCAGGAGCACTGACACAGACATCCAACAAAGGGCAGATACCCAACCACAAAAATGTAAATTTTAAACAATCCTAGCCCAATGGCCAATAAAAATATAAAACAACAAAATAATTCAAAAATAATCAGTGCCAGATGGCACCAAAATAAACAAACCAAAAAACAATCCGGGGAAATCAATTCAGGTCTTGTGGTCTACTTCCATACGGCTTCCATCCTTTGCGCCCATTGGTGGATCCTCAACTTGAACTGATGCCCTGGATTTTCCATTGATAGCAAAGTAGTCTCCGATGAGTAGCAGTAATAGTAGTAGTAGATTTCTTCTTCTTTTCTTCATTTCATTAAGACGGGGGAGCGCAGAGTGGTACTGAGAATAAAACAGAATAGACGTACAATAGTGTAATATGTTCCCATATGTAATGAAGGGTTTGACGGTCAGTAGGTCATACTACTTACATATTCCCAGCTTTATAAAGCGCATATGCCAAATCGTTTCAAAATCTGCATCAGTGGTCCGTGCAGCAGGAAAATCTTGAATGGACAGAGATGAGACAATAGTGCAGACTGTCTTAAAGATCTCTTAAAATAATATATAATAAACAATGAGAACAGAAATTTATGGACAGCGCCCGTGATAGCATACACCTAAATTGCTGCAACCCTGAAACTGATTATCAAAATGCCACACCCCGCACAGATGCCATAAACAAACCATATATATATATATATATATATATATATATTGAATGGTATGAACTATGACGGTGGAGGTAAATATAACATGTATACAATACCAAAATAGTTGTAAATGTGCAAAAATATATAAAACTACAATAGAAAAAATGATTACATAAAAATTATAAAAAAATGATAAAAATGTCTAAGTTGTGAAAAAATGATCTGTTCAAAAAACAATAGTCCAGATGAACAAAATAAATAAAATGTCCTGTGTCTGCAATATCATAAAAAAACCTTATAGGAAAATTGTGGTCCAGGTTGCTTCTTCCTTGGGGTCAACAACCTCCCAGCAGATACCTATTAGAAAAAAAGAGAAAGGAAAAGCGCCCGATCCATGTGTAAAATCCAATAATAAAGGTTTAATTGACACGAACAAAGACAAATGCACACTCACACTTTGCCAGTATAATAAAAGCGTTGTATGGGACAGGCCCATGCGCCAAGATGTATCAAGTACATTAAATAAATGTAGTGTAAATATGTCTTTTCAAACATTCCATTTATTATTCATTTCAAATTTAATGAATTTATATATATTTTTTATATTTTATATTTTGTTCATTCTATGGTATTTAGTTTGATACATATAATCAATTCATAGTTTTATTATTTATTTCATATATTATATTTTCAAATACATCTCCCCATGGAAAGTTTCATTTCTTCCTTAGAATGACACATTATTTTATTATTCATAATATTGTATTTTTAATGTGTGATCAATTACATCAAGCTTTTAAATTAAATGTATTTACATTTATTTACATTTATATAAAATATTAAGTGTTTTAGTTTATTATTTATTCAGTATACTTATTTAGTCCGTATATATATATATATATATATATATATATATATATATATATATATATATATATATATAATTGCAAGGGGTACTATATATAACATTCATATAACTTATCAATTTGGTGTATAGGACACAGAGTGTACTCAGTCGTATATAGCTACAGATGTAAGGCCAGTACAATTGCTTGTGTTGTTCACTAAAAGTCACATGTTTATACTATTAATGAACTTACACATCCTATCTCACAGTGTGAAAAACACAACAGTAAAGAAACTGCCTAATTAAACGAATCTGTACCTATATAATAATTTGAAATATTAAAATGTAGGGTAAATTGCCATAAACACTAGAAAAATGTAAAAGATAAGCATTTTAAAAACGGACTGGTTAATAATAATATAATTTCTTCGCAGCTGGCTATAGTGACTAGATAGCAGATATATCAGCTCACACAGCAAAATCATTGGCTCATTCTAAGCAGTCACTCCTACTAGAATTATTCTTTAAAAGTAATAAAAGTCCTACATTAATAGGAAACATCCCCTTTGGTCAATTTCTAAGACTGAGGAGAAATTGCACTGTTGAGGAGATGTTCACTCAACAATAAGACTCATTGAGGAAAAGGTTTTTAGAACATTAGTACAAGGAGACAAGAGTAGATCAAGCCTTGGAGAGGACCAGTAAGCTTAATAGACAAGATCTATTGGGGACCAGTAAAAAGAGGATGGCACATGAAACAAAATGAAATTGCGATGTAGCTTTCATCACACATTATAATAGGAAAGCCAATACGATCAACAATATTATAAACAAACACTGGCACATTCCGAGAAATCCGATTTTGAAGGATGCTATTCTTGGAAATACCAAATGTAATCCTTAGCCTAAGGCTGCGCTTATAGTGCCGGCGACGGCGACACGACTGATGACATCACCCGTCGACGTCGCCATTGCGAAAGTTGTAATTGCAGTTGTGGAGACGTCGCTGGCTACAAGGGGAGTGACGTCAGCAACGGGGAAGGCAGAGGGGCGGAGACAAGAGCAAGAAGGAAGGCAGAGGGGCGGAGACTAGAGCAAGGAGGAAGGCAGAGGGGCGGAGACAAGAGCAAGAGGGAAAGCAGAGGGACGGAGATGAGAGCAAGGGGGAAGGCACAGGGGCGGAGACAAGAGCACAAGGGGGAAGGCAGAGGGGCAGAGACAAGAGCAAGGGGGAAAGCAGAGGGGCGGAGATAAGAGCAAGGGGGAAGGCACAGGGCGGAGACAAGAGCACAAGGAGGAAGGCAGAGGGGCAGAGACAAGAGCAAGGGGGAAAGCAGAGGGGCGGAGATGAGAGCAAGAAGGAAGGCAGAGGGGCGGAGACTAGAGCAAGGAGGAAGGCAGAGGGGCAGAGACAAGAGCAAGGGGGAAAGTAGAGGGGCGGAGATGAGAGCAAGGGGGAAGGCACAGGGGCGGAGACAAGAGCACAAGGAGGAAGGCAGAGGGGCAGAGATAAGAGCAAGGGGGAAAGCAGAGGGGCGAAGATGAGAGCAAGGGGGAAGGCACAGGGGCGGAGACAAGAGCACAAGGGGGAAGGCAGAGGGGCGGAGACAAGAGCACAAGGGGGAAGGCAGAGGGGCGGAGACGAGAGCAAGGAGGAAGGCAGAGGGGCGGAGACGAGAGCAAGGAGGAAGGCAGAGGGGCGGAGATGAGAGCAAGGGGAAGGCAGAGGGGCGGAGACCAGAGCACAAGGGGGAAGGCAGAGGGGCGGAGACAAGAGCAAGGGGGAAGGCAGAGGGGCGGAGACAAGAGCACAAGGGGGAAGGCAGAGGGGCGGAGACAAGAGCAAGGGGGAAGGCAGAGTGGCGGAGACAAGAGCAAGGGGGAAGGCAGAGGGGCGGAAACAAGAGACAACAACAAGGCAAAACGGAGTGTGGTGTTTTTTCTATGGAAGATGTTAATCGGGTTAGCCTGGCTAGTACACACTCACACGTATACACTGCATATTTTATTTGTCAGTTCATTTTTTATCAGAGCATAGTATACAATTTTTCATATACATGCTTCTCAATTCGCAAAGCCATACTATCACTCTGGCACTTGTAATGCATAGGGAAAATATGAAAACTTTCAAACCTAACAATTTAGGAAATGAGAAAATCCACCCTTCGAATGGCAGGAGCATAATACACATTCTATCACATTACAAACTGCACAGAATTGATGGATATTTTTTACAGACTTCCTTTCATTTGCTGTATATGGATTTACGTTTTATTAGTGTGACCCAAAAAATTATCTCTTTTTCACAGATATTGCATTTTTAGTGCCATTAAAGAACAGTGTATGTGGGGGAGAGAAAGGCAAGGAAAGAGGAGAGAGAGAGAAGAGGGTAACGAAACAAAAGTACCATGGCAGCACAGGGGAGAAAAAGGTACAAGTCAAGTGAATTGTCACACGCACACACACACAAAAACACACACAGATGCATAGGGTGGAATAGAAGCAATATGATTGGCTTATAGGCAGTCACATGGGGAGACCATCTCCTCTAAAATCAAATTCTACTGACTACCAAGATTTTGGTAGCGCCTTCGCTACGCCTCGCCGTCGCGTCCACTATAAGCGCACGTGACGGCTGCAATACAATTGCTTTCAGGCGACGTTGCGTCGCCAGCACTATAAGCGCAGCCTTAGAAGAGCGACGAATTGTAAAACAAACTGGCCCCAAGCTCCCTCAGGGAGAAAACTAAATCTACCAATAGTTGAGTAGGGCCCCTAAAGGGATTCTATGTTTGTATAACTGACACAGCATGTCACTTCTTTGCTAAAAATAAATAGAATTTTAAATCATTTAAATCAGGGGAGTCGGGGCTCTGTTTCCATAAACAATGTTTATGAACTGTTGAAGCGATCATGTAATTTAAATGCTGGAGTGCACGTGTGGCCTCCAGTATGTGGAGTTAACAGTGGCACCTATAAGGGTCCACATTTTAGAACATATAGGGAACATCACATGAATTGAGCATTACATCATCAATCAGATCCTCAAGGGCTAAAATACTTACCTATCGGACATATAGTACCGCATCGGAGAGGAGGTGATAGAAATATAATACTAACTGAAAGGGAAACTTTCTGGATACACAAATTGGGGACTCTGACACCAGGAGGGCTAAATATAGACTTTAAAATTGAGGCTTTCTTTGCTTAGGAATGGTGATCAATGTTGATTAATCTGATGGAAAATTAGATACTCAGTATACATTTTGAAATATGATTCAAGTACACATATGTTATCTTGTTACTTTCTCCTATTTTAATGTTAGGTCTTTAGCAGATGTTCTGTTACTCTGTCTGAGTTGATTGAACTCCGCTGACCTCAAAGGATCATTTTGGGATGTTTTATTGTCTGATTTTACAAAGTCTAAATCTACTATCCCCTCCCTTTATGATTAGATTGAAATGTGTACATATATATATATATATATATATATATATATATATATATATATATATATATATATATATATATATATATATATATATATAATATCTCTGATTATCGGAACAAACAGCCACATACCACTTAGAGTGAGATGAATCCAAGTGAGAGTCTAATGTCCATTGGGTGTTTTTCTCGGATAAGAATATGAAGCCAAGATTTATTACAGTAGATGTTTATTGATTATTCCTGTAAGAATCAATAATTATGCTTTTTTTCTCCATTTCTCTCCCTTGTGGTTCTTTGAATTGCTCCATTCGTACATCTATTTGTTGGAGAATCTGATAGTTGATTTGTTATTAGTTTAGGACTTTTATTACTTTGTCCATTACTGCAGGGGGGGTTGTTTTGTTAAGGAGTGGATGTATGGGGGTAGGTGCCCCGGGGAGGGAGGTTAGGCCAGCCAGTGGGGGTTAACTCCATGTATGCCATGGTGGTTGTACCACTATGACATACAATGGGTACTAAGAGTTTTTGTATTAAACCCTTGGTTACCTTAGTGGCCATGAAGGCATGCATAATGTATGCCTTCATGGCCATTATATCTTCCAAGGAGTTAATACAAAGGTCATAGCTACATTATTTGTCCTAGTCCAGTGTATTCGGTTTGGCTTCCTATATTGCTATGGCAATCTAGGAAGACAAAGTGGTTCAATTCAGAACCCTGGACAAGGCCCAATAACTGTCTGATGACTGACATTAATTGCTTTCAGCTCCTACCGCCAGGTATAACCACGTCTTAGACAAAGCGTAAACCAATGCGTTATCTCCCTCTGTATATTTAATGTACTGCTGAGATATTTGTTGAGGTGGTCCTCGTCTCTTTCGCATATCATTAGCACAAATGTCCGTTAAAATTAACGGAAGGCCGCCATTACATCAACAAGGCACTTAAAGAATTGTTAACTACTTTTGAAGCCCTGTTCCTGTTACCTGTTAGCCCTTATTGATATGTAGATACAAATTAACAGACCGTTAAGATTTGTAATGGATCTCTGAGGATCTACCCCCTAATCAGATGCCATATAGACCAACATAATACTAGTGATTAATCTTAATCTCCTCCCTAAAGTAATGAGTGCACATGGATTATGCAAATGTAAATATAAACTAAAATAGCAGTGGTGTATAGTGAAAAACGAATCTTCTATAAGAAATATTTTAACCATATAATAAGTGTAATATATCATCTGTGTATAACATTCTATAGTGATAATTGTGATACATTGTTATCGTGATCATTATTATGCGATAACATAAAATTATAAATTATTATTATTATTATTAAAATGACAATTAAACTTAACCCAAACTTAGATCACTACTTCCAAACATTTTTTTTAGAGGAAGATATACACTACCACAGAGCAGTATAGCTCATGTATTATGTTATTGCCCTCATATCTCAAAAAAGGGAAGTCTTCAAATGACATAATGGTGCAGTTTTCAGAGATCAATACAGAAAGAAAAAGATTGTAGTATTGAAAACAAATAAAACCACCTTCTGCTACACCGAGTGCATGTTACTGAAGCTGTAACTTGTTACTATAAGCACAACTATGGCTTCTATTTGTATATCTGATTAGAAGCAATACCAGGGCATTTGATCTTGTTCACTATTATCCTAGTAATGAAAACCCTGTGTGATGTGACATCTGTAGAATAGCATGTGGTCACAAATCTGGTGTTAACAAGAGCAACGGGTACTCTGGTAATTAGGCTGGTTTCTGGTCTAGTTTCACAGATTGTCAATAACTACTCTAAGAAACTAGTGGTTTTCTTTCAGAAATTACTATATGAAGTATTGGTCATGGCAATTACAACTTTTACTCTTTATTTTGAAACAAATATCTTTATAAATAAAAAGTGTCATATGAGTGTACACCTAGTTTGCAACAATATATATATATAATTTGTATAGCATTTAGGAACACTAAATGTGTTTAATGTTATTCAATTATACTTTCTATTCTCCGTCTTTGTTTGATCACAATGTAATTTGCTTGTCATTTGTGGTTTAAAAGAGGACAGTAACATGTTGGCATGAATCCTAAATCATTGAATAGCTCTCTAGAGCCAGAAATGTTAAACATCTGAAAGAAATAACTGCTCTGCCCTACACAGTTTAAGAATCTCTCCACTTTTATTTTCCCATTAAAAATTTCATAAGAGGAAACATTTAATTCTACTACAGTATGTTTTGTCAATCGTGAGTGTTTCGTTACCATTATGTAACTACTTATTTCAGTATGGGGAAAAATGGTCTCTAATACAACCAAATGTGACAAATAGATACACACTACAGACCAATAATCATGTGGAATTGTGTCCCAGAAAATACACAGAAGTATAGGTTTAATGGTACTGATGCTAAGTGAGGGAGTCAGCCGCAGTACTTATAGGAGGCATGCTCTATTTATACAGGGTTTTGATCAGAAGACCAGGAATGCACCTGGTATTCTTTTGAAACTACAGAGGGTTATTGAGCGTTGGCCTAGAGGTTGGGCTAATAGCAGAAGATAATGGAAGCATCCTGGTGGCAGCATTAAATCGGGGCACTCTGAGTCACATTCCCTGATTTTCCCATTTATTCAACTTGATAGTTTACTGTTTACTAAAGCAGTTTGAGGAAGTGCAGGAAATATTATAAGCATCTAGAAAGATCTGTGCCCACTTTATGTGCTCCTACACAGCTCATAATGTCCTGAGTCACCTGCAGGAGACCAACAACCTGCCATGAATGAAGCTCAAAACAGAGGTAACCACTCGGTGAATGTAACCCTGTATATGCTAGAGCAGCAATATGAACAGCAGAGGGGATTTTGGTGAATATGTGATGTTATGATAATTGATAATGCCTTATTTCCATATCATTTGCATGTCATTATCACTAATGTCCATTATAGTAAACACTGTGCCCTTTATGGCAGAAAACATGGCTTAATGTTATGATATTGTCCTTTGAAGATACACCGTTAGTCTAAATGTGATGTTAGGTTGGGTTGACGTCACCATAATGTACGTCACATATGGCTGTGTAACATCTTAAAGCTGCAGTTCAGTCTTTTTTTTTTTTTAATTAAATTTTTTACTTCAATAGTTTCATGTGGGCAATCTCTAATTACCTAAAGAACTGTATAACTGTCAGTCAATTCGTTCTCCATGTATTGATCAGCGAAATTTGGTGACATCATTAGTGAAGGGATATGTTTTTCTTCTGCTTCTGTCACTCAATGGAAGCTCATGAATATTCATGAGCACTCCTGCACTGACGTGCTAGAGGGAGGGCAGGCCTGACAAAGGGGTGTGCCAGGGCTTGTGACAGGACATGAAGGGGCAGTGCCTTAGCAAATGGTTGTTAAAATAGAATACAAGAAAATTGGTCTTTCAAAGTTGTTTTTTTAAAAACAGAAAATGCTAAAAGTATTTTTTCTTACTACAGAACTGATTTATTAAAAAAAACACACATGCAGGATATTGACTGAACTGCAGCTTTAAGTGTCAAATATGAAGTGTCTGTGGAGTTAATTTTGGAGTTGTGTTCTATATCTTTAAACTTGGATGCATATTGAATATCTGGACTAACGTTGTGAATCATTTCTTCACACAGGTATGTCTGAGTAGAATACTTCTATCAATTTAACCCCAATTGCAACAGAATTGATCTAATTAACATCTCCTTGGTGTGTCTGTCTGAGTAGAATAGGCAAACTACTACCTTCATTATTAGTCAAGTGAATCTTTATAGACTATTTAAGTCAATCTATCTTGGCCGTGCCATATGGCTGTGTCACACATGAAGTGTCTGTGGAGTGTGACATAGTCCAAAGATGTTAGGCAGCTTTCTGCCCCGTTTTAGGTCAGAAAGTGCAGGAATAGTTAAAAATTATCCATTCCACAGCTTCACATTAACTCAGGCTGGTGGATGGAAAATCCAGACCGCAGATTACAATGGGTCTAGTTCTCCCTCACCTACTCTCCTAATCACTAACACAGGTATTTAGAACAGAGAGGTTTGCATTTCAGTCTCTCTCCTTAGAGCCTGGGGGCTGGGAGTGTCGCTGCTCCCCTGCATCCAGTTCAGGGTGGACAGCCCCTCCAAGTATCACAGTACCAGAGGATTTGCCTGGACCCTTGGGACCGAGTTCCCACCACGAACAGATAAGACAAAAAAGATGTATTGCTGTTTCTAAAGGACTATGCTGTATCTAGTGACCCTAAATGAGAGGGCATTGTTTTAAACTGGGGGAACCAGGTTAGTTGGCCCAGCAGCAGTTAGAGGCTGATTCTGATGTGTAGTTAGATCCCTGAAAGGGATAGGATTTTGTTTATATAATTTGGTTTCTTGTTACTTCAAAAAATAACAGTGTGGGAAATACTATAACACTGATATGAGTGAACCGCTGAGTGTAAATATCTGAGTGCCTCTAACCTACACATGTTAAAGCTGCAGTCCCTTATTTGGATGAAAATAAAGCAGGCAGAAGCCTGAGTTAAGCAACGTAATACTTTGCATGATCCTGTTTTTTGTATAAATAACCCTAGAAGACTGTGTCGGGAAGAACCCAGAAAGACGTCAGCGCTACAAAAGAGGGGCGTTTGTCACAGGAGTTAATATTGGAGTTAGAATTGGAGGTGAAGAATACAAGAAGAGCTGAACTCTGTACTTCAACAACAACCCTGCAACTGTGAGAACTTGACTTTCTGAATGCTCCAACGATTTGTACACATCGATAGACTCAGTTTCTAAATTGCTGCTTAATCTCCAGTGCTACACTGCCCTCCCAGGCCTGATTTATTCACATTCTCTTTCATCTCTTCTTAATTTCCAATATCTGGGAACTCTCTCCTCCTACATTTTCTCTCCCTGCAACTCATTATGTCCACCCTATTTGCTGTTTTCTCACTCCTTTGTAATTTTTTCTCTTCTCACCAACTTGCCCACTCCCCTCCTATCCACATTTCTTCATCGCTCCTCCCCTCCACCTATGCATGTGCCCATACACTGCACCACTATTTACACACCTCTTTCCCAATAACTTCTACACCTCTCAATAAAAAGCATCCCCACAAATTCTCTCTTCACCTCTTCTCTACCTCTCTACTCCTTCTCGCTGCTGGGGATATATCTCCTGATCCTGAACCCAGTCATATATACATCTGCTCTCACCCACGCCTCTATGCCACCTCTTTCCCTGCTAATGGTATTAACTCATCTAGTTTAATACAGGCCAAACTTAAAACTCACATTGCAAAAGAAGCATCCCAATAGCCTGGACTCATAGCTACTATCCCACACTCAGTCATACTTACCAACAATTGTGTCCAAGCACTTCTATCTACTGCACTTATTCCCTCGCCTGCTGTCTCTGAAAGTCTCCCAAAATACAAATTAGATTGTAAGCTCTCTGGGGCAGGGATTTCCTTTCCTATTGTCTGACTTTGCTACGCTATTGTATTATTATAATTCCCTGTACTGTATTGTCTTTGTAAAGCACTGAGTACACTATTGGTGCTACACTGGCGACACACTTTATTCGAGCTCGGCTAGTCCCACGAATTCGGGTATACCCGGGTGTGTTGAGGTTTGTGACTGTTTTCTGCCCGAGTGCATTGAGGTATTTTCCAGGCAGGGATTGAAGCATTTTATTCCCGCTGGCTGCAATACTGCACAGTATATATATATATACTGCATTACAATTCATGAATTTATGCCATCTGGTAGACACGCGAAGCATTGCAGCCTATTAAATCCTAATCATTATCATTTAACAGATCAGCCGCCCATCAGCCAGGCATGAACCCAGGCTGGGAAGGCAAATGCAACGGGGCTTATCAGAGGTGAGGAGCGGCGCATTCCAGGTATCTGCCAGGTACATACCGGGTATTTGCTCGAATAAAGTGTGTCGGTGCAGTATATAAATAAAGATATACATACATACATACCTTAAGTGACTTTACTGAGCTTTATAAATGGAGGCCTTAACCCCTGTCTAAAAGTGCTCCAAATAGAAAGCCTGGATCTGGCTGATGAGTCCAGCAGGGAGCTGGTTAATAGCAGCTACAGACAATTAACCAATCTCCACCTGGCTCATCAGACATGTAGAAAAGCCTCATGCGTAAACTGCAGGGGATCTCTCTAGCACTAAGGAGGTGTGTGCTGACAAAGAGGGATCCCAGGGAACAAGACCCTCTATTCGAGGACACAGCAAACCCTGGAACCCGCCAGAGGGTGCACCCCATGTTTGTTTGTTTTGCATGCCAATATAAACCTAAAACCCTATTCCAGACTGAATTGCAAGGGGCCATGAATGACTTTAATAAAGAGCTTATGTCTCTCGGAGACCTAACCGACCCTCTGGAAGCCAAAACAGATAATATGGTTGACGTGCACAAGTGTCTTGAAAAGAGCTTAATAGAGGCTAAAGAGATTGTTGCAGAATTACAGCAAAGAGAAGAGGACCTTGATAACAGGTCATGTTGGAACAATTTACAAATAAGAGGTATACCAGAACAAGTTGACCAACTGAATGCATATCTTGTTCCAGCAACTTTTACCTAATACAGACTCAGATCTGTTCCATTTAGACATGGCCCACAGGGCCTTAAGGTAGCCAAAGCTGTATCCAAAAAAATTATGAGAAACCTTGTGATGTAATCATCAGACTACATTATTTCAAAATTAGAGAAGAAATTCTAAGGCTAAAGAAGGGAATCGAAGCTTGTATTTGAAGATTCTCCCCCTTCATATCTATCTAGATTTATCTCCCACTACTCTCGTACATCACAGAGAAATTAAGAAGATGGAGACACAGAGAGTGACAGCGAAGTACATCAAGAATACAGTAAAAGGGGATTCCTCTTTCGTCTGAGTGTCACACATAATGGCCTGCAGAAATCGGCAAAAACCTGAAGGAGAAGCCATTATGAAGAGCCTAGGCCTTCACCAACACACACTATGTAGGTCACCACAGAGAGCTATAATTTCCTCCTCTCCTATGCAGAAGACTTGGCAACAGGCGTCAAAATTATGGTTGCCCCGAGAGGAGAACCTACATGGGTCACAATAAAAAAAAGCTATTTTTAATCTTACACAATGTCAGTGTTTTTAATCCCTATTTCAGCTGCTATAAACTGTATTAAATGTACTACACCATGATGTGTTTTTCTGTTGTGCTGCTTTCCTAGATGGCATGATTATTGGAGAAAAGAGTTTGTTTTTCCCTAAGAAGCTGCACAATTTCCCCCTCTCTACAAACCTTAAACAGCATCTGATCTCTCCAGGACTTTGTTCTAACAGACATTAGCTGCTGTTTTTCACACAGACATTGACTCTGAATAAAGTATTATTTATTTTGTGTATACCCACACCTTGTTTCATTTCCCAGAACTGTCCTATTTTTAGCCTCATTGAAGATTTTTTTCCCACTGTATACTCCTGATTCCTGCTATCAATTTGATTCATAAATTGTCATCTGTGGTATTCCTATTGTGTGTTGAGCCCAGATTTCTAGCTTTCTATTGTTGCATATATATTACAAACACAAACAACCGCTGCAAGCTCAGAACCTAAACCCCCTGCATATACAGTATATTACTGCAGTGTATATTTTGTCACTAATTTGGAAACTGACTATAACCCCGGTGTTTTTTTTTTTTTTTTTTTTACAGAACATCAAGTTCCTATGAAGATGGGATCATACTATCTAGCTCACTATGGACCAAATGCATCAAACTCTGTTAAAACAGACTTTATATAGCACCCGGTTAAACAAAAAACTGCATCTGATTATCACAATTTTAAGATGGAATACATCAAGATTGTGTGTGTGAGTGTGTATTGAACCCCTGGTACTTCATATGCTACTGCAATTCTCTAACTGCTAGACCACAGGGTTGGTGTGATGACTCTGACTCAATAAACAAATAACATCTACTGCACAGTGCAGTCTATCATGGTGATCTGACAAATCCAATTGCATCTGAAGACACTCTTTATGTTTCTTAAGTATACAAATACACAACTTAAAAGCTAGCTCAACACACTGTCTAAGCATTGTACCCAGAGCTCACTGACTTGGGATACTCTTGAATGAATATGGCTGTGGTCCACCATTCCTTTCCCCCTTGGTTCCTCTGCCCCTTTCACCACATATGCTCTACACCAGTGGTTTCCAACTCCAGTACTCAAGGACCACTAAATGTCCAGATTTTAAGGATAGCCTCACTTTAGTAAAGATGGCCCAATCATTTTGACTGAAGTAGGGATATCCTTAAAACCAACACTGTTAGGGGTCCTTGAGGACTGGAGTTGGGAACCACTGTTCTACATCATAACATAATATGACAGGAGCACTCCAAATTGCAGCCCACACGATTGCTACCTCTAGCTTGAAGCATGTGAATAGTTCAACAAATACAGGGGTGCCCAATTCTACATCAAAGTGACAAAACATATATGGTAATAAGTATAAAGTTTAAATACTTCAATAATAATAATAATAATTACTTGGTTATTTAGTTAAACCCTTTGGCCAAAGCGTCATAAGCCTGCATACCACGTCAAGGTAAACCAAAATTAATGCAGGTCCTAACACTAAACTGTGAACCCTTCCTTTTACCTCTGTATGAGGGGAAGCAACCACAGTGAGTCTTGTCCATTCAGCAAAATGCGGTGCATAGTTCAACCTGAAACCAGCTGTCCAGGTACCATTCCCTTCCGTATCTCCCTTTTTTTTGCCTGGGTACTAGATCTAGACGATGTGATACACAAAACTCAGACCATTCTGGCCCTTTTATCTCCCGGTATTCTACCTCCTCTACCTCACACTTTTATAGTCTTTGTAAGGGTAGATCAGGATTAACACACCAGGGATCTATACAACAGACAGAAACAGAGTTTATAAAATGTATTTATTGGAAAAAGAAATATCTACAGCTATTTACAGCAAAACAACACACAGACTTACAACTGGGAAACTGGGGTACTCTATAAACCAAGATGCAGGGATCTCCCTCATAAGATTTACCCGGTGCACCCTTCCCTGCAAAATCCTCTGCAGCGTCTCCCCATTACAACTCCTTACCAAGCTGCTTCTTTTTAATAATCTCTTCCACAACTAAAACACTCTGAGCTCACAGCTAACAAAGAGCTGCTCTTATCTCACCAGGAATCTCCCCTCTCCTGGGTGCTTGCAATATCACCGAGCCACTGATTGCTGGGGGGAAGGGCAACACAAACACAGTCACATGCAGAGCCTTACTTGAGAAGATCACAACCCATTTGCAACAGTTCATCTGAAAACAAAAATCAACCCCTGTCCCCTGAAGTGCTGGAACCAGGCTACAGAATACATATACACATATAATATAATACAAATGTATTACTGACAGGTAGGGGTAATGAAGGGCTTGACCTTTATTAAAAGCAGTCACATTTACCCCTACCCTCACAGTCTTTACTTAATAACCTTGAAGTACAGAGATCACTCGAATAGTAAAATACATACTGTATAAGATCTACTGCAGTTAAAAGGTCTGATTGGCTTCTTGACATGATTATCCTTTTTATATTGCATAATTTCACATAATGTTAAAGGTTTCAACAATTCCAGAATATGCAAGATAGCCTTCAATGACTACAAATAGATAAGAGCAGAGATATTGCTACTTCAGGAAACAGTTTAGCACAAAATCAACAGCCACTTTTTTAGATAAAGGATTTTATCGGGGTGGTAAGGGTTATCCCGGTGAACTGGCGGGTCACTGCGGTGGGCCAGTGCTCTGGGCCAGAACACCAGATCCCCAGCTCCTGACTGCCTGCAATACTCTCCCTTCTTCTGTCGGCGCCGATATCCAATTTCGCCCGACAGGAGGAGGGACCTGGAGGAGGGAGCTGCTGTCTCCGGACCAGCACCTCTCCCCAAGGTAAATCTCTGTGTGTGTATGTGTATTTTGTGTTGAAGTGGGTGAGAAAGGGGTATCTCAGAATACACTGTGGTTTGCAAAAAGCCGTTCCTGGTGTCCTAATCAGGATAGCTTCTCGCAACCATATTGTCTCTTTTAGCAGCCCCCAAAAAAGAAAAATACCATAGCCCCTGTTAACATAAAGAAATTGTTAACACGATAAATTAAGTTAATCTGATTCGTACAGGCCAAACTGAGAAAGCCCTCATATGGAGAGGCCAATTATTCTACAAACAAGATAAGACAGACACATTTTTAGCTACAAAACTCAGATGTAAACAAATTATTAACCACATCGACCTCACAGATTTAAATCAGGTGACCTAACCAGTGGTGCAGCTAGACATGTGCGGGCCCCGGGCAAACATTTTTTCATGGCCCCATTATGAGTGAACATATTCCATAGATTCAGGAGTTTCCAACGCCTTTTTCCTCTCACACTCATCCCCCCTGGCCCTTCCACTCTCAATCCAGCTCTCTTAATCCTTCCTCCTCACATTAATTTCCCCCTCCGCCCCCTGGCCACACATACACAATTTCCCCACTTACACATACACTTCCCCTCTACAATACAGTACCCCCCCATACAAAATTAGAATAACCACCTACACGCACACTACAATAACCTCATGCCCACCCCCCACACAAGTGGTTAAAAAAACACTGGTGTACAGTATACTGCATAGTATCTTCTTCTTTTAATACAGTTAACTATAGACAGCTGTGTAAAGATTGACACAAACTATTTAAAAAATGCTCTAATAAAAAGATTGTTATCACGTATTACCTCAATTGCTTGCACTCAGGCACACACAGCACACTGACAGACACTGAAGCACACACAGTACACTGAGAGACACTGAATCACAAATAGCACACTGACAGACACTGAATCACACACAGCACACTGACAGACACTGAGGCACACACAGCACACTGACAGTGCAAACTGTAACTGACAAATGTACACACAAACACACACAACATACTGACACACTGAAACACACACAGATGCACAACAAACTGACACACAAACACATACAGCAAATTGACACACAAATACACAGCTCCCGATCCAGCTTTGATGTTGTGCTTTGAGCACAAGTCACCGCCAGGAATGGGCCTGCAGGCAAGTTGCTGTTAAGGGGACCGGAGGAGCAAGGGGACCCTGCTAGACTGCTGGGCCATATTTCCCAGCTCTCCCCCCTGTCAGTGGCCCTGAGCGGACCCCCTAAGAGCACGGGCCCCCAGGCTTTTCCCTGGTTGCCCGGGCTATAGCTATGCCCCTGAACCTAACACATAATCCAGAAATCATTGTTGATTAGTTTTTCCACTACTAAAGAAGCTATATGGTGCGCTGAAGGTCCATAAAAAACAGAAAACATCACCAGAGATTACAGGATTTCTCAAGGCCTGTAACTTCACACACTTTAGTCCCTTAGCATTTAGTAAATTTAATAAACCAATCTCCAATGAAGAGGTGGAAGCAGTGATCAAATCCCTTAAAAAGTCCCTGGTCTGGACATCTTTTCTGGTTATTATTCCCAAATTTTTTTGCTACTGTACATTTTGTTTATTCCACATTTGTGTAATCTATTTAACGACTACTTGAAAGTATACTAAGTCCCAGTGAAATGCTTAAAGCATCCATATTACTGATCCACAAAACCGGCAAAGATCCGACAGATTTTAGAAATTACCAGCCCATGTCACTTAGAAACCCTGCTGTCAAAATTCTAACCAAGATCCTAGGCGATGACGTTGAAAGAGTTTCTGTCACAATTAATTCATTAGCACAATTAGCTCCGATAAGTCACTTCTCACCATGTTTTTACCAAAAAAAGCTTACTGCTATTTATTAAACTCCGATAATTCGGCGATAAGAGAGATTTTCGCCAATTTTCTTAGCGAATAAAAAACTTCGCCAAAGGCGAGGCGAAAAGCCACTTTTCGCCATATTTTCAAACTCGTGCTATTCTAGTAGCCCTGAATAGCTTTTCGGGGCTATTCACCAATCTAGAATTGAGATTTCCTCTTCAAACCACCTTGCCACAAAAAGTTGGGGAGACGGCACTTAGAAAATAAAATGCATTTTTCCTGCATCGGTTTGATGCCGAGAGACTCCGGAGCTGATACCCATTAATATCAGCTCCGGAGACCCCGGGCATGAATCAGATGCCTGAAAAATGCATTTACTTACCAGAATGCCCTACTGTCTCTGTACGTTCTCCCTACAAATTAGATTGTAAGTCCTTCGGAGCAGGGACTCCTCTTCAACAATGTTACTTTTATGTCTGAAGCACTTATTCCCATGATCTGTTATTTGTAGTTATTTGTTATATTGGTTAATACCGTTAAGGTAATAAAGGGGTTAACCCCAACTGCTACCCACCCGGTAGGCCTAAAAACCCATCCTTGGGGCTACTACCCCCTTCACCCTCCCCCGCTAGCCACAATAAACACAAACACACACACAAAAACCCCACTACCAACCTCCTAGGCCTGCAATAAACCATTACAATAACTAATAAACACTAGTACACAACCCACCCACCCCCTGTGCCCCCACATAAAACCAATTAATTTTTTTACACATACGATTAATAACCCAGGCCGGCGGGGGTCCCGGGTTGTCCTGACAGGTGTCCGCAGGTCACACAGTGAACCCCGGGGGGTGCCCACGGGTTTCTGGTGGCCCTCGGGTGGTCCCCACAGATCCCTGGGGCCCCCAAAGCTGTGGTGCCACCGGTTCCTCCCCACAGGTGTCCGTGGGTCCTCAGATGGTCCTCGTGGGTCTTCTTAGCTGAATAACTTTGATTTCAGCCTCAGGGCCCCCTGATTCCCGATTTACAGGCCCTGGTATGGGGCATCGGGTGCCGGTACCACCGCCATTATTAAAGGGTCCGCGTGACGTAACAGGGTGATTTATACCAGAGCCTCTAATTGATGTGCAGGTTGGGGGGGTGATCTTCAGGCTGGGGGGGTAATGTGCAGGCAGTGGGGTGATGTGCAGGCTGGGGGGGTGATGTGCAGGCTGGGGGGATGTTGTGCAAGCTGGGGTGGAGGGTGATGTGCAGGCTGGGGGGATGATGTGCAGGCAGGGGTGTGGGATGTGATGTACAGGGGAGTATTGTGTGTGCCTGTCCGTCCATCTGTCCGTGCGTCAGCAGTAAAGCTTAAATTTTAATTTATTTTTTAATCAATTTTTGCTTTTATAAAAACGGGCGCCACGCTCACACCGCGTTATAAGCGGATCCGCGTTTTAGCGGATTGCGCTATCACGGGGTTGAGCTGTATACATGTATATTAAACAATTCTTTAATAAGTGATGCGTTGGGGTTCTGAATGAACTGTTGCACGCTCTGGAGAGAGAATTTTCATTTTCATGCACATTTTCCTACAACAGATTTTAGTGTGTTAAATGTATAGTTTTTTCTATAGTAAACAGGAACCTGAGACCTTGGCAGATATATTAATATACATAATTAACTGGGTTAATATTAAATAATTTAAAGTGCAGTACCATGCACAGGAGAAAGGTGAGCTGACTAGAGTAGCCTTGTGTATTAACCCTTGTCGCATATCTAAGTCAAGTGATCACTTGTGTGCTGTTCATGGCAGATGGTATATGGGGACAGATTGAGGGGAGATATTGTTCATTTAAGAGACTTTTACGAAGGTGAAAAGTGGGCCAGCAAGAGAGCTGTGTATTAACCCTTGTTCCGTATGCAGGTCACATGCTCACAGGTGTGCCGTACGTGACACCATAATAAAAGAGAATACCGTAGCTACAAAATCTTATATCGCTGGTCTATGACCCGTGAAATATTGAACAGGATGTATAGACGGACCACCCCAATATGCTTCTGAGAAGGCCTCTTGAGAAAGGTCAATCCTGAACATCTATTACAGAGAACGTAAACTAATTACTCACTAATTACTGTCAGCGGCTTGGTGCTCTATAGTGGTGTCATGGAGAGGGCCTACCCCAGTTATGGATAAAATTATTAGTAGAGTTTGGCAAGTGATGGATTGTGAAAAAATTACTGCATTTCTTAATGACTCAGTGGAGAAATTTACATGCACATGGGGCCAGTGGTTTATGAAATATGGATGGTCCTACATTTGATCCAGCCCCGAGAATCCTATAACAATTTTTCTGACCCACCCTATTCACAGTAATCATGTACAGTTCCTTTCACGCCATCTGAACTACAAGTGACTCCCTGTTGCTGAGCAATATTACGAATTTAGATTAGACCAGGCAAATGTCACTACTATTACTTTGCATCCTAGTGGAAATCAAATGTATCCCTTGTATCGCAATGTACTTACCTTACAATGAACCCCCTTCTTTTTCTGTATCAGCACACCCTTCCATTTTTCTATTTTCTATTTTTACAAAACACCAACAGGCTCCTGTTTCGCAACGGCAGGTAAACAATTTGTTTCTCTCTACTCCTATGCTCTGTGTTATTTTTTATCCATAAATATTTGTATATCCTTTTCTTTCCCCATCTCAGAGATCCTGTAAACCCGCTATACTCCTAATGCTACAGCCTTCCCTCCAGATCTTTGTTCTTATAATTCCAGGGAGATCATCTTCCCTCTTCAGCCTGTATGTCATTCACTTTTGCCGAAAGTGATTTAAATTCACCCCAACAGTAATAGTTTGTCTGCTAGCTGTGTAATGGATTTTGCAGGTGCAAGAGAAAACTTCCAGTAATGTCTTTAAGATAATGAATTAAATTATTTACCCAAAAAATGCAGCAACATCTTTCTTGTTTGCTTGACACGTCTATTTTTTTGTCTCAGTAAATCAGTTATTGACCTGCTCATTAAAGTAATTTCACAGTATCTCTTCTCCTATTTAACTTTAAAAAAAAGTTCCTACCATTTGTCACCACCTACCAGTTCTAGGATGCAAAAAGTAAACACTGCTCCTTTGTTGTGAAGTAAGCAAGAAAGCAGATAACTGTTCTCAAATAGAATGCTCTGCCTATAGAGCCCTGTTTGCTAGGCCCAAGTAATAATGGATATAAAACTGTATGGGGCATAGCAGACATCATGTAAACTCTACAGGAAATCTGAGTCAATGAATCATAAAGGCAGACTCCAACAGAGGACTCAGAGTTTGAACAGACTGCAAAGAGACAGAAAAGCAGCTTATATGATTTGCTTTCATATGCATAAATTAGGCAGAAGAAGAATTGTTTAAAGAAATTAGGTGGTGCTGTAGGCTACCCAGAACGGGCAGGTTGCCAGGATACTTGCTGATCATCACACAGAGAAGAAAGTATCGTGCTGTACAACACCACTAATTATCCATTTAATCTTAGCCATTAATGACCAAACTTGAGCTTTGGTTTTGATAGCATTTAGTTTAGACTTTGTGAATCGTGACTTGAGGCAGGCTTCCCACATCAAGCACACTCTAATAATGTCAGACTAAAACATGTAGCCTATGCATCTCTCATTCTCATATTCTCAACACCTTTTGGCCCAAGTAAAGGTTACAGCAGTCTGCATAACTTATACAACAAACAAGTACAATACAAACAAACAAACTAGAAGAGACTGCAGCACAAAAAATATATTTAACAGGTGTGAAGAACGTACGCAAAATATAAATTATATATTTTATTTGAGACCGTTAACTTGTTATTATATATTCTTGCACTCTTTAAAAGGGTATAAGACTAAGCAAATTCAGAACAACAACTATATAATTCCCTTGTCTCATTATAAAGTATTACAGCATAAAAAGAATCCTGATTTCTTTCCTGAATCACATTATTGTAATCCCCAAATAATAACATTAATCACTTATTCCTGAGATCCTCGTCTGTGCCTTGATTTGCATCTGATATGTGGTTTACAGAAATAAAATATGGAAATATTGGAGGAACTAAGTGAGGAGATCTATTAATCTATGGTGAGCTGTCCCCACAATAAGGGATGAGGGAACAAAAGAGTGACGACGATGACTGCAACAAGAATATGCTTCACTTCTCTATTAGTACTAAATACAAATATCACATGTGTGCACATTCACCTGTCTCAGACAGGTCTGCAGCCCGCCTTTCTCCATTATCTCTTAGCATACAGAGCTTCCACTGCAGCCAGGGATTCTGGGTAATGACATGCAAATAAGCACACAGTGTCTCCTTTTGCTTCATGTCCTTTTTAAAGTGGACTCCTCTATTAGCCTTTTCAGAAGTAACTATTCCATAATCCAGAATCCGTAGGGAATGGAGAATGCTGCAATTCCTGATTTATATTTGGAACCTTTCATAATCTCTGTGCTTTTGCAAGCTTTTGTGGTGTCACGTGCAGTTAACATTGCTGTAAGGTGGGACTGTAATTGATTCGGATTTTGTCAGTTAATCAATATTCATTGTTTGGGAGGTCAAATCCTGCAAAGTTTAAAAAATATATAGTTTTAAAATGAATGCTTCTTTATTGTGTAACCCTCTATTTCGTGCAATATATTGTACATAGTGTATATGACATCTAAATGTTTGTGCCCACCTCCCAAATTATGATATAAAGGACAACATCTTCCCTGTGTAGCAATGCTTAAAATTGTGCATTTCCAGTAAAAAAACAATTGCTAGAATAATCATGGGTCAAATAAAATTCTGCTTACTTTTCCAATTTGCATTCTCGACCAAAAATATCAATTCATTAAGGAAATACAAATCATGTATACACATGAGGCTATACGGAAGATGCTTCCACCATCTATGAAAAATGAATGCTGGCAAACTAACCTATCCGTTGTGACGAAGTAATATTGCTGAAATGAATATACTGTTGAAATTACTGAAAAGGACTGTGGGGTTTATTGAGAGGAAATTGTTAGCAGTGTGCGGAATCCATGTTGTCTTTGTGTGTGTGTTATACATTAGTAAGCATATTGATGCAAGAGTGAACTTTGCTCCAGAGGGGGGAGGGGTATTATGGACTGTGCCTTGATTCTCAAATACTTAAGTGTTTTGGTCAGCTAAAAGAACCAGTTTATTTTAGATGTACTGTATTGATCTTTGGAGTCAGTCTTAGGCCCCGGACATGTGCTCTGCGTGCTTGCGGAAGCGTGCTGACGCGCGCTCCCGCTCAGCACTGAGCCCCTACAGCCGCAATTAGA